>NT_176636.1:2112872-2116493 GCF_000188095.3 Bombus impatiens | reverse complement strand
CGCGCGCAACAAGTTCGACGCTGTCGCTCGTAAAACAAACCAGAGCCACGGTAATTAAATGCCTGTCGATTTTTCCGCGGTTGTTGCTGGTATTTCGGCGAGCATAAGGGAATCGTGCGACATGTATAGATTGGCGGATTTTTATGGACATAATTTAAAGCATGAAATCTAAATGGAGATTCGTTTTAACAAATAAAAATCGCAACGAGTATTATACTTTCTAGCGTATTCTATTCGACTGTATTCTTTCTGGTTTTTCCACCATTAAATTTCCTATAAATGCGCGAAAATCCGCGATCCAGTCGTGTATTTTTTCCACACGAATTTCCTCGGTTTTTCGATAAAGCTTTTTCGATTTCTTGCCGGAGTCCTTCGATGTTCCGCGCGTAACGATGAATTTCGTGTAGTTTTAGTCGGTTCGAGAAACGGAAGATGATTTATGGATGAACGTAGGAAATTTGTATGGCCGAGAAAGAATTTTAGAATTTGAGAAGGAGGTATATTTTGATCGAATATATCGAAGGCTTGTTTGGTTGAAAACAATTTCGAAATTTAAGAAGCGACGGTGTATCAGTTTGAAGTAGAATCTTTAGACGAACGCACTGAGAGTTTAGTTTGGCTAAAATAATCTGAACATTCGGCCAGTGAACTTGAGAATAGAATTTTGTGTCGGATTTTTCAATTTGAAAAGGACCTGTGTTTAAATTTCTGCGTTTGCAAACCGCATTGAAAGCTTATCCCGAACAATATTATTTTCCAGTCTAACAGATGATTCACCTAAATGCGAGAATAGAAGTTTCACACGGAGGAATTAATTTGTCCAACGCAATTTTGGAACCGAGAAAACGATTGTGTTTAAATTCGAGAATAGAAGATTCTGTGAAACGCGTTGCAAGCTTTTTTAAGGAGAGAAGATTCACTTCGGTGAATAGCGATTTGATTTCTTTGCGAATTTCGAATTTTAAACTACGATTATTATGAACTGCAGGCTCGTATGAAAGTTTTATGGAAAGTTTCTCGGAACTTGTGGAGTTTCCTGCCGTATGAATCTCAAAATTGCCAACTTTGGCGCTCGAACAATGCTTTCTGTCAGATCTCTTCACACACTAATACTAAACTTCGAATATTTCTCAGAAACCTACGAAAACGAAAGCAAGCCGCCTGTACAGCGAATTCTACATCCGCCAAAAATCCAATTTTCTTCCCAACTTACCAAAAAACTAACTGCTCTTGTCGACTGAAACTTCACCGAGAGAATCAAACAGAAACTCATCCACGTCTCATTTTGCAACTCGCGTGGCATGTTCGCGACCGATTCAAGAAATTCCACCGCATAGTTAGATCGAATTTCAAGTTTGAGCAACTTGCTCGCTGAATTCTAGCCGCGAGACTAGTATTCGAAACTATTCTTAAGGAGATTCTAGCATTCGCGTGTTGTCGTCCAGTGAAACGAAAATCTCCTACTCGTCGCTACTTGAACCCCGAATTAAACACTCGCTGCCACTGTGTTTTAACGTCTCAATTTAGATTCTACCGGTAGCCAGAAGCAAGATCTACGAGGTGTATTTGTCGCAACATCTGATTCATCCGATCAACGTGTCTTTTTGCGCTCGAACACGATGTTTATCAGATTCTACGATTCGCTTATCAACGAAACAACCTGTTCTCGCGTTGGACATGTCGAAAGATTCTCAACTGGAAGCTAAAATACGTTTAGCCGAGAGATTGACGCGTGATCCATGTTTTTCGTCCGTTTGTTTTAATAGTTTTTTGTTGTATAATTACTTGTGTGAATGGTTACCGAGGATCTGATCAGATCCAGGCAGTTTGTGTAAGCTGTGTTTGTATAAGATGTTGCTTGTTTCGCAAAACGATTAACCAGCAGCGGATGAACACGATGTTGAGTTAAATGGCGATCTACCGCGAAGAATGAAACGTTTACTCTTCGATTTTGTCGAAGATAAACGTACTTATGTAGATGGCTTAGCAATGATTCGTGCGTTGTTAACGAAATTACGATTTTATTTAGTATTGTTTCATAAAAGTAGGTTCCTCCTTATCTATCTGTAGCCTGTATTATATCGGGAATATTGTAAAATAAATCTAAAAATTGTACAGTATACTAATTTAGTACTGTACTTTAGAAAATTAAATTTTCTTTCAAAAACTTGTTTATTATATAGTAGCAACTGTGCGTATGATTCGCAAGATGTTCGCAAATTAACAGTTCTATCTATCATTCGTTCTCTTTTCCACGTATTTGGACTTCCAGGAAAGACTTATCGTACTCTATCAAACCTAAAACACAGAGAACTTGGAACACAAGTTGTACGGTTTAAAGAAACTAACGATTCTGTTCTGTAGTTTCTTGCAGAGAAGACTTCATCCCTTTGTATCGACTCAAAATTCTTATTTGGACCAAGTTTTGTGTAATATTAATAATCTAACGATTGTATATAACACATTTTTCATGTAACACCTATTGTCATTTCAAAAAGGACACCGACCTTCCTGTTTCAACTAACCTTTTCACTTATCATATTCGAAACTCTAAGCGCGACTTGTACGACATTAACAAGCTATTGTCACCTGCTGTCTATTATTTTCTTCCGAACAAGACTATTGATTTAAAATATCTACGTGTTACACTCAGAACTTGAAACATTAACAAACTCTTTACATCCGTTGTGTTTCAGAAAATATCCTAACTTTCTCTATCGACTTAGAACGTTTAATTATTTCCGGAAAAATTCCAAGAAGTTTCAAAGAATGAATTTTTGTCGAATCTACTGTCTTCTAAAAGATACTCCGATCTTAAAATCAAGCACATTTCCTACAACGTTAACAAATCAGACATTTCTCTCTTCTTGCAGAAGAGACTTCAACCTTCCTCTGACAACATAAAACATATTGTTGTACTGACAACTTGAAGCATAATTCCTACGATATTAACAAACTCTTGCCACCTACCGTCTTCTAGAAAATAATCTAACCTTCTCTATCAACTGAAAACCTTTAGTCATCGAACTGAAGTTCAACGCGAACAAACAAAATTAATTCCTGCAACTTTAACAAACTCTTCCCACCTACTGTTCTCCAGAAACTATTCCAACCTTCTTCATCAACTTCGAACCCTCACCTACTCCATCGAAGTACAACATCACCAAAGCAAATTTTCCTCCTTTTCTCTAACAACCGAAACATCTATTTGTTACACTGCGTTACACCTAAAGCTGTATCAATTGCACTGCAACCTACGAATCCTAAAACCGTGCACCTAAACCTGCAAGATTTACACATTCCACGTGATTTACATCTTCCACGTCGTCGCTACTTCCTTCCGAGCCTCGGATCACTTCCTATCGCTCGTATTACACCGAAAGCTCGGCTACGTGTAATCACAAAGCTTGATCCTGGCCGAATCACGAGACACTGTAGCTTTGGAAACCGGGAAACCGAGTGTAATCTGTCATATGTCTCACCTGGCGGCGTGATGCCGTGAGGATTGAGATGCGGATGATGATGCGGGCTGCTGAGGATCCCTTTTCCCTGTAGATGATGCGCCGTCGGTCCAGGCGAACTCGTGGCTGGCAGATGCGCCGCCGGATTGTAGAATCCAGC
>NT_176636.1:2110455-2111784 GCF_000188095.3 Bombus impatiens | reverse complement strand
CCTCGAGCCGTGATCGCTGCTGTAGCGCGGAGGGTTGCGGAGTGCTGGCGCAGTGGGTACCCCTGCACGCTGTGTCTTGTTCGAATCTCATCGAGACGGGCGGGTCTGCCGAGTCGCGCGAGATTCCTCTTCGAGTGACTCAAACCGGAGAACGGCGTCTTTTTATACTCTTCCTTCCTTTCTTTTTCTTATTTCTGACGTTTGTATCGATCTTGGATTTTACACTTAAACAATCGGATTTCAAACACGCACAATAACACAGATACACTTGGCAATGTTGGTGGAAAATCTTGGCGATTGGTTTTACACTTGGTTGCGGGTGGATTTCACTGAACCTCGCGATGCCACGTTGTCGACCGTCGTGTATGTCTCTGGTGGTCGATTCTTCGGCATGCTCGAGTTTGTCGAGGGTTTAGGAGCAACGTGTTCGAGGTGTTCAGGAGCGTAGGCCGAGGTCCTCGCTGCGTTGTCGTCGCACCCGCTGCGAGCTCCCCACGAAGTCCGTCGCGAGTCGTCCTCTCGACATCGTACGTCTCGTGGACCTTGCGCGTTCTCGCGATTCCTCGTTATCTTCGAAGCGCCGCCAAGGCTTCGATCCACCACCAAAAAATTTCTCCAAGACGTATCAAGTCCCGTGCTGTCCGTGGAACTTTGTATCCGGGGATCTCAAAGAAACACGACGAAGCACACTTTCTCGATTCACCCGAGGAAAGATCTTCCTGTAGAATCGGCGGTGGCGCTTAGACAGAGTCACACCGTAAGCCAGAACACCGATTGCTCGGACAAGTACCACTATACGTGCACGTCGAGGACGTGTTAAATCCTTGTGTCGTTCACTGTTCACTGACTCACTGTGTCGTCCACCGATGTCCACTCGAGGCCAGTTCCGCAGAGCACTCACTTCCTCGACACGAATATCAACCGCGTTCGAACGAGGCGAGACAGACACGGCGAGACGCGACGCGAGCACGCGACCAATAGGGTGGAAACCTGCTTCTCGTCGTTGTCTTCGCGAACAGTGCCGGGAAGAGCGGAACGACACGAACGAGTCGGGTCGGAGCAGCGTCCGACGGCCGGACGACACAGGCCGGGGACGAGGACAGTTCGGACTAGCTTCCGATATCCTTACGCGAAAACGTAAGGCAAGAGAGACAAAAAGGCGAAGAGAGAAGAGAGAGGGCTCTCTAAACGAGACACGGTGATCGGGTGCTGTGCGCGCTGGTCGCCTCGGTCGGGGCTGGAGAGCGGACGAAAGGTGTTACTTGGGTGGCGCCGCGATGGTCACTGAGCAGCGCTAGGATTGACACCTCCTCTGGGGGCTCACCCCCA
>NT_176636.1:2110029-2110442 GCF_000188095.3 Bombus impatiens | reverse complement strand
CCTCCCGCGGAGGTGTTGGTGTGCTAAAGTCCTCGTCCGGATTCAGGGCGTGTGTACGCGCGCGTCTACGTGAAGACGGGGGGCGGCCGCGTGTGCGTGTGTACAGACGGAACGGAGTGTGCCTGCGCCGCCGAACGGACGCGGGAGGCGTGAATGCTGGAGGGCAGCGACGCGAAGACTGAGACGGTGCAGGGGCTCCTCCTCCCTTCCCCTTAGACCGTTCGTGCAGCCGCCTAGTGGGGGAACCTGCCACGACAACCTAGCCGAAGCACGATGCACTACCGCGTGGAACGAGAACGGGACTACTAACCGGGTCGCGTGAACAACGAGGAGAGAGAGCTGTCTACCGAAACCCCACCACTTCTTCGAACGGGCGATAATGAGCGCTCGTAGTTCGGATTGGCGTTCCGGCG
>NT_176636.1:2108906-2109996 GCF_000188095.3 Bombus impatiens | reverse complement strand
AATCCGAGCGGCGTTGCTCTCGACGCCTTTTCCGACGTTCCCTGTTTCCCTTCAGCGAACGATGCTTCTCTCTCTCTCTGTTTCGTTATCCCCACCATGCACGGATTCTACACACAACGCTCCGGATGTTCTTCCCTCGACTCTCTCTCTCTCATTCTCGCGCGCGCGCAAGGCCCCCACCACCGCGCGTTTAAGGGTGTTAACCGCGAGTACGCCCATTAACACCACCCTCCCCGCGGCACCGGGTTGTCGAGCGGGGGTTTCAGGGGGGTGGGGACGATCGACGTTGCTCGAAGCTTCGCTGTCGAGAACGATGCTGATTGACACGTTGCTGGATTTTCACCGGTCTCGCCGCACACCCACCGATAAAACCAAGCTGCTTTTCGCGATAAGAGCGTGACGCTCGCGGTACGTTTAGTTTAAGAGCTTCTGCAGGGTGTCAGATTCTGTATGACACAGTCTTTTGAGAATATTCTCAATCTCTGGAATCTTGGAAGTTAATTATATGTTACTCTTTCGGATATTCTCAGAGTATTCTTGAAATCAAAGATATTTGCCGAAAGTAGCGTTCTCGATGCTTCGAATCGAATGTTATTTAAACTCGCAAGATTGCAAATCTCAGCTGATATTTCTCCGAACTGATAGATAAATAATCGCACGACACAAATATGCAACCAAAGTTACTCGTATTCCAACAATTTCATGCGCCTCCAATTTCAGCCTCCTGCATAGAGCCAACAGGAATTCGCGTCCCCGCGGCGCGCCGGGTGCGAGCCGAGCCTCGACAGCCGGTTTTCACCATTAATCCGGAACGGCACTTCATCAGTCATAATTCAAGCCGATTGGCCGTGTCAAGAGCCGTCCGAGTTTTCCGCGAAAAGCCGAGTGAGAAATTTTCGCGAGCTGTGCCAAAGTTCGCGCTAGTCAGCGTCACGAGCATCACCCCGCGTCTCTTCCCCTCCCCTTCCTTTCTCGTACGGATCGTTCGAAGCGACCTGCGCTCTGCACCGCGAGAACCGTCAACGGAGGAGAAACCATTGATCCCGCCCATTCCGCCCCCACTCGCTACCCCTATCCCCTCCATCGCGCG
>NT_176636.1:2102299-2107718 GCF_000188095.3 Bombus impatiens | reverse complement strand
GCCCCGGTCGTCGTGTGGCCCCCTCGTCCTTCGCGCCGTCGAGTGTTAGCGAGACGCCCAGCGCGTCACAGTGTTGCCAAATCCGCGAGAGCTTTTCCACCGTGATTTTCAGAAACACTCTGCGCGATAGCCACGCTACGAAATCGGCCCACAAGATTACGTTGCTGCGCTGGACGAGGCGACCTGCTGCGTTATTCTATAAAGGAGTCGGATAATCGAGCATGTTTCTGTGGTGGTTTTTCGAATAGGAAATTTTATTAGGAAATATTTCGAAAACATTTCGGTTGATATCGGGATCGTAAAGGAGATTTGAAGATTATTTTGGATTTGAAGATACATTTTTTATGGATCTTAGAATCTTTTTCATTTTTCTGTTAATTGAGTGAAGATAAAATTTGATTAAACTTTGGAGATCGAAATTGGAATCGTACAAAGGCGGCGAAGGTGGTTTTGGGATTTTGGGAATCCGTAACAGTTGTGCTTCTGTTGAAGTTAGGGAAAGGAAATTTGGAAATTCGAAATTGGATTTCCAGAGGAATTTACGATTATTTCGAAGGGCTGTAGGTTACTTGCTACTTCTGTTCCTTTAAAAAAGATAGCTCGATTCTTTGAATGATTTTAATAGTATCTTTCTATCGTTAACGAATTTCATAAATTTGAGGAACACGTGAAACGTTAAAATTATTTTTCGAAAGCTTACTTTTCTCCGAAGTTATTGATATTCGTGCTGTTTCATCCCAACGTGTCTTAGACATTTCAGAAATTTTGTCAAGGAATTAAAACTTTTTTCGTTTGTCAATATTCTGTCACAATACTTGGAGGATTCTAGTAAGATTAACACATTCGTTGGTCTTAAAATATCGTCTATTAAAAGCATCTTTGTCTCAAACATCTAATAACGACTATTCCAGCACACCATTGTTCTTTTTAATCTTGCGATTCGTTAGCTCGAAATGCGTAAGGATAAAAATGCAAAGGTTGTGACAGATGTATTTTGTGGACGCAACGTGTGCATCCATAGCAAATGAACGAATCAAGGAGCATTTTTCGTGACGACGTTGAAGGAAGCCTGTGACGATCCAATTTCTGCACTCTTCTCTACAAGTATCAATCGTACAATCGATTAATATTCGAATAAAAATTCCATTTCTTTTCTCCTGTAAATCTTCCCTTTCGTCAAATTCTCTCAAATTACATAGAAGATTCGATTTATAACAGTGTCAAGGCTCTTATCTAATCTGTATCGTTAAATAAACTCACTGTAGAGCTTTTTACGCAACAAATTACTTTCATCGATCCTCTCGCCTCCAAAAAACGTAACGTTCAACAAGTTCCACTCAGCGCGAGCCAATCAATTAACGAATGACTGGTTGAGTAGCGTTCGAATCGATGAATCAGTAAGAATATTCCTCGAATCCTTTAACATCCAATAATAATTTGTGTGTAACCATAACTATTAGTTTCGCGTCTAAATGTACAAGTTAAATAATGTCAATGTTAAATAAAATAATATAGCTATGAATGGTAACCATATTGTCCCGAAGTGATTCAGCTTTGATATCCAAATCTAGCCGCGACCACATTGAAACCCGTTCACGCGCATTGTGAATCGCATGGCCAGTGTAAATAGAGTCCACGGACCGCGATCGATTCGGCTGGCTATCGTGTTTCGAGCCTCGACAGCGTTTATCGTAGCGCGAGCATTATTGTTTACGCCACGATTCTTTCCTCCCTCGAATCTTGAAAATTTTGAAGCCAAAGCGGGCATAGAGTTTGTTCGAAGACGACCAAAATTATTTCGATATCACTAGAGATTCTATCGCGGTTTTTATTCCGTGTCGAAAAATTCGCTGGAGATTTTATTCGCAAATTTTTATTCAACCCTTTCACGCTACACAACACCGTACTTTAACGAGCTTTTAGCTAATAAAATGGTCAATGTATTTGTTGTATCTTCTTTATAAAAAAAAATTGCGGATATTAATAATCGATAGAACGTAACTTTTCCTTAAAAAAATTCGATCCTCCAAAGTTTAATTAATGCATGCTCGAGTTACTAGAAAACCATAAATATCTTTTTATTTTCTATTTGTATCTAATAAAATATGACCGTATGCATATACCTAAGTAGCGAATTTTGATGTAATAAATTTACAATTGTCGTGAATTCTTCCGATTTAGCAGACAGTCGTTCACGTTAACTCTTTGCGGTCCTATGTCGGACCCAACTCGACATTGTATTCCGTTCGATGTTCAATTTCAATACATAAAATGTGAAATACCGCGCTGTTATATAGCTTGTCCAGGTTTCTCGTACTGTACTGCCAAATGCTTAATATACACTGTTAGCTGTCGAGTATCTGTCAAGCAAACAACCAAGAGCCACCTCTGAAGTAGCAAAGAACACACTGCACGGAACAATCCTTAATAAAAATCTCGTTTAATCCCATTGCATAAAGCAATCTGACTCTTAAACATTCTAATGGAACGACTTTTTGCTATCATTTGGTCTTGAAAAAAGTTTAAGATGCTTTCACCCGGACCGCTTCCGATTTTAATATATACCATTCCACGCAAGAGAGAGAGAGAGAGAGAAAGAGAGAGAGAGAGAGAGAGAGAGAGAGTCCGGTGAAATGGCCACGGGGAAGGTTTCACTCTGGATAATTGGTTTCTTGCAAAGATCTTGCGAGGGTTACGGCCGCTGCAGGAAAAGTGATTCCGAAAGGAAAAGTAACGCGAAAGAAGTTACCTCGTTTTCCGGGGGAGGCAAAGAAGCGGCAAGTTACGCGCGATACAAAGGCTCTTCCGTCTCGATCGATACTGCTTAACATCGGTTTCGATGGTTTTAAGACGCGCGGCCACCCGAGCACAGCCGTTCGAACAGTTGCAAAGTTCGCCGCGGGAGCAGCAACAAGCTGCACGGAACCGTATGCTGCTGCGTTAAGCCCTGTACACGCTTACGAAATTATTTTATTATACTAGGCATTCGTTTTAAGCCGAGAAAACCAGTTAACTCGTCACTTGGATAATAATCTCTTCATTTAGAGATCCTCTATCTGCTTACATCCTTGTTTAGCTGCTGCATTAAGCCCTGTACACGCTTACGAAATTATTTTATTATACTAGACATTCGTTTTAAGTAGAGAAAATCAGTTAACTCGTCACGCGGATAATAATCTCTTCATTTAGAGATCCTCTATCTACTTACATTCTTGTTTAGCTGTTGCATTAAGCCTTGTACACACTTACAAAATTATTTTATTATACTACACGTTGGTTTTAAGCGTGACAGACGAGTTGGTTCCTCATTTTAAGCACCGTTTCTTTTGAAAATATACGACCAATATTATTTGTACGTTGTAATCTGTATGTAAAATAATGAACATCGCAGTAGAATTCCATGTATTTGAACTGCATTTAGATATCCAGCGGATGAAATTTTAGTCAGTGTGCAAAATAATGAACATTACAGTAGAATTTCATCTGAATGAACTCCATTTACATGGCTATTGGAATGAAATTTTAGTTAGTGTGTGGCGCAATGAATTCTCGTCGATTGAATCCACTTGTTCGATCATCAACTTCTACCGCATGAATGAAAATTCATAGCTAGCGAAGAAAATCAATAAATACTATTACTATCTTAATTCTATTTACGTATATCAACTTGTTTCATTAAAAGTAATGATGAAAAGTAACGTACGAAAATATCTCTTTAAATTTACGTTCAAAAATTCACGTTTGCTTTCTATCCATAGCAGTAAGACATTTGTTTCTTGAAAATTTAATATCAATCACCTCGCCACTTGAATAACAGAATCGACAAATTTGTGGAAAGTGAAATTGTTGATATGTACTGTGGTCATATATTGAAGCTTTTCTCATGATCAATGCTGTTTTTTTCTGAATGAAAATATGAGCATTTAAAAAAGAAGTCTACTATATATAAGATTGCATCAAATATTTAACATCCGATATAGAGAACAATATATTAACGCTCATTGATTTCTAGAACATAGTAAAACGAACTTAGTTTACAAATAAGTAATATGAACTGTTACCATAAACGTGACTATAACTTTAATTGATTCGTATTACAAGCGTGCGCGTGGTTTTACGATACTTATTTCTCCGAAATAACTTATCTTGTAAGGTCGTATGTACTGTAACTTGTTCTATAACTTCGTACGAACAAATATCTACATGTTTTACAAAGATATTCCGAAATGGTAATTATATGGTAATTACACGTATTTTGTAGCGTGTTCAAGGCTTTACTCATTACCAGACTCGCAGTTTACTACTCGAGGCTGGTTAATAGCTCCATTCACACATGACTCTATAATCCTAGCGCTGTCACGATGCGGATATATCAATACAGAAACACTTTCATTTTCATGCTCCTATTATTTTCTACTTTGCCTCTTTGTCCTCTATCTAACTCGTATACGTCGACTATAATTCGAAGCCCCGAGGCCGATGCTTAAGTAGTTCCGACCAGTATTAATGACTCATCAATCGATAACTACGGACTGATTTTCTTACCACCGAATCCCCTAGGACCTTCGTGAAATCCATACTCTTACAATGTGACTACATAGAAGATCTCAAACATATATTCTCATTGACATTATATTCGTTATATATTCATTATAGATGCACACACGATATTGTCAAAATCTGGAAATTACTTATGAACACGCAATGCATACTGTAGAGAGTGATATTACTTTGATATTTCACACGTCATAACATTCTGTGTATCTTCATAACTAAATTAAGCATTATATGCAAATTAAATTCTTCAAGTCCCGTATCAGCCACGTTTGTTAAATATCGGCATTTAAAATTTCCCATAAGTCGATGAACATTGCCAATCTACTCGTCAGCTGCTCAACTTTCACCCCTCTCGTTGCACCAAAATGTCCAGATTCTCAAAACCCCCAAGAGCCCCTTATTCACCAAAGGATCCAAGAAACTACACCAATTTATTCCTATCTCTCTAAAACAGTCGCCCATCGCCTGATAAGTATCTAGAATTCGACGCTGGTAAGCGTTGGACGACACAAAAGCTCGGCCAGGCCAGGGAACGCGTCCGACGGGCTGAAGCAAGAGCAAACTTCGCGTCCTGGAAGGAGCCGGAGAGTCCAGTCGGGGCGAGAGGGAGATGGATCCAGCTTCGAGGAGGAAAGCGCTTAAAGATAGGGGGGAAGAGAAAAAAAAGGGAAGGAACAGGGATAAGAGGACAAAGAGCGTGCATGTGACGGGGATGAAGAGAAGCTAACCAGACGAAAGAGAGAGAGGAGAGGAAGGGAGAGGAGAGGTGGTCATAATCGCGCAGACCGCGTCATAATCCGCGACGAAAAACATTTGACGAGCGCGCCTGGCTGGTAAACGGGCAGCGGGACGGGGCGTGGTC
>NT_176636.1:2068078-2101670 GCF_000188095.3 Bombus impatiens | reverse complement strand
CGCGCTTCTTTTTTTTTACACTGTGCCTCCGAGCACGTACTCGCGTATATACGTAGCGAAACGCGTCCGCGACCGCGCCACCGGGAATGGACACCTACGGCGGCCAAGTGTATCGATGTTCGAACGCCGTCTTTACGATCGACACTCGCCACGCTCTTGCCGCGTTCCAGATTCTGTCCGCTTCTTCCCCGGATTTTTATTTGTCATTATTTCGAATTAAGCAATGTGTTTCTTAATGAGAGATTTCTATAATTATAGAATTAGAGCTAGCGAAGGTATTATTAGTTCCAGTTAGGTCGACTTCAGTTCTTGCAGGTATAGATATAACGATCATAAGAGAAGAATACGACAGGGATGTTCGTTTTGATCTTGATGTCACTTTACGAGTAAGAAGGAATGTCTCGATGCAACGTGGAAAGAAGTTGTTTTCGTTTACTTCCCAAGTAGATTGGACACATATGTTTCTTCTAATGTCTCAGATCATTTGGTAATTATATCGAGGATCTTTTTGTCGATTCTCTGATTCCTTATAAGTAGGAAGGAACGTTTTAATGGAATATGCAATGAAGTCATTTTCCATTTACTTGTCGAGTCAGTTAGACATAATTTTGTTTCACACAGTGTCTCAGATTATATTCCTCTATACGTACAAATGCACAGAATACACCTTCAAAAATATAGAAAATATTCAAAATGGAATACCAGTCACAGCATTTAAAAATTTCCCACACAAATTTCCGTAATCTAGTTATAAGAAGTAATTTAATACAGTTATCCTGCCTAAGGTTCTTTTACAATAAGAAAATTTTGCATAGTTAGAAAATCAAATAGAAACATAGTCTTCTCTTATCGACGAGTGATTTCCATCTTGGTTGACGAAGCTTATCAAATATCATCCAACGGACTAATTTCTCCTTTGCATAATCGTCAACCTGCCTCGACCAATCGCCATCAAAAGACGTATCGACTGACCAAAACCACAATTCCAGGATCTCGGTCCTCCGACCGGTCCACCAACTGTTGTTATCAATTTTCTCCATCATATTTCCTGTGCATCGATCATCCTAACGCTGAAATTCCACGTACTCACTGTGCAACATCGAAACCGATAACCGATCTCTCGTCTGACTGTTGCACGCAAGAAAATTGACTCGCGGATGCAAAACCGTCGGTGATAGAAGATTATAGCAGACGCCTTTGAGAGGCGGCGAAGCGGATAAGAGATCGGCAGCCACGGCCTGTTCTGCTTTTATTAGGACGCTTAGCCTCGCTGTGAGCTCGGCCAGGAGATAGTCCGCGCCAGATATTCCGTATTTTCTTGTATAATACGGCCCGCTAAATAAGGAGTTTCCAGACGACCGGATCCCAGCCGGCGGTTCAACCATCGGCCAATCACCGTGTACCGATCCGATCGGGAATTTAATGCCGGTAATGATCGCGAGCCACGGCTGGCCAAGCCTCCGCAAACCGGCCCGAGTAAGATCTAATGCGTAATTGCCGGTGCAACGGAGTTAGCCCCAGTCGTTAACACTTTGTTCGTTGCATCGTGTTTCCAGTGCCGTTTCCACTCATCACGTTGCGCGCGTTCTATGATTCCACCATGTGATAAATTCGTTGCAGAAAACGATTTCGTTATTGCTAGAGGATCGCAGGATGATTTTCCCACCGCGATTCCATCCACACATTTTTCCTCGGATTTTAATTGACTTTGAGAAAGAAAGAATCGATGGATGTTCCTTTGTTGGTTCCTTCTGCTTGGATTAATCTTGGTTGTTTCCGGTGTTATTGTCCGACACAGTTATTCTGGTAGCCACAGAGATATGTATGTAATTTAATCGAAAATGGTTTATATCTTTACTCGCGAGGCTTTATAAAAGGAATGAAAATTCCTGACGCGAGAATTATGTGGTCTCGTATATCGTCGAATTTCGTTGAATTTTTTCGTTGTTTCGTAGACTGTTGGAAAATACCTGTGATAACCTGAAATACGTAGTTTGATTGAAGATGGTTTATATCGTTAGTTGCGAGGCGTTACGTGGAGATTAAAATTATTGATGCGAGTTTCTTGGTTGTTTCATAGATCGTTGGAAAGTCTATGTGATAGCGTGATATATTGCGGATCATGAAAGTATTCGAACACTTAGCGTAGGAAAATTTACTTTGTATCATATAAAACATTAGTGCCATATTCATTGATATGTTTATATTTATGATCGTAGTATATCTCGTGATTATGGTTTCATTATAGCGCTACTAGAACTTCAAAATGTTTCGTACAACGTAATATACAGAAAATATGATCATAGCAATACGTCTAGAAGTGTCTACGATACTTTCGTCAGCAGCTGTATGTAGTTTAATTCGATACGTTGTTATACATAGTTGTGCGATTTTATAAAATCATATGGCGTTTCTGTATATTTCTGGTTCGTTTCTGGTAATATGATTTCATCAATTCAATCAAATTTGTTAATGAAAACATCATTGAGAAGATTTAATGGTATATTTACATACATTGGACGGGAGTAATTGTTATCTTGAAACTTATACTAATACAATGAAACATGTATTACGTAGGCCGAGTATAATCATGTGTGATTCTTCAAATAGATTTAATCTATGTATTTTTATATATTGTGTAAACAAAGCTAATAATTTATCATTACATTATACCGTAATTGACGACGGATCAAACTAAATTATACCAATTACATAGAAATACATTACAGCAGTTTTTACATTTTCATTTTATTCTAAATGTCATATATTTTTCATATTAACCCTTTATGCCTCGAATAGCATTTTCTTTCTACCGCTACAAATATTTCACGCTGTTATTTGATAATTTGCTATATCTGTACCGAAATTTGTATATCGTTACAAACATGTATTAAGTAAATTTCACATGGAAGTTAGCCTCGCGTAAGAGCATCCTCTTCGTCTTCTTTTTTTGCCGACCGCAACTATTGATTTATGAAGAAGTTTCTATAAGATAAAGAACGTATACTAAGTAATCAAGGGATTTATGGAATAGTATCGTCTAATCGTTAATGATTTATTTCTAAAGTAGATCCAAGGAATAGTACATTATATAATTACCAAACAGTGCAATTATAATTACAATTACAGTTTTCTCAAATTCTATCGATTTCTGGCGAATTCCGAGGAACAGCATCTTCAAATAACTTGCTTTCTAACCCTCGGAATTTTCTAAAACGAATTTTAAACCTTCGCATCGCGCCAGGTGCATTTCTAATGCGTTGATAACGCTGTTCGAATAAAACATTGCACTTTGAAATAAAATACTATCGTGAGTACAAGCTTTCTCCAAATCTATCGATTTTTGACGAAATTTCGTAATTTCGGATTTTCGGATAACTTTCCTCTTAATCCTAGCAATCCCGTGAAACACTTTGCACCACCGAGCGCGTCCGCAACGCGTTAACGATATCATTCGAATAAAAAATTGTACTTGATGGAATATGTCGAAAATATAGGATACGATTGAAGAAGGATTAATGACGAAATGAAAAGACAGGGACGGGGAAGAGTCGGTGAGACGACAGAACGATCTCGCAAGCGACTCGCGAAACGCGCATCGACCGGTCACCGAGCGGATATCGAACGTTTTGTTGGTCTCGTCGGTGCGATAAAAACGGGCCGCTCTATCATCCCCGTAAATCTCTGTCTGCTGGTGTGCATTTCCTTTGAAAGTGTTTCCTCCGTCGCTCGGTTCGCTGGCCTCCTCGGCTTCTTGCGCTCTTGCGACTTTATTTATCGCGATCCACCTGACGATTCGTCCGCCTCCAACCAAATGTTGCGCAACATTGCGTTGAATTTCGCGCGATATCGCGATCACTCGAACGATTACGACGCTTCTACGATTATTCTCGCTCGATTTTTAGCTGCGAAAATATAAATCGGGTCGGACGAGCCTCGGTGTGAAATTGATTTTCCATTTAATTTATTTCTCGGCATCGTTGACTCGGGGAAGCTACGAAGCCGGTAGAATTAGAGTTCCTTGACAGTGGTGTTCGTGATCGTAAAATAACCGATACTCTTGCGTTACGTAAGACTTCTTAGCGATGATAGAAAACGAAAGAAAATTATACGAAGCCGTTGGTTTCTCACAGCAAATTTTGTGTCGATCATGGAAAAAGGGAAAACCGATTTAGTATTTAGCATCGACTTTGAAACTCTTCAAGTTGCAAATAAAGAGAGAATGAACATTGTTTTGCGTTATATAAATAAATTTTCGGATTAAATAGAAGAACATTGGGAATTCTTGATCGAGCAGTTACATTACGCAATTCTGGAATCGATGACAGCGTGTTCGTTGACGAACGCGACAGAAACGTCGTTTACGATTACGTAAAAGAGGAGAAATATCGAAGTTTGCTACGCGAGCTCCTGTTCGCGAAATTAATAATTCCTGCAACTAATAAATATATTCTGCGGTTCTTGAGTTCCACGTGATTAAAGAAGGTAATAAAAGATGGCAGATTCTTGCGATATTAATTAGTCGCAAGGTGTATATGAAACCGTAAGAGAAGGATCGAGACTCGGCAGGGTAAAATTACTTTGATTTCGTGAGTAGTACGGATACGATAGGATAAGGCTTGATGTTGCTTTGAGCTGATCTTTGGAAGCAGTTTGCATTTGTGGTGCGCATTACCTGCGGTGTATTGAGAAACGAAGACAAGCAGCGAGCGAAACTAATTAGTTCCACCGTGAAAATATTTACCTGCTACTAGAAATTGATACAATTCCCTGAAATATTATACCGGTGAAAACACGATATTATATGAAATTCTGTCGCGTAAATAAAATTTTGTGTCACTTTAAATTTTAGAATGAACTACACACGAGAATTAGTCAAATACACGTTGCTACGTGTACTTCTTAAGAACCAAGCTATCAACGCAATTTGGACACACGAAACTAGGACCACAGTGTGCATGATGGCGAAAGTGAATGGCAAATTCGTCGATTGGAAAAAAATCACGTCGAGAATTTCAACTTTTCCTCTTTCGAAACTCGTCTGGCTTTTCTTGCTCGCGCGATCTCAACTTCGTGGACCATCTTGCGGATGCGCGTAGCAGTATGAGCGTCGAACTAAAATCCATGAATTTGTCATTCATCAATTCCAAATTGTTAATTAAACATTCCTCCTTTCGTGGAAATTCATCGTAAATTTTTCCTCGTAAAATCTGAATCCTATCGGCCTACTTTACCAGTAAAAGTATTACACGCAAACGATCGATTTGTCATTCGTCGACTCGAAATGAGAAACAGTCGCGTCAAAAATCCAGACTTCCCTTCGTCTGAAACTCATATGGAATTTTTTCCACGCGAAGTCTGAACCCTGTGGACTACCTGTCGCGATTCCACGCCGCGGTTCAAACCTCCTTCCGCCACGGTCGTATTTCGAGAACCAAGATCTAACAAACCACGACGCATACCGGCCGCGTACATCGTCGCGCGGCCTATAAATCTCCTCGGCCCATAAACAAAGCTTTTGATGCAAAAGGTCGTTGCAGCATATGCGTGACGAGTTGGTCGGCTAGCAGCTCGCGATGCACACACGTACAACATACGGATGTACGCGCGTACACACAAAGACACGTATATGACGCGAGAGGGCGGGTGGATGCGTTGCCGGACGAGCCGAGGGAACAGAGTTGCTGACGCTGTTGCTGAACCCTGCTGAAAGCTCTCTGACGGCTGAATTTAACGCCAGCCCCGTCGACCCGCCGTGTAACTGGCAGCCTTTGCGCTCCAGGAACGTGGCCAGTTTCCACGATCGCCCTTTTGACTCTGCATCGAGAGACAAAGAGGGATGCTTGCCGCGGGTACATGGTGTTTCGTGGCGAACGTTGACGAGCTTAGCACGAACAATCGAACGTACAGCGGAGGTGATTTTTATAGTTTTTCGAGCGATTTTTCGAGGTAAAGCAAAGTGGAATTGGAATCTTCTCCGATGATTTTCGCACTCTATTTTTTTTTTTTGTCCTCTTTTGTTCGCGGATTTTTAGCGTTTATCGATCTGAAACGTACGTTTGAAAATTTCGGGATTTGCCGGTAGAAGAGGAAAGTTTCTCGAATGATTCTAGAGCTTTGTGAGTTACTTTTTAAAGGGGATATTGGCGAAGTGGCGAGGTCGACGTGATCGACGTGAAACTATCGTTGGACACGAAGCGGCATAATTTTTATAGTTTTCGGTGGTTCGGAGATTTTCCGAGGTGGCGCGAAAGCTCGGTTGGAATTTTCTTCGGTTTAAGAATTTTGGTGTTCGCGAGCAGAGGAGAAAAGTTTCTCGAGTCACTCGTCGACTTTGTGGGCTACTTTTTAAAGGGGATATTGGCGAAGTAGAGAACGTTGACGAGATTGACGCGAAGCTATCGTTGGAGTAGGTTGATTTTTATAGTCTTCGGTGGTTTTTTAAATTTCTTCGGGACTTTCTTCGATGACTTTTTCACTCTTACGGGTTTCAGCGTTTATTGAGAAATATTCTCGAGACGTCGAACACGATTCCTCGAGAATTTTGAAATCTGTAAGAAAAGTGCAGATTGTTACGTTATTTATGAGCTCCGAGGATTTTTTTTCATAGGAAATATTTGTGAAATGACGAAGGTTAACGAGATAAAGTTGATTTCTATTATATTTTTCAATCCGTTTCAACATTTTTTAAGGAAAAATATCGACATTGAAAAAGTTGATACAAAACAACTATTAAACACAGTAGGATGGTAATTTCGCAAGTTTCTGAGATCGTTTTGCAAACTTCGAACGCTTCTTCTATTTCTACATTTCAATTTCTTGCCATTCTACTCGGATGACATCGATATCGAGTAATACAAGTTGACAAAAGCTTATTATTAATGTGAAATATTCATCAAACGTAAGACAAAGGTTTGTTAAATTTGTTTCTTCGATTTGTGAATATTAAGAAGAATATTAAAATTAGTATTAATTTATTAATTTAATTCCATTCGTCGATTCCCAGTCGTTTTATCGGAAAACGTTACTACTGAACTGTACTATAAAAGTATAGAATTATCTTGTAACTGAAATGAAAGACGTGGAAGAAACTCAAAGAGATATCAATCGGCTGTACATATCTGTAATGGATGCGATTAGAAGGCGTTGACTGTCAGCAGAATAAGAGACTCGTTTTCGACGTGGAACCGTCCGCGACAGTAATGGGCGTTGCGTGATATAACTCGTCACAGGTGTGTTCACCACGATATCTCCATATGTTGTACGTCTCTTTCCCAAGGCTTACTTCCTTACTTCCACCCATCCTACGCTGTTAAACATCAAAAAAATTTGTCTTACAAGCAAAACCTGCCATCGATTGGCATCTCTTCGCGGCAAATCTTCTTCGACGAATATGGACGCAAATTTTCTTCATTCCCACGTTACGTTATTTCCACGTCGACAATTTGCACGCTGTTACTCCATTTTATTTCTATTAACAGAGAATAGGAAAAAAGAAGATGGTTATCGTAGATGGATATATTTATTGATATTTATAACATTCTTCTCTTCCCAAAACACTCAAGTTGAGATAAGAAAATTCTCGAAATATTAGGTTGTTTGGAAAGTGTCAGACACGCCTTTTACAACGATGCATCTTTATGCAAACATGAAACCTAATCTGTCGAACGTTTTTGATAGAACAAAATGGATCATACGTAATTCGATAAAATAATATAAAACGGGAAATGTGCATTCATTACTTCCTTATAAAACGAAAGAAACTTTTCCGACCACCTAATACAAAGATGCCTTAACACTAAACTGTCAACTTGCAATATGGGTATACCTAAGCGTGTTATGCGTAATTAATCAAAATAAAATTAATATAACGAAATAGGCAAGTATATAAAATTGTTGAGAATTGTGGATCTCTGAAGTCGAAATAATGTTATAGGAACACTAAATTTATATCGAGTTTTAATATTAAAATAGTAATATATTTATTTCATGGACGATTTCTTATATATTCATCGATACACACTTGCACGCGTCTCAGCACTTTCCTCTGTACCCGACTGTTAACCGACTGACTAGTTCACGTTCATCTGTTTCGAGACACCGCGCTCACACATACCTCCACACACTGATATTCACATACAAGTATCTCTACTGCGCATTTAACCCAGTCCAGCACAGAAAATTATACATATCTCAACAAAAGTGAACGCTAATATTCTCAAAAACGCTTTAAAAATTTTTGAAAAATAAAAAACCTGATCTTCCATGCTTCTATCGTTAACCCTGCTGCGAGCCTTCAGCTTTTACGTTCGAATCTCGCTCTTATTTCGACGATCGAGAAGACCGATGATTTACAAAATCTCTGGCGCGTTTGCTTCGTTTTCCTCTGCAATGGAGGAAGCTTGTCAGTGATAGAAAAATAAGGATCGATGATTGCTCGGTGTTTCCTCTCGAGCTTGAGAAATCTGTTAGTGACAGAGAAATACGATCGAGTGGAAGATAACCGAAATAACGCAACAGGGCTAAACCAATGCTCAGCCATTTGTAACTCGAAAATCGAATCTGAAAATCTTCTGCGCCGTCCTCTTCTTCTTTAACCCGTTCGAAAACCCGCAAGAAAACGAAAGAAAAGGTCGTTAATCACGGCCGCAGACCGGTGGCCGGATTTCGCTGGCGACAAACAGCCGTAATCATACACCAAGCGTATTACTTACCGCGAAACGTGGGTAATATGAACTGAATCACAGCCGTGGTGATTCCCACATTCCCGGAATAGCGTCACGCCGACGAGGCCGAGTTCCAACCCCATCCACAGGCCGCCTCCTTTCTCTCGGCAGTCTGTCGGATCGTCAGCGACCAAACCTAAAACCGCGACATCCACGACGAACCAATTAGCTTCTCGAACACAAAAATTACAATCTCTGGAAAGGATATTTCGTATTATCGTAGCTAGAGCGGCGGATAAACGGAAATTTGTAAAATAAGAAGCAGACACAATGGTGGAGTAAGTCAGAAGGAACAAGCAATGCGAGAAACACTAGAATTTTAGAAAAAAGTGTCGTAATTGACAAGGACAATCGAGATGACCTGTTATCGACAGATGTTTGGCTCGACGATATTAGCTTTTAGTTTTTTTTTTTTTGTTAATGTTGTTTATACTAAATGTTAATTATTTTATCAGAAGTCATTATACACAAGTATGGATTTTCAACTTCCATTTGTCCGTCAAGGTGTAGAAAGACACCATAGGTTTACAAAATGGATTTACGTTTGATAAGAGCGACGAATAAATATATTGAGTTGGCACCAATTTTCCCAATTTTACAGTTTCACGCCGTATTTACGTATTGACGATTATGTTAAATTCTACCAACAATATGTATTAATAAACAAATTGTGTAGCATGAATTGCCGTTAATAATATATTAACCCAATAGGTGTACAGTTATTACAATAATAATAATAATAATAAAACAAATGTATTAATAAAATGATAGTACATCGCGAAAGTATTAAATGCAAATATTATATATCGCTACTTACTCATTGGTTTTAATGGTTTTTTAACGATTGTCTCAAACAGCAATTCTCCTAACGACTCCCTCACTTCTAAAGATTGTTGTATTTTATTTGTCTACAAAAATAAGAATGATAAATGTACAGATTGTATTGGGTTGGTAACTAAGTGATTGCGGAGTTTGTCATTAGGTGGTACTGACAAAATCCGCAATCACTTAGTTGCCAACCTAATATATACAGTGGCACAGTTTCAGTGCAAAAGTTAATAAAATTCACAGTGTATCGATTATAAAAAAAAACGTCGAAATGTTTCTTACAATACACGCGATACGTGCGTACGTTATTTTTATGACAGCAATGATAGTTGGAAAATAATTTCCGAAATCGTTGCATGCTTATTACGTGTTTTGTGTTTTCTACGAGAAGAAGAATACGGTGGATGGAAAAGCGAAAAAGGGAAGGGCAGTCGAGTAGCTAACCGGCGAAACGGCCGGAACAAACAACCAAACGGCCGAAGAAAAAGCTGGATACGCCGTCTGCGCGGCGCCTCGCGATTTTCGAATTCTCTGCTCGCGCGTGTGCCTCGGTCCTCTTGATAAGCGTTCGTGCTTGATCGATCGCGGACTGTCGTGGCGGATGAGACACGCGATTAAAGAGAATTCCACGGTCGAGTGTCTGATTCTTGGATGACAGTTTGGGGGGATGAAAGGTCGACGACTCGTCGGGTTTGCTTCCGATTTTCGAAGCAAAAATCCTAAAATCGTCATTGCTAGACTGCGAAATTCGATGCATTTATAGGACGCTTAAAATTACTAAAACGCACGCAATATGAAAAAATATACGAAATATCCAGAGTACGACGCTTGTTATAACGTTCAACGAAGGAAATAAATTACTTAGCTTCCACTTGTTTAATCACTTGTTTCTAAAAATACGAAATTACATAAAAAACCGCGCTACAGTCATTTCTGACACTGAGACGTCTACCGAGAGACGACTGATGGATTTCCTTCAGCAGAATGGAATTTTCATAAGTTCTCGTAAACGCGTGAAAGTCTCGTCTGAGTTTCACGTCCTCGTGATATTTCCTTGAATCTAACGAGATTGCCGTAATTTTTGATTATTTAACATCACCAAGAAGTGTATCTTACGTGAAACCTATCCGATAGTTTATTTTCTAAATATTTTTCCAAAAGTGAAAGACGCCAGAGTTTTAGACAAATAGAACGAGATTTCCAAAAAGAATGAAAATTCAATAAAAAATTAGCAAGATAGAAAATAACCAACTAAACTGGAGGAATTTCAAATAAAACAGGATTTTCGTAAAATTTCAAAGATAAAAATACGAAGAAATTGGGAAAGATTTAAACGAAAGAGAAGATAAAGATCAAGTTCGTTCGACGTATATGGATACTCGAGTTAATTCGGAAAAATCATGCGGAGGAATAGTTCGTCGGGGTAGTTTTCAACGCCATAACAACGCGAATCTGATCGACGGATAACGAGGCGAAAGTGGGAACGCCTAATTGTTGAACGATCTCGTGAAGGAACCCTCGACCGCGATATGTACAATTATCCGGCAACTACTCGGCCCGATTCGTAACAGTCTTGCCGTGTACAACGTGCAGGGACCTCGAATTGTATTTCCAGGAGCCGACTACCCGAGGTTAATTGAATTATCTCGTACGTATGCAGCCTGCCACCCATCCGCCACGGAATATCGCATTAGAATTCGAATATCGTCGACCAAGACCGATGCATTCGGTTCCCTCGTGAAATTTCTATGTGGAATGAAATTACCGATCGAAACATTATCATCTCTTTTATCTTGCAGCAGAGTAAAATTTTTCTTTTCGATATTCGATGAATAGCAGAGGTAGGAAAATTCGATAAAAAAGTAATTAACAAGATTTCCGGTTAAAATAATCTGCGTTTCGATTAGTACAACTTTGTTCATTTTCTACCATCTTCATCCACGAATTTTCTTACAGAATACTTTTGTCAATAGCATCGCTTGCATTTTTTTTTTTTTATTGAAAGTTCATATATGATAACAAAATGTACGATAGCGATCTTGTAATGGCAACTGTAATACTTTCACATGGGTAGATATAACCTTGGGCTGAATTTAAGAAGCAACAAGTGAAGAATAATTTTTTAAATGAAGTACCTGCTTCTCAAGAAGGAATAACAGATATATAAAATAACTTGAAATTTCTATACATTCGTAAAAACAGAGATGACCTAAGAATGTTGTCGTAATATCGTAATACAAGAAGGTGGACGATAAAGATAAGACGACCAATATTGTACGATATAACTTGCCGCGAACTAATGCAATTTTCCTTTCTTTCCTCCTCCTTTTTTATTTTTTATTTTTTATACAATATAAGACTTGCGTCGTACTATGAAACGTAAAAGTACAATAAAGAAGATAGTCGAACCATTGATAGCGCGCGATAAGTAAAGATTCATCGATAGATGTCGACAAGATGGAAATCAAGAGCAAAGTAGAATATTCGCGGCGAAGATCAGACAATTAATCGAACGCGAAATAGCAAATCGAAGAAGAAACCACCGCGGCTCGGCCCTTTTTCCTCTCTGTTTTCCCTTTCTTTCTCCCTCTGCAGCCCGTTTACCCAAACTATCAATTGATGTCGAGGCACAAACAGCGGCGGCACGGTTTACACACACGCAGCTGCACCCCCGAACAGCGTCGATCCAAACAGAGCGGATATATCTGCTCGTCCATCTGTCGTTGTGTAACGGAACACCGGCTAATAGTATTAGAAATATATATATATATATATATCTGACTAAACTACCCCGCTGTCAAACCACTCGATCGACGCACCCCTGCCCCTCCTTTGGATTACGTCTCTGTAAACGCCTCTCTATCCAGTTCTACCCCGAAAATCTGCTAAAACGACTCATTGTGCTCGTGCACGGCACTGTTGAGTCACCGTTACGCTTCATCTCGATGACTCCGTTACGTGTTTCCGGTTGATTCTTAGCGGTGGACACGATGTTCTTTCGAAAACGAAGATCGTTAATACGGTTGAGAATAGGGGTAGGTTTGGGGAATTGTGGCAGCTACAGTTAAATATTGCAAAGATTGTAGGAGATTCTGTGTAGAAATGTTCTTAATTAATTTCTTTTTCATTTGTTCGTAGGAAAGTTGTTGTCGGTTCTTTGAGAATCGAAAATCATCGATACGGGTGAAAGTAGGGGTAGGTTTGGGGAATTGTGGCAGCTACAGTTAAATACTGCAAAGATTGTAGGAGATTCTGTGTTGAACTGTTCTTAATTAATTTCTTTTTCATTTGTTCGTAGGAAAGTTGTTATCGGTTCTTTGAGAATCGAAAAACATCGATACGGGTGAAAATAGGGGTAGGTTGGAAAAGGGGCGCGATTAAATACATATTGGAATAATCGTAGAAAATTCTGTGTAGGGATTTTATTAATTTCTTCTTTGATTTGTTTGTGTGAAAGTTACCGACGATTTTTTTTAGAATAAAATCGAAGACTATTAATAGAGATAAAAATAGATGTAAGGTTGGAAAATTGTGAGTCTAATTGGATATTGGAATAGGCGTAGATGATTCTGTATGGAAGTATATTTAATCGGTGTCTTCTTTGATTTGAGACGATATTAATTGTTTATTCTTTTTTTTTATTTTTTGTCAAACAACCGCACGAGAATTTTTGCAGAGTGTTACGTAAACTGTAACTCGCCACTTTCTCGAGTCGCTTCGCTGTTTTACAACAGAAAACTGCTTGAAGAACTAAGAAGCTTCTCAAAGACACGTCAAAGAACCCTTCAATTAAAAGAAGCAGACACTCTGCTTGACAATGGCCCAATTAACCTTTCTTGAAACTTTTAGCAAGGAAGCTTCCAATACAATAACGAATCCGCGTGTACCGAAGAAAGTACAAAGATCAGGAAAATTGGAAAATTATTTCTAACTTTCCTTCGTTTCTAAGCAAAATCATTCCTCTCAAAAAGAATCTTTCTTCGAACAAAATTTCTAAATTGTCAAATCCAAACTTTAAATTCTTTAAACTTTTAAACTCCAACGACATTTCCTTGTAATTTTTATTCGCTCTTCCAAACAAACCATTTTTTTTAACATTCCTTCTAAAACAATTTCTTAATTTCCAAACCAAAAGAATTTCGTCCAGAAAATTTTCACGATAAAATTTATTCCTACGATCTCTTTCATCTTTCCAAGCAAAGTAATTTATTCCCAGGAAATTTTTGAATGTGGAAGCAGAAAGAATCCCGTGCCTACGAAATCTTGGCAATAAAATTTCCACGCGATTTTCATTCACCCTTTCGACCAGAGTCACCTGTTTACCAGTTGTGGTTTAAACCGGAGGACTTCAGCGACTATAGTATCTTCTCTAGTATAGTATCTTCTCGACAGGCATGCAACGTCCACCTTCCGATTGTAAACGTGGACGCGACAAGGGTTAGCACGGGTCATGCAAAGCCACGTATTTCCGTCTGCCGTCACTCACCGCCGCCCTACATTGTTGCGTTTGCACCGATCTCTTCGAAAAACGCGCAACGAACGTCGTGACAAGTTGAATTTTCTACAAAAGCCCGGCAGTAAACCGGAG
The DNA here is from genome assembly GCF_000188095.3 of Bombus impatiens. Classification (NCBI taxonomy): domain Eukaryota; kingdom Metazoa; phylum Arthropoda; class Insecta; order Hymenoptera; family Apidae; genus Bombus; species Bombus impatiens. The sequence continues at coordinate 2,087,528 of NT_176636.1, read as the reverse complement.
TCAAAGCAGATTCCTGCTCTTCGTTGCTCGTGTACTGGACGCGAGCCATTATTAATGTCTTGTGGCAGGAAATTTCAATTTTACTCGACGCGATATAGGGAAATTGTCTACTTGCTATTTACACGTATACTCTTCGATTCATCGGTTGTTTAACGACGACTAATTTACTAATTTAAAAATAATTTTCACGACGATTAATTTTGCGGTTGAATTAATTTTAACGACCAAGAGTTTTACTTATTCGATTTTTCTTCTCGTTGGAAATTTATGTGCACATAGATTTTCTACGAATATACTAGTTACATATAATCTTGCATCATTCTGTGCTTAATTTTTCAGCAAGTTAAATCGAGCTTTCCGTCAATCGATGTTCAATTTTCTAGAAATCTACATTTGTTTTTCCAGCAATGTGAGATTCATCTTGCGGCAACTTGAATTTCATTTTTCAGTAAATCTACATTTAGCTTCTCAGCGTCTTATTTATCAGAAATCTGAGAGTAATTTCTCAGCGATCTAATACAGATATTCTAGGAAAAATAAAAATTCCTCGAGACACGTACTACATTTTGATAAAAATATGTAACAGGCTCTACTGATCCATCAAAATTTACATTTTCTATACTCTCAGAGTTACACGATTATTGTTTCAAAATTATCAGAAGGAAGTATTTCAGCTGGAAACAAGGTGAAGCGTTGTCTATTCGTAGTTCGACTTGAAATAGTGACGCGCTTAGGCTGTCAGAGAGTCTAAAAGCGACGTATCGATTAAGCAGCGACGTTCTTCGGGAGAGGGAACACTGTGGGCTGGCAAGTGAAATTGATCGTGAGCATTAACCTAACGCGAAAGACTACGCTGCTCGATGTTCGTCTCAACTTCGTTTTTTTTTTCTCAAAATCTACGAAGAAAAAGCTTCAAACCTATCGGCACTGTCTTAGTCCATCTACGATCGAACTTATGCTAATTACACGACTTACGTATCAAGAGGAAAAATTCAAGACATTTTAAGGAATCCAAAAAGATTTTCGGATTTATTTTTTACACTTTCCCTTCGTCTTCAAACTCGCGGAATGTGGTACACGATTAATTCGAATTCGAATTTTCTACTCTTCGATTCACAAGTATCTACGTTGACTGCCATTCGATGACTTCTGTGCGAAAAGAAAAAATTCAAGAAGCTTCTTTTTTCATTTTTCTTTCGTCTTTGAACTTCTGAAACATGTAATCGATTCGAGTTCGCGTTTTCTTGTCCTTCGAGCGAGATTACGTCGAACAGATCCAAAGATTTGATGACTTCTGTATAAAAAAGGAAAGTTCAAGAGAAGAAACGAACCAGACATTTTAAGGGAAACGACAATTTGACGGAATTTCTTTCCTCATCTTTAAGCTCGTGGAATGTTGTTGATTCCAGTCACTCTTCAACCGTGATTACGTTAACCATAACTACCACATAAAAGAGAAATATAATAAATTGTATTAAAACTCTGATATTTGATTAATCCTAACGACTACTCGATACAAAGGTATCTGACTCATACACACGTTTATTGCTTCTGCTCAACGTTCAACGCTTATAAAAACATCAATGAACGTCGATAAAGCTGGATGTTGCGTGGACGATAAAGCAAAGGAGAGCTTCGTACTGAAGCGCGATGCACGAAATTAATCTGTAAGCAGAGTGATAAATCGTGAAGCATAGATGGCCAATGAGAGATACAAAACGCCTAATTACTCGAAGAAGCAGCGGTAATAATCGCGATGCCGAGGATCGAAGCGACGATCGTGCAACGTTTCTCTCCGCGAAACACGCGAACCACGTCATTATTTCATTGAATTATTAATTCTCGCCTCTTCGTTTCTATCTTTATCTATGGATATAAAATTATAATTTTCCGCCCCTTTCGTTGTCCCTTGTCTCTCCATTTATTTTCCCTTTGTTTCTTGTTTCGTTTTTACCCTGCACGTAGAAGCTCCGACGCGTCGACGACGCTCAAGCGACCAAGGGACAAGTTTTCCCTGGCTAAAACTATAGTTTTCTTGCCTTCTAGATAAAAGTCGCGGACATACGACGCGATTTTATTTTCCTTCCACGGTCTATGTCTCTATAAGAGCGCTAACGTCTCACGTTGACAGAGGAGTATGGTTTATCGCATATTGAAACAAGTTTCCGCGGTGACACGTGCCTTCCAACTGTTTAGTCCATCAAACTGACTTTTTAATGCAAATAATCCGACGACAGACTCGCGAATATCTCTGAACAGACAGAATTTCATAAGAGTCTGCTGCAGGTTATTTCCGAAAGCCATCGAAGAAATCTTCATTCGAACGTCCGTTTGCTCCAACGTTTTCGGACAGTTCACCGCGCGCATAATTCTACATCGATAAAAATTAAGGTACACAACGAAGATACGAAGAGCGCGGTAGCATTTAATTAGACGAACTCAGAAGTTGCGTGCATTGATAATAATCAAAGGCTCGACTGGATCAACTTAAAATCTAATCGAAGCAAGATTATAAAATTGCGGAACTTCGTCAAACCCAACGTCATCCTCGCCTAAGGATACCCGTAATTCAACGAAACGTAAACTCACGCACATGCAGTTAAAACTTGTACGTCAAGTTGGCAGCTAGTACCTTCAACATTAGCAACTTCGCGGTAAATGTTTGAAATGCAATTCAGTTGCTCTCGTCTCGGCTTCGCGTTTACATATCCGTGCGTATCTTCCTTAAAAAAGTTGGTTCGCCAGGCAACTCGGAAACGGTAAGATTCAACGACGTTAAATCCCGAAACCAACAATTTCTCGATATCTCGACCGTATCCATTGGAATATAATTTTCATTTCGGGATTAACCTAACCCCAGAACGACAGAGTCGAACCACACTCTATTAATCTTCGAGTCTTATCCAAGTAGAATCACGAGAAGCCCAGAAACCTCGAAAAATCCGAAATTCTAAATGCCGAATGCCAACGTCAACGATGCGGATGATTCAATGGCGCGTGAACCGACATACCCGATGGGGGGGCTCGAATTTTCCAACGGTTAGAGAAGTTGCAGAGAGGGCTACGAGCGAGTCAGACCTCACCGCGGAGGGTAAGAAACGACGATGGTTAATTAATGGATCGGCACGCGAGGAGGGCCCGATGGGCAGGCTGCCGCGTCTCGGTTCCCCTGGTCCCCCGACCGGTGACGTGAAAACGCGCCTAGCTGCATCCTCTTCTTTCCAACGTGGGCCCGTTTCGGTTCTTCGTTCGCCCCTCCACAGCTGGCCACGAATCTCGCGGCGGAGCACCGAAAACCCCCCCTATTGTCGGGCTGTTTTGTCCCGTCAGTCCTGGCCGCGCAATGCGATATCTATGGGTTTCTTTTGGGGGCCTGTGCCGAAGCCGCCATTATACCGGCTCGCCAACCCTCCCCTCCGAGAACCCGGACTCGCCCTCTGCCCCCCTCCTTGTTGTACCCCTATTTAGCGATGGGCATTGAATCCTCTCGCTCTCGTTCTACGTGACACGCGTGCTTTCCAGAAATTTCACGCACCTCGTGGCTAAAACTTTGGTTCGGACAAAAGTCAGATTCGAGACGGTCTTACGGCGCGGTACAGCGACCGAGAACAGTATCGGCGAGGTATCGTATTCGTCACAGCATTTACGAGCTTTCGGGCGCAAGCATATCGAGCTTCGTATCTTTTCTACGACTGCACGAATTTGATACGTAGCACTTGGACTGTATGGTATAGACTGCACCTACTGTACGTATTATATTGTACGTACTGTATGTAGTAAATGGAATGGATGGAATGGAAGAACCTGGTAAAAATACGCTTGGGTAGAAAATAAATAGCTAGGTATTTACATGGCAATACCGTTTGTAGCCGCTGTATAGGATTATGCTGTTATTAAGTTTATGATTATGGGCTTTACCGCGAACCTTGTTCTGGCTGAAGAGCAGCGTTTATACGGTGTTTGTGTGTTTTCCAAACTTTTGTTCGAGAATTTTCCTCCGCGACAAAGGTGATGGAGGCCGATAAAAGGACGACAGTCGTTATCGGAGGAAGGAAGGGTTGGATATAAAGATAAACGATCGGAATGGATTCCGAGGGTCCGTTTGTCGGATTTCTGTGGATCCTTAAATATTTAGACAATTAGGACGAAAGTATCCTACATTAACATTAAGCACCTATATTGAGTAGCAGAAAAAACGTGAAAATGAAACGTGTTCACGTTAAATAGAAATCTGTGAAATTTACCTGATCCCTTCTGTACTACCGAAACTCATAGAAACCGAAATGCCAAGCTAATCCTCGATCAGGGACCTACATACGTAGCGCAGGAAGAAGCGATTACATGCTCGAGGCCATCGCTAGCGCGAGCGCGGACACGGTTCACAAGGGACGTGACAGGCTGGCGGGACAAGTCGACTGCCTCTCTTTCTACCCTTTCACTGGGAAACGTGTGTGGAAGCCGCGGAGGACCGGTGCCCTCTCGGTACCTCTAGTTTCGCCTATTCACGGCGGCGCGCACGTCGAAAGGGATGAAAGGCCACGGGAACCGACACGACTACCGACCAGTCCGCCTCTGGACCCTTCTTCGAGGCGACAGAAAGAGCCGACGTTGCTGTGCGTCCTCCCTTCTCTTCTGCTCACTTCCCCTGCCTCCTTTGTCCTTCTCTCACGTCCATTTCTCTCGCATTTCGTCCCCTTCTTCATCCGCCACTTCTTCTCCTTCTTCTTCTCTTTCTACTGCTACGCTACGATCGCCTACTTCCACCCTTTCTAGCTCTTTAAGCAGCCTAATTATTGCCCTATCGACATAGATGTCTTGGATCGGATTACGCCGACAGAACCTCGGAACCCCTTGGACAACGATCCGAATTTTCGGAGCCTTTTTAAACCATCCAGCTTCGCCTCGTGATCCCCGTGATTACGTTGATCGAGGTAAAGAAGGTGAGAGGAAGATGGAGAGAGAGAGAGAGGGGATTTCTTTCGAGAATTTTCCTTTGTCTCGATGAAGATTATAGTGTTTTTATAAGGATGATTTTTAGATCAGTCTGTGAAGAAAGTTTGTGAATGTTTGGTCGCTTTTACGGTTCCATTCTATTCTCACCGTTTGCTTTTTTCTCGATGAAGATCTTGGTGTTTCCAAATGTCCAAATTGAACAAATTGTGAATGTGAAATACTAAATAAAAAAAAAAAGAACCCTGAGGAGACAATTCTGGGCACTTCGATCATTTTTGAGATTTCGTTTTATCTTTACGATTTTCGTTTCTGTCGATGGTGTGTTTATAATGTGATCTTTAGGTTACGTTATGAAGAGAGTTTCCGAATTTTTCCATTTTTTTTTCTTTTTTTTTTTTTGTTTTTGGTTTGATTTTTATTCTCACGAAAATTTTTATCGTAATATTTTTGATTCCGTTCGTTACGATTCTACTTCATCTCGAGGGAGATTCTGCTGTTTCTGTAACGCGATATTTGGGTTAGTTTGTAAAGGAAGTTTGGAAATTTTGGTTTGTTTTTATCCTTAAAATTCTTCTTTGCTTCTTCGATTTTTAGGCGAATCCGTAGAGAAGGTGTGCACGTTTCTTACGAAGATTTTTATCGCAACATCTTTTATTTTACTCTTACGACGTTGCTTTGAATTAAGAAAAGGAAACGTAGAATCGTACGGTAACATAACTTTTAATTGATTTAGCTGCGTGGGAAGTTAGAAAGACTATATAGTGGAAATGTTAGAAACTTTCCATCTCCTTTTTTTTGATATTACTATTTTACGTCAACTGCACACGGGAATCTAGTTATAAAACAAGCTGAGTAACGTAACAAACATAGTGTAAGGAGCGAGCTTCGACGCAAGTTATTCTTTTTACCCGTAACCCACTTTACAGGTTGTTCTTCAAGGTAATTATTGTTGTAAGAATGCGTAAGTTGCACGAGTACGTATTGTTTGTTTTGTAGATACTTTCCTGTTACGCTTGGAATCTCCGGTATACGCTTCTTTGTTGTGACAGAATTTTACGACAAATACAACTAAATGAAACTGCAAGTTAAAATTGCAGTTTTTCTATGGCACTGTACTGTAGCACCATATAATCATGCGATAAATTCGTAATAGCATTCAGTCACAAGTTTCGATATTAACTTCCAGTACACACCGTAGACTGATCTAATAAATTATTCGCATCATACCTCTTCCTCCAACCTAATTTCATTTCTTCTCGGATGAATTTTTACCCTTGCTTAATTATAATCGTACATTTATCATTGTCGTATCATTTATCAATCGTACATTGTCACGAAATTTTCTTCGAAACTACGTTAATTTATTAAGAGGGTACCGTCGATTATAGACAAATTTAATCAACGAAACGAAACATCGTATAAGTAAAGCTAAATTGTGAAGTATAATTTTCAACACTCATCCAGCGGAGACATTGCTACCACAGCCATGAAATATTTCACTTTATGAAACGAGCAGTCCATCAAGTCCACTTCTCACCTTTACGTAATAATTAAATTTAAAAAAAAAAAAAAAAAAAAAAAAAAATAAAATCACCGTTTAATCGAGTAACAGCGCTTAGACACGATCTAGCAAACAATAATTCACGACCGCCTTCGCCTGCAAGTATTAATTAAAATTTCCCTCGCGTAAATTTCCCACTCGTAATACCAGTTAAGAGTTAACCTACGCGAACGATCGTTTAATTGCGACTATGCGACTGTGGTGTCTAATTATCCAACGAAAATGAACATTTCGGAGGGTTAAAGGCGCGTGATGGAGGAAGAAATTGTGAAGAAAATCTGCCCTGCCTCGTGCAGGGCGAAAAATATCACTCATCGGAAGTAAGGTTGTCGATGCAGCCAGCACATGAATATCCAAGCACACGGCGGCCATCGATAATTCAATATCGCACGTACAAGTCCCCTTTTGTCGTGGCATGTCACGCCATAATGACGCGTCTCGTTCCTCGTGAAAATTTCATTCCGCTTTGCAAGACCTTTTCCACCCCCTTGGTACCGATGAAATTCTGCTGCTGCCTGTCGTTCTACTCCTTGTCGTTCGCCTCTCCTGTGATCCCAGCACTTCCGTTTCCATCCACAGAAACGATATAATTAATATCGGCGAAGGTTCGCCTTATAGACGATTCGCCGGAGGAAATTGACTTTACGGGATACCGGTGAAAATTGTTTCTCGAATCGATTAGGAAGGGTCGTTCTGACGAAGGTAAATGGCAATTTGGCATCGTAGTATTGTGTTAGAATTTATTATACGTCTCTTTATCGAAGGGCTGTCTCGATAGACGCAAACGATAATTTCGAGGAATTGCGTGTTTCTCGAATTTCAATTTCGTAAAACTGAAATTAATATTTTTCCATCCTATATTCTCTCATTTAGAATTCCACGACTTTTAGTCCTGAATTTTAGTTTACTTTAGATTTTTTTAATTGCAGGACTGTTAATAATAATAATAATAATATATATTAATAATAATAAGGGCTGTCTCGATAGAGGCAAACGATAATTTCGAAGAATCGCGTGTTTCTCGAATTTCAATTTCGTAAAACTAAAATTAATATTCTTCAATTTAGAATTCCACGACTTTTAGTTCTAAATTTTAATTTACTTTAGACTTTTTTAATTGCAAGGCTCCTATTAATAATAATAATAATAATAATAATAATATATATTAATAATAAAAGGGCTGTCTCGATAAAGGCAAACGATAATTTCGAAGAATTGCGTGTTTCTCGAATTTCAATTTCGCAAAATTAAAATTAATATTCTTCCATCCCATATTCTTCCATTTAGAATTCCACGACTTTTAGTCCTGAATTTTAACTTACTCTAGACTTTCTTAATTACAGGGCTGCTATTAATAATAATCTTTGGTATAATAAAAATCCTCGAATTTTAGTTTCCTATGATTAACATCGATATTCTTTAGTTTATTTCGAATCTTACAAGTTTGATAAATATCAACCTAGTTTACATTTCTTTATCGCACTGTTATCTCCTCTCACGAGATAATTGGCGATCCGAGTTGTTCGAACGTTCGAAAAGCTGAATCTTTCAGACGATTTAAGTCAAGTTAGCGTACGTATATTTATCGCATCTTCGACTTTCATATCAAATGCATAAAAATCCTATTTCCTTACGAGATGTGAAAGCACGAAATTCCAGAAGAGGAAAGTGTTTCCCCCCGGCGGTGGCCACAGGCTCGACTTACTCGAGGAATCGGGGAAAACAGAAGGAAACTCTTGTACAAGTCTATCTATAGACGCGTTCCAGTTCGCGTGGCGGAATTCACGGTGGGGGATGTCGAGGGATACGATGTCCAGAACTCCGGTTCCGCTTGCTTAGACCTGGCTGAAACTTGCTAGATAGGATCGATGAAAAGTTTCGGACTCGCCCCGCCTAAGCCGTCTTCCTTCGACCAACACCTGCGATCTATACGACTGCCAGCCTTTACGTATTCATTTCCGAACGATCGAAAGCGCGCTGATTCGCCGGGGACGCTCGACTTTATCCACGTGGAAACTGGGTCTCTAATTCGTTGCCCCGCCGCTCGAGCTTCCATTCCGCGACTTTCACGTGGTTCTACTTGTTAAACGATCGCATTTCCCCGTGCTAAGACTCTTGTATATTTATTGACCTTGATTACTTTTTATACTTTTTCTCAAATATTCATGGTACGTTAAGATTCCTCGACCTACTATCCTTGGAACAACCACTTCGATGTGCTAACACACCTTCAAAACTCCGCTTCTCCAATTATGCGTCTCAGAATTGAAATAAATCAACGATCTTGTGTTCTTCATCCCGAAATTCTCATCACAGCGTGTTAATATTCCTTAACCTGCCACGTTAACGTTCCTCCGGTTCTCGAATTATGCATTTCAAAATTTGAATAAAATAATTTCTTGCTATACTAAATATATTCTCCACCCCTAAAGTACTTATGGCAGCGTGTCGATATCCCTCAACCTATCAGCCCCAAGATATTTACTTCAGCGTACCAACGATCCCCTATTCTCGAAGTCCATCCCAACGTTTACTCATCCTGCTCCAAATATCTTGATATTTTCTTTAAAAAAAAAAAAAAAACCCTATTCTCTAGACTGTCACCCTAACGCACAAAAGTTCACCCCGCCACTGAAAACGCCGCCGCACTGCAGCGTGTCACCGTGCAGCGGTTAAAATCGCTGGCCTAACCCAAAGCCATCCAACTGCCAGCTGGTACGATTCGATTCGCGCGAATAATCGTAGGGATAGCTTCTAATTAATTCAGAGGCGCGGAAGGTTGGCTTCGCGGCCTCGCATAGGCGAGCCGCGTGGGTGGAAAGGGTTGCAGGCAGCAGACCTGGACACCAATCGCGAAGTCCAGAGTAGTTCAGCCTTGCACAAAACGTTTGGCTCGCGACACCAGTTACTTCCCGGCCACTTCTATGCGTCTGCGTTGCCTCTGGGTGGCGTGGGGGCGAATGGGATGGGTTTCTAGCCTCCTGGCGAACAAAATGGTGCCACCAGCTATCTACGATTTTAGACACCAACCCTGCGCGATTATCTAGAACCAACTTGAGGTAGTTTTTCTTCCATCAGTTCTGTCGGACGAGGTTTTCAGCGAGGCGAATTATTTTCGTGTCAGCTCGAGGTTCACCTTGGAAAGCAAGAACAGGGGTGTAAGCTAGTGCGTAAAGAGACTGCGGGGTGTTTTGTGGTATTATTTGTGGTATTATTTGCGGTATTTCTATGGCACGATGAGTCACTATGAATTGCCATTCTCTAATATTATTCATTTATCGTCACCGTGACTGTAAGTGGACATTCTCATTGGTAGATAGAATAGTGTTGGTTTAAAAGGGGTTGGAAAGTTCTTCGAAACATTTTTCAACGACAGTGGACGATTATGGTTATTCGCGTCGATACGTAATTTGTATCTGCATATTTAGTCGCTGCATAGGAAACTGAATCGCTCGCAAGCTTTTACTTCGCTGATAAATATCAGCCAAACCGAATCCCTTCGCAGTTTTTCATCGATTGATAAACATTATCCAGTGAATTTTGTTCTATCGTTAATCATACAACATCTCTAGTGGAAATATGAAAACTTCTTTGATCGACTATTGTGAACATGCATTCGCGTGATTTTCTTGCATGGGATTCAGTTCGGAGAAAGCATCGTGAAATTGCCAAACGATCTAACTTTTTATATTTAGCCAATTTTATATTCAGCAAAAGTGAAAAACGATGCTTAATCGTCGGTTTTTGAATAGATGGTGTAACTGATAATTATTATCAGGGTTCACAATCTTCTACCAAAACTATCTTGGCGAGTAAGCCAGTAAGTCATTGGAAAGGTGCATTGAATCCTGTACAAGTTACATTGAATTAAACACATGATATTTCAAGAAAACTAACGTTAACTGTGGTTGAAGTTTCGTTCGACAAAATGACAATTTCATACGCTTCAATTTCATAAGTTCCCCATTGGGTTGTTCAGAAAGTTCGTGGAATTCTTAATCCCTTGCCCTACTATCCGCTGTAGAGGAAGCGAGTTTATTCGCGCTACATACTTAGACGTATCGTATAGCAATTTTATGCGGGTAATTACGATATCAACGTTGTCAACTGGAGGGTTGATAGGATATAATATCAGTAAAGGTACAGTATCCAGGATCTTCTGAAAAATTTCGCGACGAATTTTCTAAATAATCTAAAGTGGATACAGTTCAATTATCCAACTACGGGAAGAGACAGCAGCTTAAAAAAAATGTACGACCAGCTTCTTTCTACAACTCTGCAGTTATGAATATTCTGCATTCGAGTTTGGCAAAATTACAGTAAAATGCAATATTCTGCTAAAAAAAGCTCGCTACCATGTTTGCTGCCTTTGAACGAAACGTTGCGCAACGAAACAAGAAAAGCAATAATTCTACTGTAAAATATCGTCGTCCGAAACGATTACTCAAATAAACTTGTACTCTACAAGTTGATACTCGTAAACTGCGAAAATTCGAATCTTTACAATTGCAATTAATAAAATAGCTACGCGTGGATTTGTTTCGTTTGCTAAATATTTCAAAAATCCCCGTACCTTGTGCCATTCCGTTAATTTGCCACCAATTGATCCTTCAACGAACCTACTGCCTTCGGACAAACGCACTAACCAAATAGAAGCTACGTCTCACTTACCGACTATTATCAGGTTGTCCAAAAAGTTTCGTTTCGTTTTACGAGGAAATAATAGACGCGCAACGTTTTATGTTTCATATTATTTTGTTGAATTGCGTACGATCCATTTTGCTCTGTCGAGATAAACACCGTGACGTTTTACAGACTTGGTTTCGCGTTTGTACGAAGCTGCACTGTTGTAAAAAACACATTTGCGAAGGAAGACACTTCTCGGACAAGCTAATACAAAGATCCTCGCACTTGTCTAATAACTTGCCACCATTTGATCCGTCGACGAACCTACAAATCAAATACAAAGTCTGTCGTCTTCAAATACAAAGCGATATTCGCAAACGAGAGAACCAAAGGGCTAAAAGACGACGAGAAATCGATGTCAATTTTCCAATTCTCCACCGAATACTTGGTCCTTCGACCATTCCGTATCTTTCGACACTACATACGTAATAAAACCGGCATTTTTCACCCCGGTGGAGAGCATCCTCTCTTGAAATCCAACGCGAAGTCGTAAGAACACCTCGTGGAAGGCATCCACGGTGGAGCACGGCTGTTCTCGGAATGCCGGGAAACGGGAATTCTTGGAACGAATTCCGCGTGTCTGTTCGCGAGGACTGCACGAACAGAAAAGAGAGAAACAAGGGCAGAAGGGAAGAACGGAAGGCGGTCAGAGGTTCAGGAAACACGATCCATCGGCGTTTGGCCGTGAAAACCGCTCGAAGATGGAGGAAACCCATGGAAAATTCCGGCCATTCTATACTCCACAATAGGAATGCTCGCGTGTGTTTCGGAAATTCTCGAATGTTACGCGGATTGGAGAGGGCAGGGTTGGGGGAGAGACGTTTCTATTATGGGCGACGCTTTTCTCCTCACTCGAGTCGAGGGTGCACAGGGCGTCGTGCATCAGCGCGAAACATTTTGTGCGCACGAGGGCTCCTTTCTTCGGCGTAGCTCCGGCTGTAAAAACAGACGCAGAGGTGAGCGCCAATAGAGAAACGCCCTTAGGGAACACCCTGGTCCGCCATAGTACCGCGAGAAACCCCCTTGCAAATCGCAATTTGCATAAATATTCGCATAATTAAAGCGTCCTCGGCGAGACTAGGACGGAGTTGCACGTTGTTTAAGTTGTACGAACAACATTCTCAAACTCGATCTTCGATTTTCCAGAGAACGATCAGATTTGTATACTGGCTACAAATGGTATTTTCTGCTGCCCTTATTTCTTCATTAAACGTATTTACTATTGTTTCACGTTGCGCGAATGATTTCAACCGATTTGATATATTTGGATTGAAATAACTGATATATGTAATTAGCGATTATGTTATAAGTAGAACGATGTGCTGATACTTTCTGCAATCATTTTATACTACAAGGCACCGATGGCTTTAGTATAATAACAAGGGAGCCTGCACTCAGATAATTGGTAATTATAAATAAATACAATACAATTAAATAAATTAATAAATTAATAAATAAAAAATAAATAAATTAAATACAATTATAAATAGAATGGGAATATTTTTTGTAACCAATGTACGTTAGGATGCATCACTAGCTTTTTAAATAATGATGGAAGAAGAAGATATCGTGTAGTTTAGGTGGAAGAACAAATTCCAGAAATGGGAAAATTATTCGAATAATCTCGTGGTAAGAAAGTTTGAGTTAGCGAGGTATCGGCTAAGAACTAATAAAATAACCAATGAAACAGCTTGACCAAACAATTAGTACTTGCGATATTTTACACGTGCTATCGAATTACGATGATTACTATCGAGAATGTTAACGTTAGCTGAACAAGCTTCTCGGCTTTCGACGAGTAGAAATTATACCTTGATAGGAAGTTGTGCTTCTCATTTTTATTACGCTTTCGTATTTTTGCTGTACTTACTTCTCATGAATTACCCTCCTCGTTTGTCGTGAATTATTCTCAGTAGCTTTTTCCAGCTTTCCTTTTGCTTCGTTCTTCAACGGAATCTTACAAGCTGCGAATTTTCGCACTGGTTTCGACGTTTTCTCTCAGCTCCAAATGCTAAATTTGTGTTTCCCATCGACTGTTCCGACTTTTTTTGCAAGTTTGAAAACCAAACGTAAAATAAATTACAAACGTTAGTCGAATTCTTTTTGTTCAAAACGTAGATGTTCGCTCGTCTCGTTACGATCTCCATTAACGATAAATCGTGGATTTTTATACGTTTACGAGAAACGTAAAAGTGCAGAGATATACAGAATATCCGAAGGCACGAACGTCACAGGAAAATATTAAGGTGGAGCTGTGAATCTGCTGCCTTCGGCGTAGCTGGCGTCTGTTAGAAACCGTCACTGAGGTGAGCGCCGATTGAAAAACGCCCTTAGGAAACACCCCGACCCGCCATCGTGGCGCGACAAAACCCCTTCGAGGTAAACTCCCGTTCCAGGACTGGAAATACTCGTCTCTTCATTTGACGAGGGGAGGGGAATTTCCTGGAATTTTCGTTTTTGAAAGAAGAGAGGGAGAGAGGGGTGGGTTTTTTTCCTTTGAAGAAGAAGCGAATAAAAGCTTGGAACAGATTGTTAAACAGGTCGTCGTTCCACTTCTTAACCGTTCTATTTCCACTAATTTGTAAACTGGGAAAACTTGAGTTTAAAACGATTATCACGTCTAATATTATTTTGTGCAGGGGTTTAAAGCAACTGTATATTTGCTGCTTTCTCAGTAGAATCTTCATTGTTCATTTCGTATCATCGTGAATTTGTATTCTTTATATCAATGACGTGAACTGGTTGATTACATCTCTTTGGAAAATTGAGTTGGAAGAGTTACGAATTAGGGCGAGGAAATAACGAATCTCTCTTGCGAAGTTGTGCAGGAATGCAACTGTCGTGGAATATTGTAATATCTTCTCAACATATGTCTATCTTACCTGAAAAGAAATATGGTCAGGTTTTTAGCAAGTACGACGACTCGGGATTAGATCTAGTTTATTGTAATAAATTGACTATTTGCAAGCTTCCATCTGTTCCAAGGTTTGTTCAAGAGTTCACGCCATCGAGCAAAAATGTTCCTCTTTAAGTGAATTTGTTATTCATGTTCCTTAAAAAACATTTATGAACATTTTCTCGTTGTCAAGGTTTTGAAAGTGAAGAAAGTCGATATCTTGAAGAGAGAATTCGCGTCGAATAGGTTTAAAAAAAGCCTCGCTACGACTTCAAACTCGTATTTTTCTGACCAACTTTGTCCCAAAATCCAGTAATCGCTCCAAGAGATATTCGATTTCTTTTTGCTAATTAAAATGATTTTTCTGACCAGCTTTGTCCCAAAATCTAGTAATCGCTTCAAGAGATATTCGACTTTTTTTTTTTGCTAATTAAAATGATTTTTCTGGCCAACTTTGTCCCAAAATCTAGCTCCAAGAAATATTCGATTTTTTTGCTAATTAAAATGATATAATTATTTGATAAATGTGTTTCGTATTTTCTGGTCCATTCTGCTTTATACGCGTATTTCAAATATTTTTATCTTCTTTTCACTTCTAACTCGCAGTTTCTTAACGCGATACACGCAACATGGTACACGAGAAATAAATAATACTAGCGATAGGTAGAATCGTCGATGGGTGGTAGGTTGGCGCGTTTTCCAGTGGAAACGGGAGGGGGCGGGGGAAATGGGGGCTGTAGAGGTTGAACGCAGGCCGCAACGTGGAACACAATGCGGCTCGTTTCACGGCCGGCGAATGTCAGCTGACATTGATTGCGCATCAGACATTCAGTGGCTGCGATTCGCGCCGGCCGCGCGTATTATGCGCCTCCGGCTCGCTTCCGCGCCAGCTCTGTAATTTATAATTTCCAACTACGTATCCGCTCCAGCCTCGACAACTCCCCGCTGCGACACGTTATGCGTTTCGTTTTCACCAAGTTTCACCGATCATATTCCAAGTGAACGATGAATTTCGTCAACGCGGAACAATTTCAAAGATCGACGTTTACCAACTTTGAATAAAGGAAAATAAATGCAGACGTTTTGTCACAGAAACGACGACGAAATTCATCGACGAGGAAGAATTATAAAAATTGATGTTTATCATTTTTGAATGAAAAAGAACACACGGCTGCGACGATTTCTTGCCGAGGAAACCTTTGTACAAAGATAGAGGAATTTTTGAACCCTCGACTGGTACAATTGTTTCTGTGCAAATTATAGGAAATATTCGAAGATGCAAAAATCCATAGAGTGCGCGTAATGCACAAAGACAAAATGAAATATCCAAACGACGATACTAGGTACAATATTCGAGCGAATCAATCGCCCATCGCGTCTCCGCTTTTCTAATTATACTCGCAGATACGAATTTGCAGAAATATCTATTGGATTGGCAACTAATTGATTGCGGATTTTGTCAATGCCACCTAATGACAAAATCCGCAATCACTTAGTTGCCGAGTCGACAATAACGCGTGAAACGAGCGAGGAAATCTCTGCTTAAATTCTATTTCTCTAACGAGCTTACGAAAATGAAAATTTCCATGAACATCCGCGGTCTCTGTCGACGACTGAAATTTCCTAACGCGAGACGTTATCAACGACGTATGTACCTTTCGTTACGCATTAAAGTGGAAGAAACGTATAAAAGGAGATGGAGTAGGAGCAAAGGAGAGGGATAGAATAGCTCGTGGGTCGGCATGAAGACATTAATCGCGATGCCGGCGACGAGAAAAAGCTCGAAACAGCCGAGGTGGGATGTTCGGCCAAGGCTTAACGATTGCCAGCAGCTGGACGGCCAGTTCGCAGAATTTATCATTATTCGATCATAACTCGTTAACCGTGCTTTCTTTATCGGTCGACGGATCCACGCGGATCCGGCTCGTTACAATCCTCTGCGCGAAATTTGCATGATTCCTGGCCACGAGTAATTCCGATACCCGGCTGTGATTTATCTTTTATCTCTGCCCCAACCACTCGCCGCTCGCTCTCCTTCTTCTTCCCTTTCATCTTACTTTGCTTTCGTTTTGTTTCGTGATTCGAGGAAAACGAGTTATTAAGCGGCAGTCGCGTTGCGAGGACGACTCGTTTTTCGAGCAGCGTTTGAGAGAAGATTGGAAAAAATGATCTTTCAAACGAAGAATTTTTATTGTATTCTTCGGGCTCGCGCGTCTTTAAATTTCCCAAAAATCCATCGACAGCTTATATGTAGCTACAAGTATAGGGAGCTACGCTGTTTTTATAATTAATCGATGTCGTCCGTTTGAAAATTCTCGAATTTCGAGCATTGGAGGGAATGTTTGAATAAAATGATCTTTCAAATACGCGAATTTGCAGAAAATTATTTTTCAATTCTTCTCCCGAATATTCAAACGTGGAAGATTGTGAAACGCAGAATATCGATGGATTTGAAAGGCAACACTTGGAACTCTCAAATAGTCGTTTTAGTACTTGTACTTTGCTTGGAGCAAAACGATACTATTCTATGCGTTTTCGACTTATTTTCTCGCGTAGAACAACTTCCTATCTACTTTTCAATTAATCAAATACACGTACGTGTACTTGACTTTCGATCTAGTTTTCAACTTCGATCTTCTCAAAAACCAAAACCTCCAACGCAATTTCGTTATTCTCTATTTTCGCCTTACTTTAACTCATAAAGTCTCTCTGACTTCGCTCGTACCACGAATTTAGGATCACCGTGTATTTAGTAGATGAAACCTGTTTGCGTTCCATTTCTTTACTTCCATTCGCGAAATTATCAAATTTGCACAAATTATCCACTTACATTATTAACTATATTAACATGCATTGAGAAAAAGAATTAGCAAAATTTTAAAATATTCCACACGATACATCGGAATACGAACATAAATCTTTTCCATACCAAGAAATCAACCACCTTCCCGAGCCAGCGCGTATCAAGTTCGAAACTTTATCGTATTAAACATCGAATACGAGGAGTTCGGATTCTCAAACAAATTCAAAAAGAAAAAAGGAAAAAGCAAACGATCAATCACGGTGGTAAAAACGAATCCCACGTTCGAATTCGGGTTAAGGTCGCTCGTAGCCGATTTCACTAGCTTCTCTTCTCCCTTCTCTCTCTCTCTCTCTCTCTCTCTCTCGTGAATCAACCACGTTGATCGTACCGGTGTTCCGCCGGTTCTCTCAGTCCGTCTTCCTATTCTCTTTCCTTCTCTCTTTTCTCCTTTTTT
This sequence comes from Bombus impatiens, assembly GCF_000188095.3. NCBI lineage: Eukaryota > Metazoa > Arthropoda > Insecta > Hymenoptera > Apidae > Bombus > Bombus impatiens. Next base: position 2,070,175 of record NT_176636.1, on the reverse strand, counting down.
TATTTCCCGCGGCGCGTGCATTCATAATGGAGGCACGTCACCGGGGCCAAAGCGGAATTAATGACAGACGTCGAAGAGCGGTCGTGGAAACGCGGCAGCCGCGGTTTCACAATGGCTGCGAAAGCCGCGGCGAATACCGGGCCGCGTGCGACCTGGTGGGAGTGCCTCGGATAATAAGGGGTTATTTTCAGTAACCGGGCGGGGCACGGGGTGACATGTCACCACGTTACACGACCCGTTCCACGTGAAATCGCGCTGCCAGCAGCTACCACGGTTCATTGTTCCGGTGTCTTCCATTTTCGGGCAGATTCTTAGTCGAGTTCCTTCGGGATCCTCAGCTTCGGCGCCACGTTGTCGGTGTTTATGGCTTGGCGATCCATGGAATATATGTATGTGTAAAAACGATGATAAAGACGTTGTTGAAGAGTGACATAAAACTCGTATGTTTGAGATGAGACGCCTTTACCTTTTATCAACATTTCATATGTGTAAGAGAACATCAACGATAGGTCTTTCTAGTTGAGACGAGACAATTTTAGTATTCATCAACATTTTACACATATGTGTAAGTAGACATGAATGGGAGACGCTACTGTAATGTTTGAGATGAGATGCCTTTAGTTTTCATCAACATTTTATATGTTCAGGTGAACATCAATGATAGATTCTACTCTTATAGTTGAGATGAGACGCCTTTAGCTTCCATCAACATTTTGCATGTTCAGGTGAACATCAATGATAAATGCTACTCTTATGGTTGAGATGAAACGCTTTTAGCTTTCATCAACAGTTTACATATTCAGGTGAACATCAATGATAGATGCTACTCTTATGGTTGAGATGAGACGCCTTTAGCTTCCATCAACATTTTACATGTTCAGGTGAACATCAATGATAGATGCTACTCTTATGGTTGAGATGAAACGCTTTTAGCTTCCATCAACATTTTACATGTTCAGGTGAACATCAATGATAGATGCTACTCTTATGGTTGAAATGAGACGTCTTTAACTTTTATCAACATCTTACATGTTCAGGTGAACATCAATAATAGACGACATCTTGGTAGTTGAAACAAGATGTTTTTATCAACATTTTACGTAGGTAGACGTCATTGTCTTTGTATTTGAAATGAAATTTCTTTAGTCCCTGTCAACATTTTACATCTGTAAGTGGACATGAGTGATAGCCGATACCCTCGTAGTTCAGACGAGACACCCTTAGTTTCTATCAACATTTTACAAACTGACATCAATGATATTCGAAAAATCTATTATTTTCAAGTCACGTTAATCACAAAAATCCAATTAGTATTTTGCTCCAGTTTCTTACACTAAATACATCTTCAACGAATATCTTCTAACTCCTACGTACGTTTCCAGATTGGTTTCTAATCTTATCCATCGTAATCATGACGCTTATGTCTCGTTACAGTGCGAATGAAACTTCAAAATGTTTTCCACAACGTCAACAATATTTCATATATTCATATTCAACAATATTTCAGTCTGTGAATCTACGATCCCAATAAGTTATGCAATGTGCACGATGTTTCGCACGCTGCTACCACAAATCGCATCATCAACCCCGTGTACATCGACGGTAAATTTGATCAACCTTCAACGAACATCCTGTACCCAACGAAAATCCTGAAAAATCGTTCGTAGAAAAACCGACGACAGCAACAATGCCGTACAATTGGTCGATTCGAACAAAGCGTCGGTTGGTCCCGAATCTCGCAACGCCGCGAAACGTGACGCGGCAAAGGGACCATCGGTTTGCGTTTTCCGGTTGCGGCGGAAAGGGGGACGGGCGAGGTTTAAGCAGAAGCTTGCGTGGACAAGGCAGAAAATTAGCGACATCCGCATTCAGCGCTAAACCGTACTGCTGTCTCTCCGTCTCTCTCCTTTTTCTCTTTATCTCGCTCGGCCATTGTCGCCGGCTCCTCGACTGTGAAACTTTTGTTGAGGCCTCCGTTCCACGCTTTCCCTGGAAAGCCTTGGGTCCAGGCGAAATTCAACCACCCCCGAACCAGCGTCGCCGGCGTCGCCAACTTCGAATCGATACCGAAGAGAGGACCGTTTCTCGTGCGGAATC
>NT_176636.1:2066771-2067712 GCF_000188095.3 Bombus impatiens | reverse complement strand
GCGCGGACGTTTATTTTCGCTCGCTACGAGCTTCGATCGTGTCTCGAGGACGCGACTCGGACTTTGCTCGCCGGATGCGATATCGTTTACAGCGGAGGTTGGACCTCGTGCTCGATGGATTCCTGCAGACGAACGTATTTTTAGGATTAATCGGTTTATCGGTAGCTGGTATTAATATTTCGAGATATAAAAGCAACGCTTTGCGGCCGGCGATCTTCTTTCGTTTCGGTCGTAAAACCTACTTCGATATTTGAGTAGAGAACGAAGTATCGGTCATGAAATATCAAATATGTCGATATCTTAGGTGCAAATTGATATAATAACGTCTCTATTGTATATTGTATTATATCGTAGTGGGACTGCATATGTTTGAACTAATAATTCGCTGACTGTGATTCGAGCTTTTCAGGAAACTATCGACTATCCTCGTGTTTGCTCTGATCGAAAACCATCCTAAACGAAGTAACCCATTCCAAACGGTTTCTTAAATAGAACAAACAATCCTAAAAATTATCTTAATCTATCAACGAGATAAGACAAAGTATCTCGTCGTGCCAAGTAAACGATCCTACAAAATATGACGACATCGTAATTGCTCGGCACGTACGGTCGTACGAAGATAATTACCTACACATTCCAAACATGTTTTAACACAGGAAGACAAATATTGGTCGGCTTAGCGTTTAGGCAAACTATATTCCTGAAACTACATGCAAAACCTTAGGCTTCAGAGGATCGAAAAATAGTCCACGTGAAAAATGTTAAAGGAAAAAACCAGTCTCGTGGTTGCTTCGAAACAACATACTCCAGAAAGTGGGCAAGACCGAACACGCTAAAAACATTCTGTTCCGTAGTTGCTAGAGACAACACTGGCTTGGCCTGGTTTGCTCCGGTTCTGTTATTTTTCTATTACTATTGCACCGCGGCGGTTGTCGGCGCGG
>NT_176636.1:2060978-2066112 GCF_000188095.3 Bombus impatiens | reverse complement strand
GGCGCGGAAGAAAGGCCACGGCCCTTTTTATTTCAGTATTTTCCCCTTTGTGCTGGACCAAGGCGGCCCCGAAGGGACGATGGAAGCGCAAGGAATCCTCGGCAAAGGGGTCGGAGAGGGGAGATTTGAAGGCAGAATTCGTAAAACCGGCATGAGAACCCGCGGAATGCTTTCGCATAAAGACGCGACCCCATAAGACTTCATCCCCCTTTTATACGGAACGGTTTTCGCCCCCAAAAAGCGCGTCCCAGCGAGCGTGGACCGTCGTACGCGTGTGTTTGTGCGAGCACGCGGGATCGATGTTTCCTCCTTCATCGGGGAGTGTAGCTCGTGCGTAAAAACCAACCCCCGACAGCCCACCCTTGCTATGCCGCTTCGTTTCTTTGCTCGCGAGCAGAGAAAAGCTGCGTGTTGATTATTCGATGGGACTTTCAATCAATGGAAGATTCTAAAGGCGATTTGGTCAGACTGTTAGTCGGAAAGACGAGTAGATTGAGAAATCGTAATCAATTTCTTCGATCACCGTAGTGGACGAAACAGAGTTTTGGGGTTGATAAATAATTTTTCTCTATATGCGTTTCATATTTTTTATCGTTGCCGACAGTCACCTGTTCCAGAGGACGTTCGCCGCTTTTATCCCATGCAATTCCGTTTTGAAGAATTACGATATCGTTTGTACGAATTATTCTTAAAACGAGAAAGAGCCTCTAAAATAAAATAATTACAAGAGAACGAAGCAAAATCTACGTATCGAGCTTTCCACGTACAGAAAATCAAGGGACAACTGTCCCATTTTCTTTCGTTTTCAATTAACCTTCGACTCTTCGAAACTCCATGATATTCTTTAGAATTATTGTACATGTTCCATGGAAGCATAGTTCTCTTAATCAGACATTCTCTTCAAAATATTTAATCTTGCTCGCTGGGTCTTAAATAAAATTGCTAAATCGCAGAATACTTTTCCATGAAGAGTTAACAGCCGCGTTTTCTAATAATCGCTTGGATCTGACATTTCAAAATCACTGCACGGGATAACTCAATCGCACGGAACAGAGGAATTCGAAGGGTCGCGTGACGCTGCGAAAAACGTCCGAGACGACCGCACGTTTTATTAATTTCTATATAACAGTGATTAGGTATTCGGAGCCGATATCATTACGGGGCCACCTAGAGGTAGGCGCGTTTGGCAATCGGCTGACCACAGCCGACGAAGGCCGACTTTTGTTTGGCCGTTTTGCCAGCCCTGGCGCCACAACGGGATCGCTTTAGCCTCCATCCCCCCCGGGAGCAAACGTCTCTCCAGCAACCCTGTGGAAAGACGACTGCAAGCTTCGTGGCCTCTGTCCTCTTCGTTATCCTTGGGTTACTGGGTCCAATCGATCGTCTCCTTCATCGACAAGCCGGTGTCTCTCATACTTTTCACGATACGGCATTTTTCCCGTAAGATACGTACGTTAGCGTACTTACACTCGTGTCGCATAAAAATAGCGGAATAACTGAAAAGACGTAAATTTTAGAGGTTTTTTCAATTTTACAAAGAAACGTTCGCGAACTTGGGGGATTTTTCAACGACGTTACTAGGCTGACTGAAGGGAAGATTCTCGCGTAACAATAACAAAAGCAAGTGATTTTTATGAATTTCTTTCTTAGAGCAACCAGAATTTATTCTTTTAAGAATAGCTGTTTTTGGCATGTAAATACTTTTTCAACTGTCATCGTTTCGCAACTTTTTGAAGCGGCGTGCAGTAAACTGAAAAACTGTTTGATTAATCGATTTCCAACGAGGCTCAAGTTGTTATTCGTTCGTCTACTTGTAATATTTTTCGAACATCTCTTTTCTTGTAAAAATAATAATTTGACCTACATTTCTTTCTACAAAAATAGTAATTTAGGCAACATTCCTTTCTACAAAAGTTTCGTTTTACGAGGAAATAATAGACGCGCAACCTTTTTTTGTTTTATATTATTTTGTCGATTTAATTATTTTACGATCGATTTTGTTCTTTTGAGATAAACACCGCGACATTTCACAGATTTGGTTTCACGTTTCTGTGAAGGTGCACTGTTGTAAAAATCACAATTGCGAAAGAAAGACACTTTTCGGACAATGTAACACAAAAGACCTGGTTATACGAACCGCAGGTTAAACGCAGTTCTGTCGTGATTACAACATTCTTTGGAAAAATGTACCGTCTAAAAGCAAAGGTACTCCAAACTTTGAAGCAAACTATAACGAAGAAGAATCGATCAAGTTAGACTTACGACCGACCGTGTCAGACTTTCCTGCGATCGAACTAGGAAAATAAATCAATTTGCCGGAGAAGTTGGTCTAAAAGCAAACGGTGGAAATGGAGATTCGATGGAAGGAGGATGAAAATAAAAGTGATAGACAATTCGCTCGATATTTTTCTCAGTTTGGCGTTATCTGCCGGTTATTAGTGTCATTGGTCACGAATCGATCTTAGGAAACTCGCTTTAGCGACAGCGACAACGAGCGTTCCTCCGGCCTTTGTCCGTTTCCCAAGTAGCCGCCCTTAGCCAGAGGGGTGGCTTTTATCTCTGGGCGGGGTGTACAGTGAGTCACGATAATATTCGCACTGTTCCCACTACTTGCAACGATACGGTGCTTTCCAAGTGGCGTGGTAGAGGCGCCACTGACAGGACTAACTCTCCGCGTCTTTTAAGTGTACTGTCTCGCGTTAGTTTCAACAGAAGCGTGGAATTGCAGCTTAACGAAAAAATCGAGATCGCGATGGTACGGTGGAATTTGGCTTTGGAAGATGTCTGTGGCAGTCAATGGAGAAATCGAAAGTAAAAGTACTCGCGTTGGTAAGAAACCGAGATTCTCTGTCGTCGTATCTTTAGAATATCGAAACATATTAAGATTAGAAAATCGAAAGATATTTCGGTCTCTTTGACGAGGTTTTCCATGTGCGTTAGGAAAAGAGAAATTAGGAGATTGAAACCTTCGGGTGTTCTTTAATTTTTAATTCGATCCACTTCTCCAGCGAAAAAGCACTTTTCGAAAAGGAAATATTTGCACCTTTTGGCGCTGTACTAAAATGCATCAGTGAAAAATTCTAATTTCTATTTACAGATTGGATATTATAATATACAGGGTGGTTGGTAACTGGTGGTATAAAGGGGGTGATTCTACGCGAAAAAAGAAGTCGAAAATATACAATAAACATTTTTCGTTCGAGGCTTTGCTCGGTACGTTATAACGGATCTCACTGTAGATCGTTGTCTCGATGGAAAAATTTAAAAGAAAACAAAAATTTTTATTCTACATTTTCGACTTCTTTTTTCGCGTAGAATCACCCCCTTTCCGCTTGTACCACCAGTTACAAACCACCCTATATATCGTCATATAACAATGTTATTCCCAAATTATTCAAACATCTGCCCATCAGTTTCTGCCTGTTATATCACAGATCGATGTTGATATTTAGCCTGTTCAGAAACAGGATCAGTTTTATCAACAGTTTTACGAATAGTTTCTAACGAGAGTGAAATTTTCTATAAATCGTCGCACCACTACGTAACGAAACGAAAGTTAAACCACACGTTTCCGTGTGATATTTATCAACAATTATGCGAATGCTCTGACCGATCTTATCGAACTGACCCTCGTCCGCCAACAAATTGTTCTTAATCGGTTCGTTGGTCCGTGTTGCGAGTGCCGGGACAATTTCAACCACCCCGAAGAAACAACCACCGAGGAAACAGGACTCTCCCGAACTTCCTCTGCAAGTTTCCTCAAGCTCCAGCGGATGTCAGTCACAGCGTTCGCGTTATCCACTCGAAACCGGAGATCAATACCTTCCCCGACATTGGAGACCAGCGTTAAACAAACCTAACCCTGTTTGATCCTCCGCTTCCATCCAATGGTTAACGAAAGTTATCGATCGAATTCGATGGAGATCGCATGTTTTTCCAAGTTTTAATCTACGATGTCTCGATGATCTTTCGATTCAAGTGATTTTTAATACGAACGTCTGTTGTGCGCGTATTGTAGAAATATTTTTGGCGATTCCGAGACGCACGCAGCGAACATTTGTCAATTTCGATAGCTTTGTATTATTTTCTTTCGACGTACTGTTCCTCTTAATTGGTCAGATTACGAGACGTAGGCAGAGGAAGAATTGAGCTTCGTAATTAGCGAAGGATCGCATCGAATACAGGCAAACGGAAAGTTTCCTTACAGGTTTCCTCGTTTTCTATCGTTTTCCTGCATCCACGCTCTTGCGACGTACGAACGTCTGAGAAAAATATATTTGCAAACTCTGCGACACACGCTATGAATGTATTAAACATGAGACCTATCGTTAGAATGTTTGTGCATTCTCTGTGAAGAGAAGCAAAGAGATGGAACCTACATAGTAATTTTGTTTCGTCCGCTAAAGATTCTGACGAGTGCTCCACTTGGCATATTTACATCTTAACTTTCTTTCGTCTGCCAGCCTAACTCAACGACCGAGACTCAACCTGTAAGTAGGCGCACACAAGGCACGCGTTAAGTGACGATCGCGCGTTGACCCAGGCAAACGCGTAAAAACCAGGCAAAATCGATTAAAGAAAAAAAAAGAAAAAAGAAATAAAACCTACGTAGTAAGAAAGAGACCTTTCGTCTACTAAAAATTATAGCGAGTACACTGCACACTTCAACTTTCTTTTGCCTGCTACGATGACCCAAAAGCTCCGATCCACCACGTCCGCGGCCAACGTGTCAATCGACGATCGCGCGTCCATCCTTAAAAACCACCCCGAACAGCTCGAAAAAATTGGAATTACCCTTGGTTTTTCCGGATCATCGTGTTCCAGGTACTCGCACCAGCGGTACAGTACGCGTCTGTTCTTCCTATCGAGGTCCGTCCTTTTTCTTCCAGCCTCATGGCTGTCAGGAGCGCTGTTGGCCATGGCGCCACCATACGCGGCGCGGCAACGCGACCAAAGAAAGAAAGAAAGAAAAAGAGAGAGAGAGAGAGAGAGAGAAGGGGAGAAGAGAAAAAGAAGGACGAAGAAAAAGATAGAAAGAGCTGAGAGCCGGCGTTGCGTCGGGAGAACGAACGAACGAACGAACGAAAGTGCGCGCTTGCTGGTCGTTTTCTAAAAATAAAATGGCGGCCGCGCC
>NT_176636.1:2052048-2060896 GCF_000188095.3 Bombus impatiens | reverse complement strand
GGAGAGAGAGAGGACCACCGGAGAGCCGTTCTGCGATTAGACTTACAAAACAAACGGCCCGCCGGTTCGGACCACGCAGACCAATGGCGTAGCACACTGATCCCGACAAGGGACACGAGATAATTGGATCAAGAGCCGGCGAGAAAGAGAAATGGAAATCGCCCGGAGAAACGAGGAGAGAGGATTTCGCGAACCTGCAGCCACTCGTAATTTTCGATCGGAACCAAGGGCGACGACCTTGACTCACCACCAGCATCCACCTTTCCAACATGCTGAGAGTAGGGTTTGGCAAGAGTATGTTAGAGATAGCGCATTTGCTGGGATAAGACGTCGCGAGGTTTCCCTCGGTCAAGATCCAGTTTCGTTTTAATCGTCGTCCGGCTGCTTCTCCAGAGTTTTCGGACTTTTGTCCTTCGAAGAGTCTACTCGTTGCACGGGTTGCAACGGTAGTCCGAATGATTTTGAAGGTCTGAAAGCGTTTCGACATGGTTTGGCGGGATGAGATGCTGCGAGGTTGTCCTCGGTCGAGATCCAGTTTCGTGTTAATCGTCGTCCGGCTGCTTCTCCAGTTTTCAGACTTTTGTCTATCGAAGAGTCTCAGGGGTTGCAACGGTAGTCCGAATGATTTTGAAGGTCTGAAAGCGTTTCGTCATCGTTTGACGGGATGAGATGCTGCGAGGTTGTCCTCGATCGAGATCTAATTTCCTTCGATCCGTCTGTTTCCTGGGAGTTCTCGGATTTTGGGGTCGCATTAGTGGTCCGAATGATTTTCAAAGGCTGGAAGCCTTTCGTTATTGTTTGACAGGATGAGATACGTACTATGAGATTGTTCTTCATTGAGATTTAGCTGCACTTTAATTTTCGTCCAACTGTTTTCTGCGAGTTCTCTGACTTTTGTGGTTCGAAGAGGTTCAAGGGCTGCATCGGTGATCCGAGTGATTTTGCAAATCTGCTAGCTTTTCGCTATTGTTCGCTGCAACGAGATGCTGCGAGATTTTCCTCAGTTCAGATCTAATTTCCCTTGATCCGGCTGTTTTCTGCGAGTTGTCGGATTTTGGTGTTCCTGCAGAGGTTTCAGACGTTCCAAGAAGTCTGCTGATACCTGAATCCGCATCGTGCAATCGCTCGTAGCATACATGCGGACAAATAACAAGAAATACTATAGTAACATGAACATGAGAAGGGGAATTAGTTTTATTATATCAAACTTCCGAGATTTCACGGACAAAAGAAAGTTTAAAATTGATATTTGTACACATGAGTTTTATATGATGTTACTAGCTTCTCCACCAGACATTTCTACTACATCGACAACAGCCAACTACTGTACCTCGAACCATATGTACACTACGCCTATTCGTTGCTCATGCCAAATTAATTTCCCCTCATAAAGTCACAGTATCTTTACCACACTTCTTACAACATAAGTGACCGCTGTATCCAATTACAAATCTAACGTTTCAAATAACATAATAGTTGTCAAAGATTTCAATAATTTCCCAATGATCTTGCGAGTTCCCTTAATGCTTCACAACCATTTTAATACCTACGAACGAGGCTGTACATACGAAGAGCCTCGATACACGTGGCCCGATCGTATGACCCGGATCGCGGTCTCTCGCGCGATTAATCCCGGCAGAAAGAGGCGCAGGACACACGTTGGTCCGGGAATCGAACAGAAGGTGGCTCTCCACCTAGACGTTTCACATCGTGGTGCACACCCGGGGATGGCGTACAAGACAGAGACAGAGAAAGACAGAGAAGCAAAGAGAAGAAGAGAGAGAGAGGGAGAGCAAGGGTGTCCACCTCCTAGAAACGTGTAGTAGCCTCTAGCCTCTATTGATCGAACTGCCCTGGGCTCCACTGGAGTGGACTGGACACACCAGCAGCAGCAGCAGCAGCAGCAGTAGCAGTAGCAGCAACCCCTAACCATCTCTTCGTAGGGCGGTGGACGTGTGTGGGTGCGCACGAACGCGAAACCCTGCCGGCCAAAAGACGGCGAAAACGGCTCGAGGCTACTGGTCATCCCCTGGGGGTGGCGGGATACTTGTGCTACGTGTGGCCTCCGCTCCTCTCTCAATCTTCTCCTAGTATGCGTGTGTTTGTGTGCGGCCACGTTGGTTGTGTTGGATAGAGTATATCGAACGCGTATGGGTGCGAGCGTGTGCGAGAAAGAGTGCAGGATACGTACGTAGGTGTGGGGTCGCTTTATTGGACACCGGGTATTGAGCGAAGGTGATCGTCTAGAAGGCGAACACACCGGCGAAATATGAAATTCCAGGGCATTCGAGAGGAGAGGCGAAACGAAGATCTTGTTTTTTGGAAGTTGGCAGATGAAGTTTGAAGATGTTTCATGATAGACGCTTACCAACGAGAGTTTGCGGCAAGTGTGATCATGTACAGGGTTTGATTTAATTGATTCACGTGCTTCTCTACGAGGGTCGATTCCGCGAATTCGATTATGGCGTATATCCTAAAGTATTCGATGGGAAATTCCGAAGCATTGAAACTGAAGCAATGCGGTGAAAACGGCTTCAGGAAGTTTGGAGGGGTTTTAGAAGGAGCTCGAAGGAAGTGTGACTATGTATTCGACTCGTAATTAATTTAGGTGCTTCGCGGTGTGGCTCGATCCTACAAATTTCGTTATAAGGTAAATTTTAAGATATTCGACGAGGAAATTGCCAAGCATCGAAGTCGAAGCAAAGAGGTGAAAACAAAGGTTTTCGCAAGTTTGAAGAGGTTTTTCGAGTTTGAAGGAAGCTTGGTCACGTATTGACTTTGTAATTGATTCAAGTGCCTCTTGGCGAGGCTTGATTTTGGGAATTTGCCTCGAGATACTCAAAATGAAATTCCGATGCATTAAAAGTGATACAAAAAGGGGACGATATTGTTTTTTCGAACTCGACAACGTTGCAACATAACGTTCGTGAGAAATTAATTCTTAATTGGTCACTGTGAACGACTCGATTGATTTACAAGCTTCCAATCGAATTCATTTTTCATTAATTATTTAAATCTTTTATACCGAAACGGTACAGTATACGGGGTTTCAGTTATTTTTATCGAATAAATTTGCAATTATTTGAGAATTATTAATGTCTTGCAATCTATTAGGTTGTCCGGAAAGTGTCTTTCTTTTACAGACACGTCTTTTACAACGATGCATCTTTATACAAACACGAAACCTAATCTGTCGAACGTTGTGGTCTTTAGTTTGATAGAACAAAATGGATCATAAGTAATTCGATAAAATAATATAAAACGGAAAATGTGCATCCATTATTTCCTTATAAAACGAAAGAAACATTTCCGACGACCTAATATTTCGAAGATAATTCTTTGAGTTAGTCTCTTGTTCTTTAAAAATCTAAAATAGCTTTATACGGAACAGAATTTTAAATTCGACAGAAGTTGTAGATTTTCTGACGTCTATATGTCGTCCCAGAGAAGTTCTAAGTTGGTAGAACCTTCGAATCCCGAATTCAGTCGCTCGTAGGCGTTCTGACTTCTGCACTTGGACGTTAACTTCATCCTCGCCCACCTTGCTCGGAATAGTTTAACCTGCCGCATTAATACAATCACTTAACCATAATATATCTATCCTGTCATCGTCTAAATTCTTTAATCTCGTCACCTACAGTCTATTTCCACCTACAGGCTAACGTGCCTCGCAAATACCGTTCGTTTCATCGGACAAAATTAAACAAATAGCTTCGAATTCTTTCATCAAATTGTTTAAAGATATTTCTCATTCCACGCAGTAGAAAATTAAGAAAAAAACAAATAGCTTCTCCAGTTCTTCTAAATCATTGTACAACGTTCTTTAAAAATAAAACAAGTTAAAAATGTTCTTTCTTGGAGAACGTACTTTTCTATCTCCTCTCCTTTTAAGCATTTTATATAATAATTTAACAAAATAATTCAGAGATCTATGTGTTTAATTTCTTCCATCTTTCTTTCTTCCTTTCTTTGGTGCTTGTATATATAATGATACGGAAAAAAGAAAGAAGAAATTGAAAATTCTTTTTTCGCAAATACACTCCTCTATCTTCTCTTTTCATCGAAATTTGTCCGACGAGAATAGGCCAACGAAACGAATTTAAAGGACAAATAAATGAGCAGACTGTAGGTCACGCGAGAAGAAACGAATTTTTCTGTTCCATCCAGCGATTTAACCGACTAATCGATTTCCCGGGGGTTGAAAATCCGGGCTTCAACGTGGTCGCGTGACAATTCCAGTTATAATGCGATATCGTTGACAGTTCCATTAACTATCGGCCCCGAGCCGCGTTATTACCACCTTGTTTGTCTTTTTCGTGCTCGATCGAGCGGCGCGTGCTATTGAAATTCACCGGGTTAACCAGCGTCGAACCAGCAAATCGTCAGCGATCATAATTTGTCCACGCTTCGACCCGATCCTATCGGTATTTATTATTCCGTACAACATGCCGTACCGTTCGTTTTACCATTTATCGTTACAATAGTTTGCATTACGCGGATTTTTTAAACGGCGAGGCAGATTTCTTGATTTGAAATTGCACACGTCGATACGTTTCTATTAATTTCGATTTTTCATCGCTTTTTACGAATTACGTATTACAAATCCTTTACCTTTAATATCAAATTTATTTGTTTGTGGCTGCGTTGTTTATAACATAAAATACTATTACTATTGTGTAAAAAATTGTCTTAAAAATCTGTATTCGGATGAAAATTAAATTCGTTCTTTGATAATTTCTAGTAACGCGTATCAAGATCGAAAGCTTATCGATCTTGTAAGAGGTTCGCCTTATTATAAATTTAAGGCCAGTCAAAAAATACAGAAATACGAATTATAAATACAGAATATTCGAATTATTCGACACCTGCATTATTATTGCTTTATTTAACTTCTTCACGATTATAATGTTTCCGAACTATTCGGACGCACGATTGTCCATAATGTACAACTATAATCAATAGTAAATTTACCAAAAACAAATCGTACCCAATTACCCAATTACTTGACACGACGGATCGGATCCGCAGACTAAAAAGGCAATACACTTTAGATTTAAGCATTAGATTCAACTAGAATCGAGCATACTATAAACTCTTATAATCCAAGTTACAGTGCCACGCCAAAATAATTTACTTGTAACTCTCGATGAAAATTGATCGTAAAAAGTCTAGCAAATAAAAAACAAAAAAAAAAAATCCAACAGAGTGACGGTTCAAAGTGTTACGACAGACTGGTCTCGAGCGCTTAAGTTGGGATGATTTTTATACTGACCTTTTAGTCCCTCTTGAGGGGTTGTCGTCCGGTGTATGTCAGAGGCGACTATTTCGTTAATACTTGGTTTAATAATATAATACTTGGTTAATATTCGGTTGGTAATATTTGTTTCGATAGCTGTGGCATGCAGGACGTTTAGCCTATCCTATTACTGTTTCTGAGCGTGTGACAAAAGCATAAAAATCCGCAGTCTGGAGATCATAGAAAACGAGTTAACGAGCCAGAGGGACGCCGTTATATCTGCCACATATTCAAAAAAAAAAAAAAAAAAAAGACGAAAAAATGCCGATTAGATTACAAAGGCCTGGTCCGGTTTGTTCGTTCTAACAAGCAGAAATCACGGTGATTTCGCGCGATAAAACTGGCCAGCCTGTTGTTCCAGGCTGCAGGCCTGCTATGAAACAATAACACGAGCAAACGACAGAGAAGGGGCAGAACACTCCGTTAATCTGTACGGACACGGTCGCGATCCCAAACGATTATCCTCGTCGTAAGATATCGCGAGGAAACCGGTATTCGCGGAGCAAACAGATCGCCTCCGGTGCGGCTACCATACAGCTGTCCATAATGAACTATTCTCGCGGTCGTGATTCGCGTGTCGTGACCACGGCCACGCTAATATTTAAATGGAAAGTCACCGGAATTCCTGTTGCTGTGTTCTCTGTACCGAACGTCAGATACACGGCTCGATTTATCGCTTATTATTAGACCGACGTTTATACGCTGATGGGAAATTAAAGCGTGGAAGAATGTTACAGAATACGTTTAACCCTTTGCACTCTTACGCCGAGTGTGACTCGACGTCAGTTTTTATCTCAGCAGCTGCTTTGTCGAGTCCCACTCGACGTTCTTTCATGTCCACCTCTGTTTTGTGAAACGTGCGAAAGAAAAGCAGAATTGCATCTTGGACATTGTTTCAGGATATATCATACAATTAGAAATTAGAAAATACAACGATATTGTGAATAAAAGTGGTATTTAAACGAATTTGTTTCTTCCTTTATTTATTTAAATTGTCTTCCTTTATTTATTTAAATTGTCTTATATTTTAGTTGAAATAAATTTCAAATAAAATACTTAAAAGCATTGGGAGATGCTGATAACGAAACTGGTGGTACGAGCGAAAAAAAAGTCGAAAATATAGAATAAAAATTCACTTTTTAATTTTTTTTTTAATTTTTCCATCGAGACAACGATCTACAGTGAAATCCGTTATAACGTACCGCACGCGTACCGAGCTAAAATTCAAAGTCGATTTTCTCGAAAACAGAGCCTCGAACGAAAAATTTTTATTCTATATTTTCGACTTCTTTTTTCGCGTAGAATCACCCCCTTTCCGCTTGTACCACCAGTTACCAACCACCCTGTATAATATGCAAATTTCTACAACAGAATGTACGAACATGCATCTACGTAGGTATTTATCATGCGATTTTTCCATTCGGTGTGACTCAGTATTCATTAACGTCCTTATCCTCCTAACTGTATCTTTCGAAAGGAAAGGGTTACAAACCAAACAAGCTCAAAACTATGAATTACACGTGCAAATATTACAAACAAATATTCATCGATGAATAGTATTCACATTGTTAGAATAATCGAGAACCTCTTTAGAACATCGACGAACGCAACATCAGCATCCGCCTTGGAAAAATTTGTATTTTTCTATTTTGTCAGTTCTGTACAAAAGTAAAACTTTTACCTTCAAGAAATTTTCTCTATCTGTTGTCATCGGAACTTATAATGTGAGAACGCTTTCCAGGAAAGTTCCACGGTCCATGTTTTAAATAGAACCTATTAAGAAGTTCCATAACTCTTACCATTTCTGCTTTTAAAGAGCCTAACTCTTTAAGGCTGTTGAAATCACACAAACGAACAGACAATCGTTTTCTACGTTCGCTCGTATTTCTGTAACGTGGGAAATACGTTGCAATTTCGTGTCATAGAAAACCTAAGGCGCGGAAAGTTCGAATTAAAGAAAAACGTTCGTATAGCAACATCGTAAACAGGCAATTTTTATTCATTCTTTTTGGATTAACTACTGGTTATAGGAAATTAGATCTTCTTTCAGGACACAGATGGTTAGTCTCCTAGTAGAAACGTAATTTTTCATTTCAATTCGTTTTATCGCTTATTGTATTATACGTTGTACGTGTCTCGCGATCATCTTTGACGGTACAACCATCGTTGGCGTGCAGTGTAGCATTTGTCACAGTCATCAGAACGAGAAAGTTAAGGAATTTCATTAAAGTTAGATAGCGTACGCTGCGATTGAACGTACCTTTTAGGGAAGAACCACGAAAAACTGAGAAATTGTAGCATTTAGAAGAAAGATTTACTTTCTTCCGCGGATAAATGCAGTTCGTACTGTTATAAATCGTATTACCGATAAATGACGAAACAAAAGTTTCAGGTTCGTTCCATAGAGAAATTTCCATACAGAAGCGAACGAGCCTCGTCCGAAATTGATCAATTAGTTTCTCTTTAAAAAGCCATTAACCGTGGCAGTTTAGGAAGTTAACGAACGACAAGAAGAACCGAAAGGGGAGAAATTGCGTTTGAACTCGAAGACTACATTTACAGTCCAGTCCCATATAACTAACAATTATAAAAATTAAAAAAAAAAAGTCTCGTAGAAATTGCTCGGTTTTATCGTCGTTACACGAAAGTCCCCACTCTTACAATTTTCGTCTTCGTACAAGGGAAACTCGAAGAAAAATTCGCGATCTCGTCGTCGAATCATTCTGCCGCACTGCTGAATCAAAGCAACTCCTACTACCGCACCAAAACACTAGCGAAACTATTGCAAACTATTTTTAACAAAATCCTATTTCCGTGAACCGGGTCTGAAATCTGCTGCAACCATCGAACCATGCGAAATAGCAGTCTAACGTAGGATAATGAAGCTAGTATAAACCGTTGCACAATGTACAGATCGTCTGGTGTGGATTTTTTTAGCTGGTCGAAGAATCTCGAGCGTGAGCGAGTCGATGAGAGTCGTGCCGGATAGAGATATTTAGATTACCGATCGGGACCGATCGTAATGGAGCTACTTAGCTTACGACCGATCCCGTGAACTGGATCGACCTAACCGTTTGCCGATTTCCTTCCTACGAGAACATCGTTGGAGAACGTTCCATGCTGCACGATAGTTTCCAGCGCCCAGCGTTTTCGTCTCGCTTCGCTGAGATTCCAGATAAATCGCAGCACTTAGAGGTAGAAAAACACGGTGTTTCTGGGTTCCTAACTAGAGACGATGATTAGGTCTCTTTTCGGAATTAGGTCAGTAGAAGACATTGGAGCAACGTTCGTACACCAGCTTATTTATTATTGCCTCTTGTATCGAGAGATTAGAGCAGGTTAGAATTTCAAAAGAAGCCAGTTCCACGGAGCAACGAATATGTTTTATTTGTTAATATCACAAATGACGATTACATTATCCATAAATAATCTTGTACAGGTGACTTTCAGCACGAATTTGATTGAAAAGGTTGATGCAAGATACGGTAAAAGGTAAAGTAAAAAGGTTGGAGTAAAAGGTAAATTTGTGTTGGTAGAAGGCGGCCGCGTCGC
>NT_176636.1:2040226-2051381 GCF_000188095.3 Bombus impatiens | reverse complement strand
TGACGACGCGGCCTCGCAGCCACCATTAAGTCGCACGCTTGATGAAAATACAACTCACGGCCGGCTTGTCGCTGGACTTTAACGTTCGCGTCGAAAATAAACAACGCCGGCCGACACAACGATTCGTGTCCCGGGCAGACGTGCAGTTTCGTAAAATTCCACGGGTCGTTTAATTACGCGCGAAACGACGCGCGACACGCGAACCCCAATCACGTTCACGTCGCGATTCTTCTCTCAAACGTGCTATGATTCATCAGGCATGAGACAGAGATTGACAAATTCTTCGGAAAACCGATCGTACGACTATCCCGTAAATGGTAAAACGTCATCGTAAAAAAAGACGACATATAAACTGTGTAGTAAAGTTTTAGTTCTGCAAGCGCGCGTTGTTTCTCTAATTTTCCTAAATACTACGAAATTTCCTGTCCAGACTACTTGTAGAAAATTTCTACGAGAGATTGCTATCCAGTAGATGATGAAGAGTACGATCGTAAAAGAGATCGTAATACGTCGAAATTCTTCAAGAAAATTCTACGAACCTTTCTGACGAACCAAAATCATCCACTAGGACGACTCATGAAATAAAATGAAATTCTAATTCTTCTCGCGCCGACCCGTATAAAACATGCAGGAAAAATTACATGCACGATGAACGAAAGATTAAAATTTATTTAGAAATTTCCATCATTTTCCACGATCCAGTAATTAAGCGTCAAGTGATGTTTCCAATGTTTCGATCAACTTTGTCAAACCTTGACGAACGTTCTCGCGAACCATCGAATAACGCGTTAGTTCGGGGAGGAGGGGGAGGAGGTGGACGATAGAGGGATAGAAAATTGGGGGAATTTGTTCGGAAAAGTTTAGAGGGGGCGCGAATTCGAGCGGTAGGAAGCTTTTCGAAGGCGATCGGCCGAGCCATTATCGAAATCGCTTGGAGAGGATCGATCGGCCGCTAGGCTATTATCGAATTTGCGTGTTCTGGCCATGGTGCACGCGTACAAAGTGCATCGGTGACATGAAATAAACAAGGTTGCAACGCGTACGAAGTTAGCTGGGCGCATCACGACACAGAGCCTCGGAAATTGAGGCAACTTGCCATTACGCCGGAAACACCATTGTCCCGTGGCCGACGTAGAGCTCGTTCAATCGAATCACGCGAGTACTCGATCCCCGTTTCACGGCAAATCACCGTAGCGACGTGTCGAGTGCTTGTTTTTTACGGAAAATTCATGGGAAATGTGAAACAAAATTGCCTATTTATTAATTCCGCACGAAGGTCCATTTTTCGAAGGATGTTGATTCATTTAGCGATGATTGTCATACCGTCTATGGACCACGTGGATGGAAAGAGATTGTTCGTGAAATATGCCGAGAGTCGATCGATGCGTTCATAGGGAGTTTGAAAGTGGAAAATTACGCAGAATTTATACGATACGAAAAAATACTTGGTGTAATGCTTGGCGTAGGCAAAGCAATTGCCATTATGTTTTCGAACCGCTTCACCTACCTCGTAGAGAAAAGCAACAGTATCAGCCTTCGTATAGCCTCAGCAAGGCAAAAAAGAACTATATCTTTATACGAAAAATTGACCTAATTCGCACGATTTCAAACTATAAGGCGGTTTGTATCGGTGGAAATTGCGAGCCAAGCAATCCAATCTTAAATAACTTTAACCAACGAGTCACCGATGGATACTTAACTACCTTTCGCTCTAAATAGCCCGACTCACCTGAAAGTTAAAATTCTATAAACGATAAATCAAAAAATTGGATTCAAGGAAATTTAATACCATCGATACGATACAACACACTGAGCGTTACCTTCTCGAACCGCTTCACCTACGTTGTACAGAAAATCAGCATTATCGTAACTTCAACAGGGCGTAAAGGAACGAGGTCCCTAATTCCACGGGCCGATTTTCACGGTCCGCCAATAAAACCGAGTCTCTCTCCTCGTGGCAGCATCTTCAGGGACCGTCTATCCACCACGTGAACTGTCCTCCACGCTCTGATAACTGCCACCCCCGGTTGACTTACGACCCGCTGCCTCGACGATGCCGTCCTCCTTTTCCTCCTTCTACCCTTCCATCCCACCCTTTTCATCCCTCTGTTGCTCGCGACATTAAAAGGAGGGGGTGATAGATGACGGGAAAGGCGCCTCGAAGGGACGCCTAGCATCTTCCATTCCTTTGCAAGGAACACGAACACCGAGGCCGTGCACCGGATACGCTTTCGCGGGGACGTAGACGCGCGTGCCGCACCCCCTCGCGTATTTCACCCGAGCAACGTCACTCTTCGTGCTAGGAATTGCCCTCGTGGACGTGGCTGGATCGGATGTGTTGGGGACCCGCTGATGCATTTTGTCCGCTGTAATGCGTTGTTCGCTGTAACGTGACTTGTTTCTTCTCTTTTTCCTCGCTTCTCTGCTTTTCTTGTTCTTTCTCTTGTTTGCATTTTCGTTCCAAAGACGGAAGTGATAGGCGAAGTTACGAGGTATCGGTACAGATTTTGGGGTATTCGTGCTACTTCGAGATAGATGGCAGTTTACGATGGGAACGTAGTTGTTACAACGTAGGTTCAACGATCGCTTAATTATAAATGAAAATCTTGAAAATTGGATGCTTCAACGCACTGTTGTTCTCTCGTCGGGATGGTACGAAACGCAACAGACGCAGATATCTCGATAGATGTTTTTAAATTATTCGTTTCGATGTTTGGTACAGTAGCAAAATTACAAAGCACGTGATATTATTTTTATGAACAACGTGTTCCAAATACGCTGCTTTCTTTCGTCATGTTTCGTTTCGATTTTGGCTGGAAAGGCTCGAGACAGAACTGGCTTGATTGAAGTTACGGAAGACATTGACACAGATTTTGGGGCAATTCCAGTGACTTCGAACTGGTGGTGATAATTTTGCTGGAGGATCTTGCTCTAATTTAGATTCAGTGACCACGCTTGGCTTAGTCATAGTTGGATATTTTATATAAACCGAAATAGATGTTCCAGTTTAATAAACATTCCTAAAATATTTCTTTCGATATTCAACATAGTTTCCCTACCTTTTACCTACATTTCATATCTGAAGAGATACAAATGCGAAGAGGTGAGAACAAGAGTGTTACATTATTTTATTGAATTAAGTTTGATACATTTCATTCTATTATTACAAAATGGATCAAACGTAATTCGATAAAATAATATAATATAAAAGACGTTCTGCATCTACTACTTTCTTATAAAACAGAAGGAACTTTTCGGACAACCCAATACCATGGAAATGAGATTCTTAAATTAAGCTACATCGAATTAATCAACTTGACCGATCTAAACGCTACTTTAACGCGATTTATTCCACCCGATAAATACGACGCACTCGAGTTTCCAGTGTTTCACCGTTGGATTGTAAAGTATGTGATTTGTTCGAGTTGATCTCGACTCGAAATAAAGAGAAAACGATTTGGGTTAGGTTGGCTTGGCGGAAATGAAAATTTCACGGGATGTTCCTCGGTCGTAGTCGACGTACGCGTATCTGGAGCGAAACCACTGGGGGTGACAGAAACATTCACGAGGGCTGTTTCCGCGGGGTTAGAGGCGAAGTCTTTCCCTGGCTAGTTTTGCTGATGACACCGCTCCCGTGGTGCTGGCAAACCGTTTGTAAACTCGAACGATCGCCATTCCAACACCAGCGTCCTGAGATTTTCATCGAATTGCGTACATCTTTGATTACGAAAGAAAGAAAGATACGCATGAATTTTACGTTCATGGTCTTTCAATTTTAAACTTGTGTTCGCTCGTGCGACGGATGCTTTCGAGACCAAATTTTGTTTAGAAGAAAGGGTATGCAGACGAAGCTTCCTTCTTCTTCTTCTTCTTCTTCTTCTTCTTCTTCTTCTTCTTCTTCTTCTTCTTCTTCTTCTTCTTCTTCTTCTTCTTCTTCTTCTTCTTCTTCTTCTTCTTCTTCTTCTTCTTCTTCTTCTTCTTCTTCTTCTTCTTCTTCTTCTTCTTCTTCTTCTTCTTCTTCTTCTTCTTCTTCTTCTTCTTCTTCTTCTTCTTCTTCTTCTTCTTCTTCTTCTTCTTCTTCTTCTTCTTCTTCTTCTTCTTCTTCTTCTTCTTCTTCTTCTTCTTCTTCTTCTTCTTCTTCTTCTTCTTCTTCTTCTTCTTCTTCTTCTTCTTCTTCTTCTTCTTCTTCTTCTTCTTCTTCTTCTTCTTCTTCTTCTTCTTCTTCTTCTTCTTCTTCTTCTTCTTCTTCTTCTTCTTCTTTCATCGACTAGTACGAATTTTATTCCATCTTTTATCTTCAAACACGGGACATCGTCCATCAGTTTTGGGGCATTTCGAGCTTGAAATTTATCCAACGTCCGGCTGGACAAATTGTAAAATACAAATTAAATAAAAAAAAAACTTCAAACTTGAAATCCTAATTTAAGTTGTATAAAATCTTCCTCTCGAACCAGCCAACTAAACCTTCTATTATCGAACGTATAAGATACTTGCAATTTCATCCATAATTTTGCAAAATATCTTAGACACCTCAAGCACGAAATTCTGAAGGTTTGTATCATGCACAAGCCTCTTTTAATCGTCAAACATTTTTCCAAAGGAAGCTGATCTACACCAGAAGGTTTCCATACTGATAGCTAGACCGTATGTGTGTGTGTGTGTGTATGTACGTATACGTATGTTTAAAAAGTTCAAAGATTCAGGAAGATATACAGAGCGATCGTAGCGTGTATCTACGTAAAGTAACGATTTATCAAACATTCGGCAAATGAAACAAATCTGCGCCCTGTTCGCAAAAACACCGTGGAAATTTGCATAAACGTCGTCGATCGTTATTAACAACCATGCATCGCCAGAGAAATCTCGTATCCCGATAAACCGATACAACTCTCTCCTCTATCAATCGTCCCATCTCCAATAATCCATCAACAACCTCTGCTTCTCTACAAACCAAATCCTCGCTGCGCTCGAAGAATTACCGAAGAATTCCTCGAAGAACGTGCGGCAACCCCTCGGAAGATTGGCAAGATCCCTTTTCAGGGATCGGCTGACATAAAGAGGAACAAGAGCGAACAGAAGCAGCAAGTGAAACGCATGTCCCGGCGCTTTTTACGGGGTTTCGGTCCGACGACATGTTCCAGGGCCCGGAACGAATGGGCCAAAGTCCCGAATAAGAGAAAAAGAGACGATAGACAGGGTTTAGAGAGGAGGAGGGAGGAATAACAGGGAGGTGGGAGTTAACGCGACGAAGAAAAGGGACCGTGGAACACCCCGGAGATCCGAGATCGAGTTAAGATAATTGCTCGTTTGTTTAAACATTTGACCGGCCGATGGGGCGGCTTTTTGCTCGCTTTCTCACCGCGTCCATTCTTTTTCATCCCTTTTTACCAGCCTCTTCTTATTGCTCTTTACGGCCATTGGCTCGTGGTACAGCACACGTATTTCCCTAATCTTTAAAGGGTGAGTTTTATACGAGCTGAGGTTAAAGAACGCGATCATCAGGCTGCGAGTATTCACGCGATCTTATATCTTTGTGAATGGAACTGAAGAAATGGAATTTGAATAGAAATAAATGGTAAAATTATTAATTTACGAACGAATTATCAAATTATGAAAATTTTCATCCACGAGAATCTTCCTTCGTACTCGTGAAAAATGCGTAGAATTGTTTGAACATAGGTGGCGAAACGAAATGACCAAAGATTGTGGCATGTGAATTTAGTGCAGCGTTTTTTTTAATTATTATTATTTAACTTGTACTTTACAATTTGTCCAGCTGGACATTTGGTAAATTTTTTAACTTAATTGCTAAATGTGGATGGCTATTCCCAGCGGAATACCATCTTTGAGTTTGACTATTTTATTTCTTCAGTAAGATCAGTGGGGTGTTTTCTTCTTAGTCCTTTGATGCAGCGTTTTTTTAAAATTATTATTATTTAACTTGTACTTTACAATTTGTCCAGCTGGACATTTGGTAAATTTTTTAACTTAATTGCTAAATGTGGATGGCTATTCCCAGCGGAATACCATCTTTGAGTTTGACTATTTTATTTCTTCAGTAAGATCAGTGGGGTGTTTTCTTCTTAGTCCTTTGATGCAGCGTTTTTTTAAAATTATTATTATTTAACTTGTACTTTACAATTTGTCCAGCTGGACATTTGGTAAATTTTTCTAACTTAATTGCTAAATGTGGAGGGCTACCCCCAGCGGAATACCATCTTCGAGTTTCACTATTTTTTTTCTTCAGTGAGGTCAGTGGGGTGTTTTCTTCTTAGTCTTTTGGTGCAACGTGATTCAAGAAATAGTTTTTCAGAGTTTAAAGTGTTTCAAAAATAGTAGGCGAAATTACAGATATTTTGCGTGTTCTAAGATGAACCTTCGACCAGGATAGAAGGACAGAGTGCAACAAAATGTTACAGTATCGTGCAATCCTAAAAGGATATGGTCTGTGTTTGCAAGTCTTGATTCTGTTATCTCGTGAGTTTAAGATGCTTAGTCTTTTAACTTGTTCCTTAATTCCAGATTCAGATTCCCAGCTTAGAAATTATTATTAGAAATTATTAGGATTGCGGACATCAACACAGAATTTGTAGTCCGCTACTTTTTTATAATTTCTGCACATGACATTGAAAAATTGTTTCCCATATGTTCTGAATTTTTATCTTGTACGACAACAATTCTGACCGATTAATTGGTGTTTCGACAATATTGATAAATTTTATATGACAACTGCAGATGTTTTAATCCTCGTGAACGAAGGCACGTAAATAAAACTGAAATTTATGGTCGATCAGACAACATGTGTTCTGACTCTGTATCTTGTATGAAGACATAAATACGTTCCATTAATTGTTTTCTCGACGATCTTGCTCAATTATTTTACAAGAACTACACGTATTTTAATTCTCATGAACGAAAACGCATAAATAAAACTGAAATTTATGGTCGATCAGACGTGTGTTCTGAATCTGTACTTCGTACGAATACGTAATTTTGATCGATTAATTGTTTTCCCAACGATCTCGATCAATTTTTTATAACAACTGCGGGTATTTTAATTGTCACGAACGAAGGCGGATAAATAAAATAGTAATTTATGATCGATCAGACAACATGTGCTCTGAACCTGTATCTTGTACGAATACGTAATTTTCATGGATTAACGGTTGCCTCGACAATCTCGATCAATTTTGTATAACTGCAGATATTTTATTTCTCACGAATGCAGGTGTATGAATAAAACTGAAATTTCTAGTCGATCAGATAATATTCGCTCACTGCTTCGTCGTATTTATAAAACACTTTTCAAAGGACAGCCAGCAGTAGACTATCGACTGATTTCAACGAGATCTCAATCGATACTAGATGATCCAGGTTGTAACAACAAAAATCACACGTACAATTTGTAGCAAAACACGTTCGAAAAATCACCTCTACGGCCACTTGTTCTGCACACAAAGAGGAATCATCTCTATTTACCCAGTACTCCACCCTAACAATAGTTGGGCGTTTATCTACCCCCGTTGACTCGTCACGGATCCATCTCATCCAACAAACAGCTCAATCAAGAACCCGTAAACACGTTCAACCGCCTCAACCCCTCTCCCACTAAAAAAAATCCTTCTCTCTCTCTCTCTCTCTCTCTCCCTCTCTCTCTCTCTCTCTCTCTCTCCCTCTGTTCAACCAAACCAAAAGAAACGTTCTATCGACGAAAGCGAACGGTGGCATAAATTCGATAAATCCCTGGTTCCTGTATCTGCTATTCTCCTAAACGGGCCACAGATTCCTTCAATTTTTTGCTCTGATCCCATAGCGGAGACGAGGACACGGAATTAAAGGATAACAGTGGCGAACAGATATAAGAATCCTTTTGCACGGATGGGGGATCCGCGGGCACGATGGGTCACGAGGTCTCCGAGGCACGCATGGTTGCACGTAATCAAACACAATGGCTCCAAGGATGCAAGAGGCGCATCCAGTGGCAAAGAGACAGTCGTAGAAACCATTTCGCGGCCGGTTGATGACGACACAATGAACGAAAAATCCGGCGGAGCAGGCAGAATGGAAAGAAGAAGCTTGTGGAAGAAGACGCCGCTAGACGAGGATGGATCTGTTTAACAGGATGATGCAGCCTGATGAAAAGGAAAGAAAAGAGCCTGGTGGAGTATTTCTGAGTCGATCGTTTTCCCCGTAGGCATTTCAGGCCTAATTTCCCGCGGACAAAGAACAAGAGCAAGGCCCTTCTCGCCGTCTCTGTTCCTGACCGATGCTTTTTGTCTAGGCCAACCAGTCTCTCGAGTCTTCCTGCTTCGAACCAGACGATCGGCTCCTATTTCTTTGATGTTTCATCAACGTCCTTCCATCGTTCTTTATCTTTCCAGCCGTTCGTCGTTTTGTTGCGAGATTCTTGTTCTTGCTCCTTTTCTTCGTGCTACTCTTGCTTCGCTTTTTTCCCTTTCTTCTTCCTCTTCTCGGCAATGGTCTATCGGTTTGCTGGTTTTTGCCACTAACTACGCGTAGCTTGGATGATTATGGTGATGTCTGTCCCCGGGATCCAGCTTCTTTATGGCTGATTGCCTTCGCTGGAGACGTGTATCGCGCGAAGGCTTAGATCGTGTCGCGATGAAACCCTTCGCAGGCCACCGTAGAGGAATGTGCATCGCAAGAGTTAGCCATCTCTGGCCGATTGGATGCCGCGCATCCACGATCCTTCGCCGTGATATTTTTTGTTCAAGTGGCACTTAAATTATTACATGTTATATATATATACGTCACTTCGGATAACGACGAATAAACTTGGTAAATAATTCCTTGTTGAAATTCAACATGAACTATTTGGTATTACGTGCTACGTTTCGAATAACGACAAATTTAATTAATCGCCTTCTGCAATGTTTCTTTTTAAGCGTTTTGCGATTAAGCGTAAATAGGTAGCTTCGTTGGAAAGAAGAAAAGAAAAAAAATCAGGTTGTTTTAATAAATCTGTATCTCTATCTTAACAGGTGAAGGTTACTCGTAGATACATAAGACTTGCATCTACAATAGCAAGTTCTTCTCGCAACGAACAGCACCGCCTAACGCATTCGACGAATACAGCCACTCATAAATCACGCGGAATCTCTTTCTTCAATTACGAATCCGCTTGTCACTCGAAATACCAAAACAGATTTGCAAAAGCCGCAAAGAAAGCGCACGCATCCTTCGATATTTCCAAAATTCGATCAGCTTTTCATTTTATCTGCTAGGTTTGACCACAAAGAGAGTCCTCGAGTGCGCTCGGTTACCGCGACAATGGCGCTCCATAGTTGAAGCAAAACGTTGTCGGTCTAGAAGGCCTAATTTTAAGCAAATTTAGGCCCCGTTCTACCATTTGGGCATCGGTTAAGCGTGTCGCCTGTCTACCTGGCCGAAAAGGAGAGGCCCGGCCCCGTCACGCTTATCCAATATTTCTCGACATTGTCACGTTCCCCGCCTCGAGCACTTGCCTCGTCATGGTCGAAGACCCAGGACTCTGAAGCACCGTGGCAATTGGATTAAACGTATCCATTACCATTGGATCTCGTTCTTTCCCCGGATCTTCTTTCGTTCTTCGAATTTTGCAAATCCGCACGGATACGTCCAAATAGATAAATAGAGAGATAGGGATTAGAATTAGGAGGAAGCAAGGAAGAATGGGCTTTTCTTCGAGTTTGTGTTTTCCATCGTTTCCGGCTGGTTAGACAGAACATGGTCCAAGAGTTTGGAATGGTTCCAGGCAAGCGTTCTTTGGGGTTTTAATGTTTCTCGGGATTTTTAGGACTCGAAACGTTGGATTGTTAATTTTGGAGATTCGGCTTTCAGAGGTATTTACGTTTTATTCGTTGCCTCTAATTCCAGCAACTTCCAATACACGAAACAATGTGAAATTTCTTTATTTGTATTATATTGTATTCGAATAAAAGCAAAGATATTTCGATCGATCTAATTCTGTGAACGAGTCAAACAATATCAGACTTGCAAAACTCGCGAGTCGCACGATACAGTAAGACGATCCAACGATATCAAACTTGTAAAATCCATACTTTCCATGTGGCGTACGAGTAAAGGAATAGGGACAAACTCTCAAAACTGGTGTCTCGCGAAACAGCCAAACAACATCGCCATAAGCGACAGACCAAGTGGATTTCCTATTCGGTTGCGAAATTCTTACTTGCCAAGTCAGAAACAAACGACAGGAGGCAAGCAAATTCCCGAAACTTCTGTCACAAGCAAACAACACACATTGCCACAAGCGACAGACCATGTGAATTTCTGCTATTCGGTTAGAAAATTTCTACTCGACTTATCACAAATAAATAACAAAACGAAAGGAAATTCGCAAAACTCCCGTCTCCCGTATCACAATCGAACGATATCGTCGGTAGCAACGAAACAACTTGAATCGATCAGTTTGTCACGACTCGCGTTTTCCATGGTCGATCGAACAAGCAAAGAACGCGAAACTCGGAAAACTCGGTTGTACCGCAACCAAGCAGCATTAACCAGAAGCAAGAAAGCCAATGAGACCGAGTTCGAAAAGCTGGCGGACCAGGAGGAGGGCCGGTTCCCGATTACCGATCGCGACGATTTATTCCGTCAGAGCGACGAGCAGGCTGCCCTTTGTTCTCGGTGACTTACATCGATAATCCCGCTCGGTCCCGACACGGTGGCCCCTCCCGCGTCTCCCCTACGTGTCTCGTGGCGCAATATCTCGACGGCGAGGCTCGCACGCATAAAGGCAAACCAACGGCCCTGCTGGGTCCAGGCTGCGGTGAAACCGGCGCTTCAGCCTCCTCTCTTCTCTCTCCGATCCTCTGCCGTCTCTTTCCTTCTCCATCTTCCCTTTCGCTCCGCTTGTGTGTGTACGCTTGTTCAACGTTCACCGCCCCCTCGGCCTGGCCGTCCTCGTGGCTAACAAGAGGATTCACCATTCACCTGTCACCGGGTCCGAGGGCGGTTAGTTATAGTTTATTTATCGTTTCCACGTAGGCTGGTGTTTGAAATACGTTTACACCGCTCGTATGTTCACCCTTTCTTTCGGTGTGGGTATGGCGCCGGCGTGTGTGGTCCGGCGCATACCAGCGAACGCGGACGGACAACTATTGTCCGCGCGGCGTGCATCCGCGCGGACAGTTGC
>NT_176636.1:2034383-2039821 GCF_000188095.3 Bombus impatiens | reverse complement strand
GACCGCGCATGCACCGGCCAACGAGCCGCCACGGAACGCCACTGTAACGCGGCAATTTCGACGACTCGCGATATTTTTTCACTTTCCATTTCACTGGCATACGCTGCTTCTTCGTGACAGCGTCGTTCCGCTTTGCTCTTGCAACTTTGTGCCAAGTTTTTCGACGCTCTTCGCTGTTTCCAGGTACGTAGGTACACGTGGTGATGCTGGTTTCTGAAACGTCGCGTGGAAAGGTTCTTTTTTTTCTGATATTTGCATTTTGTAGCGTTCGCGCAGCTCGAATAGAGAGATACGCGGCGTGGATTTCCTTTATTTTTAGAATATATCGAGACTTCGGAGGGATTTTTCTAGCTTAATTATGTGGGTACGTGGCGTACTCTGGAGCCTCCCATTTCTGGAACGGAAATCTCCTTCGTTCGATGCGCGAAGCGACTGGAAACCTTCCGAAAACCCTCGAATCTTTCCCTCTGCTATTACATCCTTCAAAATGATAACTTTGTTGAAAGTTTCCCTGCGACGCTACAATCCTTTCCTTACCTTTTCCGTTTATCGCATAGGTTCAATATGAGAAGAGCTTCCTAAAAGTAGCGTTGGATCTATACATGCGAAGCTTTTAGTAAATTAGGTATTTGTAAATAAAGATAGAAAGAGAATCGGTAACTTAGAACTACCCAGGCTACTACCCTGTCTCCACGACCATAGTCCCATAAATCTCAAAGAAGAAAGAAAAAATAGGAAAATTAACCTAACCAAAGCTAACCTAACGCCGCCTTTCCCCACAAATATACCTCATTTTCCATTTCCCTAAAATTTCATCGAAATATCTTCCGAGACGCGTAAGATTTCCCGATTTTAAAGACGTTGCACGAAACGCTGTCTCCTGGCCGCAAGAGCGGTAACTACTCCGTCATCGTTTACCAAAATAATTAACGCGGAGCAGAAAAAGGACGCAGACCTATGGAAGTGTATCCAAAGTATTAACGGGACGCAAACGTTAACCTTATCCGATCGGCAGATCTCTCGACAAGGAAAAAGAGGAAGAACGACAGAGATAAAAAACAGATTCGATACCGCCGGAGACCCAAAACGTAAAGGGTAGTTCCTTGTTGGGTAAAGGAGGGGGGATAAAGAGCCTTCTTTTCTTTACCTGAATATCATAGGCGAACGTTTGACACGTGATGACAGCTCATGGCGCCACCAACCCCCTGGTGTTCCATGGCACAGCGGGGATTCCGCCTCGGGGCCCGGAGATTCTTTTGTTTCAGCCTCATTAACGTGTTGCCAAACCCTCGACGTTCCACCTCGGGGAGCGTCCTGGCTCCGTCAACGACCTACTCGAGAACCATGAGCCACCACTACGCTCCACTGCAACTTTCTAACGGTCGCACGAATCCCGCGGTATACGCGTCATCCTGTCTTCTGGACGTTGTGCAACGACTTACAACGACTTCTTATTTCGTCGGAAAGCACGATCCTACCAGGCAGATTCTAATCTTATTTCCGAAAATTGACAGACTACGGAGATCGGTGGATGATGATTTCTGATTAAACGGGGTGCATTGGTTTGTGTATAGTATTTTTTGTGGCTATAAGGTTTTATTTATTGCGCCTTATGTAAATCTTAAACGTAGATGGTGTAGAAGGGCCTCCTCCTAGTGAGAATTTTCATAAAATTGCAGTGGAAGGTCAGAGTGTAATTTCCTAGGATTAGGAGATGGGACGAGTCTACAGATGTTGATATCTTGGGTAGTTTGGGTAGGTCAATTCGCACAATATTTTTATTTCGTCGACATGAGGAATGTTTTTATCCGTAGTGGGTTGTGTAAATTTTGGATTAAGAATTTTTATAAGACTGTAGGTCTGTCTAAAAGGGCCTTTTAGATTGCATGAGAGAGATAAGAAAGATCGATGATAACATCTAAGCGATACAGCACGAGCTACTTAGTTTGAAGTCAGGGAATCTACGAAATAAGTTTCGACGTTGGAAATTGATGAACTAGAAGTCGTTAAGCGAAGAGATTGCTAGGCTAATGTCGGACAAGGTTTCGTCAAGCGTTGTCCTAGGTTTCAGCAAATCTCAGTCAATTTGTGAAACTCTGACTTTTCCTTTCGGGGACAGATAACTCATAATTTACGAGATTCCTCCAGATCTTGACAGAGATAGCGCAATAACTCTTTCCGACGCCTTTTGGACATCTCTGAGAATTCTCGCGACGTTTTTGGATTTTCAGTTTGGAATTTTTAAAAACTCCAAAAATGATCGTACGTAGGACAGTACACGATATACGTGTGTGTCTAGAAAATTTTAGTGTGAATACCCATATCTTCGACACTTATGCAGAGGTACACAAATTGCTCTAGAAGAGTTCAGTTTTCTCAAATTAAAAATACTCTTCTCTGTAATGTCTAAATTAAATATTTAAATTTTCTATAATGTCTTTTCCTCATATTTAACTCCGCCATGATCCTTGTATTTTGTACATTTCAAGCTTACTCTTTACCCTTTAGATTTAAGCCTTAGATTCAACTAGAATCGAACATACTATAAACTCTTATAATCCAAGTTACAGTATCACGCCAAAATAATTTATTTATAATTCTCAATGAGAATTGATTGTAAAAAGTCTACCAAATAAAAAAACGTTCGACATAAAATTGTAACGAAAAATCACGTGCACCAACGATTAGACTGCTGACGCTTATGCAATTTTATATCTTTGCGCCTGTGATTAAAGAAACGTTTATTAATTTACTCCAAATACTTTGCATTTTTTATATATAATTTGCAAATTACATGCCGTCTGTGGACTCGCGGAATCTCAAATTTCCCAAAACTGCGTTAACACCAGCTTATCGATAACAATTCTTTCGTGTAATATTTCGCTGAAACTTAAGGTGCTTTTGAATATTACGAAAAATACGACTGAGCCGATAATAACCGAAAGAACGCAGCGGGGTTATTTTCACGCTCGCTTATTTCATGCTCGTTTCTTTGTCCTGGCGGGTTACAAGCGATCACGCGGAATTTTTTCGCGAAATCAGTCGTCAGCGATGCGTGGACGTATTGTTCGCGACCTAGGCACCGTGTTAATTCCTGTTTCGCGATGGTCGAAAGGATATACACGCGAAACTACTAACAAAACTAACAACGCTGGTCCTCTCGTGATGGAAAGACATCAAAAAATAAAAAAAAGAAAACGAAAAATATATATATCTATACATATATTCAACGGCGTTGGTCGACTGTTTGTAATGCAAACAGTATCGATCGACGAGGGTGGCTGGGGGTTGAAAGTGGCGGAAGGTGTAACGGTTTGTGTTTCCTTGCTGATTAAATTACAGCGAGCGTGAAAATGCTTCGCTGAAACCACTAATTTCTAACGGAAATAAAAATACAGAAGAGCAGGTAGTTTGATAGAAATATTCGCCAGCAATTTTCAGCCCAACTTTCGCGACTGTACAAATAAAAAAAAAAAAGGAGAACCAGAAGCTATCGAATGGCGTGTGCGTGCGTGGTGTAAAGAGTAAATCGTTTCGGTTTGCAGATTTAACCGATTGCTTCACCTTCTGTGAACACAATGGCTCGCCAAAGTATTTTTGTAGAAACCTTTCGTAAATCGTACTAAGCGCTCTGAAATTTTATTTATAGCAACGTTTACGATTTAGAAGCGTACGAGAAGAATCGTCCATGTTATTGAAGATCTGTGAAAATTTGCAACGAATCAGGTAAAGAATCGTTTCTGGCGTGTTTCAGGAGACACGAACGTACGTGTTTAATTCCACGACCAATTAAAAAGACAGTTTGGTCAATACTGTGTTGATCATCGAGTTGACAAATTATTCGTCGTGTTTTGTGCCTGTGATCTTCGATCATGTTAATCATATTAAAGTTTGAAACGGCTAAATGACGGCATTGTCAGACTTTACCAAAATTTCTGTAACTTTCGCATACACATTTTCAAATTTCCGCAAGTTTTACCAATACAATCGTAACAATGGTGTCTCACCGCAGTGCTAATGGACGTTTAAAAGGTTTCATAAAATACGTACGTTAATGTTGTTTCAAACGATTAGGTTGAGAGCATAGTAAATGATCGGAAAGTGAAAGGTTTCGATCCTTTGGCCGATTACGATCCTAACGTTGTTCGGTTTCGTGTACCTGCGACAAACACTTAACTGGAAGTGGTTAGCTTCCTGTGCAACTAGAATTGTTTTACATACCACAGTGTTTCTCTCGTGGTATCTTGGACAATGACGTTTTTCGCAACAATTGTGATATTGGAAGTTTTCCATATTAAAGACCATCCATCGTTAACAATTCTAACGTTCAAAATCCAATTCGTCAAGTTGACACAACGAGACTCTTTTCTTTGGATATTTCACACGTGTATTTCTACACCTTAAAATTTGGCAATAAAATAAGCAATAGCTGAGCCTCGAAGAAAATTCTAAGAATCTACACGCTCTTGAAATCCCTTTAACGCTAGAACTACCACACCAGTCAAATTGACTGGTTTTACCATTTTATTTTAAAATTCCTACTTCGTGTTATATTTTTTCCTCCACAATGATGTAATGACTGTCGCAACGATAACTAAAAGAATAATATAACGAATTTTATTTTGCTTTTTATGCATTCAAACTGAAAATAAATTTGTATCAAGGCTACCTATACCAATACCAGCCAAAATGACCGATACTTGTCAAGGTGTAAAAGGGTCGTGCAATTTGTTTATCGAACTTCAATTAACCAGTTTCCTCGTTTTGTACAACTTGCCACACGTTTTTCAAATTTTTACCGCGTATCATTCGATATGACGATATCAGTTATCGGGAAAATTCCGGATCGATCGCTGGATCGCTACATGCTAACGCTAAAATATCACACCATCCGAAATGACTGGTTCTACAATTTTATAAATTTCGTCGCCGCTACGTGCAATCATCGAACAAAGACGAATTGAAATTTTTCGGTACTCCCCCGACACGATCGTAAGGCGACCAATTTTTCAATCTCAGTCTGCAGCGATTTTATTAACTTTATACACAGTGTTTAGCGAATCAGTTTGCACCGAGCGTCTTAGCGAACATTCTTTGTATTTATTAATTATTTTTAAATACATTTGACGCTTTCCATATCGAGTAATCTCGTCATTTAAACCACGCGACCAACCATCCTCTACAAACGGAAAGAAAACTCGAGAAAACTACACAGTCTCTAAAGACGATTTAACCCAGTCAAAGTGCAGCATGCAAACTAAGTGCAACGCCGAGACCGACCAAGACTAGCGAGCGCAAACTCTCGACACACGACCGATCGTGTCTTGAAACGATAGAATTCGGCGGGACGACGATTCCCGGTGGAAATAGCGAGGAGTAGATCGATGGGAGGCGGGTGCTCCGAGTCTGCACGGCACGACCGCAATTCCATCCTTTTC
>NT_176636.1:2013333-2034346 GCF_000188095.3 Bombus impatiens | reverse complement strand
CGGAGTCCCGCCGCCGAATACTGCGAATTCCACGGCGTCCCGGCGGCGGATTCGGTGATTTGCCGCCGCGACACGCCGGACACGAAGCGGCGCTTGTAACGCCGGCGTGTTCCGCCAGTGCCGATAAACACTTCAAACCCGCCTCGATGTCCCCGCTTGACAGTCCAAGTTACGCTGATGAGCCGCGAACGAGAATCAGAGAAGAGAACACCAGCACCGATCTTCTTCTTCTTCTTCTTCTTCTTCTTCTTCTTCTTCTTCTTCTTCTTCTTCTTCTTCTTCTTCTTCTTCTTCTTCTTCTTCTTCTTCTTCTTCTTCTTCTTCTCTGTTTGAGAGGGGAAAGAACGAAGGTAGAACGGTGCTGATTTCTGAACGTGGCCTGCAAATTGTTCTCAGTCGACGATTCGATTGTTTTGGAAATACGAAGTAATAGGTTGTCCGGAAAGTTTCTTTTGTTATATAAGGAACCAACAGACACACAAGGTTTTTTGTTTTATATTGTTTTGTCGAATTGCGTACGATCCATTTTGTTCCGTTGAGATAAATACAGAGATATTTCACAGACCTGCTTTCGCCTTTGTATGAAGCTACGCTGTATTAAAAAACACGTTTGCGAAAGAAAGATATTTTTCGGACAACCTAACGGAACAGCGTTTGACAGACGCTGTTTTATTTTTAAGTTAAGTTTAGGGTTAGGTTAATGGGGGTAGGTTTTATCGTCTTTCTTAAGGGTTTTCTCCGTGGCAAACAACAACTTTGCCGGAATTAAATGTTTAGAGATCTTTGTTCGTGTAACCTTGTTACGTAATCGTATGATTTCGATCCTGCGATAAACTCGTAGAAAATTACGCTGAATTTTTCATTTATCACGCGTTACAGACTATTCCTTCGGGATATCGAAGTAGAACCACGAAGAAGTTTGAAAGAAACGTAATATCAATTGCACCGAGTATAAAGAACACACGAGGATGCTGTTTCTAGACTCTCGGGTAAGTCGAAACAAACTTTAACGAAATAGAGTGGAAATTTCAACTCGCAGCTTGTTCAAACCCATTTTGTAAGCTGCGCGATGACGTGGATCGTTAAAATCGCTACGGACAACGCAACCCGTCTCATCGCCTCATTTGTCAAATGCCCTAACGAACGTCGAGAAAGTCGAACAGTATCGACGGCTAAAATTTCAACTTACGATACAACGATTTCAATTGCAAATTCGATAGAGTGCAGATTCCGAGGGAAACGTTCAAGAAATACCAAGATCCTCTGAAACCCTTCCATCAGCTCGTAATATAAACAGAATCCCCTCGTCTAAAAAACGTGGTGAGGCTGCCGGAAGTCGCTCGATCAGCGCCAAGCAACACGAAATACTCGATTCCACCTTGTCTAACCAATCCGGCTTATCACTATGCATAAGACGAGAGAAGAGGTGGGTTGGTTCGATAGAAATCGGACAGGACATAAAGACCCGGATCGGTATACCATTAATACTCCTCTCTCATCTAGCCAATCCTCTTACTCGCAAGAACAGTATCCTCGCGCCTTGAGTCCCCTTTAATTAGTCAGCCTTGAAGAGAGGACAGACTGCGGCGTCTGTGCATAAGAATCGGACAGAGAATCGCGCCGATTCCCTCGCTTACTTAACGAGAAGAGGAATGCCTGGCTCGCCTTCGTTAGACAGAGAAAGATTATTAATTTCTCTGTTGAACCGCGTGCCTGAGAGAATTCGATCGACACGATTGTAATATCGCAGCGAGACGAGGATGAAGAGATAGATACTTTCTCGGCGATTCGAAGATAACGACACGGCACTGAATTTCAGTGTAAATTATTTTGTCAAATTTCGAAGCACAGGGGCGAGTTATTATTTCGTACTTTATAGCAACAAAGTATCTCCGAAGATCGGGGAATTTGCATCTTACTCGTCGATGTTTCCAATTGGCGATGTATTTGGATCACGCGACTAACGTTAAGTATGGAATGGGCGAAAACTTGCGAAATTTGAAGATGATGGTGGACTAAGATAGCGTAGTAGGTTGTTCGAAAAGTTTATTTCGACGCAGGTGCACGACGTTCTTTGTTTTATATTATGTTATCGAATCGCGTACGATGGATTTTGTTCCAATAGAGTGAAACAGAGATATTTTGTGTTTTATATTATTTTATTGAATTACGCACGATTCGTTTTTCTTCCTATAGAGAAAAAAATGTGCATCCGTCGTTTACCTGTACAACGAGAGAAACTTCCGGGACAACCTAATAGTAAGAATTCTGGGAAATTGCGAGATTTCAAAGCCTACGTTTCCGGTGCACCGAGCCACGAAGAAGATCCAATAAGAACTGCTATTTGATCTCTGAAAAATTTCCAAATTTCCAGATTTAGGCTTCCCGGCGTAGATAGAGCTCTGGCAAGTTTCGGAATTTCCAACTTCGAGCTCTCTCTCTCTTATAAAGAAAACTCCAATGAATTACACGATGGAGTTCCAGAACTTCGATCTTCTAATGCAAATGAAATTATCACAAATTTCACTGATACACGTGCATACATACGTTCACGTATATGTATGTACCTGTAGCTAATTATACAAATATAATACAAATAAAATAGCCGAAAAATAGCGAAGAGAAATGTCTGGCTCGCCTCCGTCAGAGGGAAAGATTATTAATTTCCGTTGAACCGCGTGCCCGAGAGAATTGGATCGACACGGTTATGTATGTGTGTGCGTGTGTGCGCTACGTATGCGAGAAAGAGATGCAGATAGTGGTCCTACGGTTGGAGGATAATGGCCCAGCACCGCGACCAACGCCGGACAAGGGAGCACGAAGGACGAGGAAAGACTTCTGGCGCCACTCCGGGCATACCACTCGCTTTCGTCCGGCATGGCCTCTCTTTTCCTTTGCTTTCTTTCTTCCTCCACTTCGTTCTTTCTTCTCTCTTCTTCGCCCTGTCTTCTGCAGTCTCTTCGCTTCGACTTGGCTCGGCTCGCTCGCGTACACGCTCGCGTCTTTCTCCGTTGTTCCAGCCTCGATCCCACACTGATATCAACCGGCACCGGAGCCTAACTTATTGTCTTATTATTGGACCACCTAGAGAAGCGGCCTGCTTTTCCATTCCCTGGGTTTGAGAAAGGGACGAGGAGATCGAGGAGAATCGTCGAGAAACTCGGCCAGAGTGTTGGATGATCGCACGCGGAGCTTTCGGTGGCTGCGAGCGTTGGGAGAAGAGCGCGGGATGACGAGGGTGGTGACGGAAGCGAGCTTCGGACGATTCCGACAAGCAATCGATCGATAGATCGCGGATTTTCTTCGTGCCAATTCCTATCTTCCTAAACGTAATTAAGCGAACGCAGTGCAAATAGGAATTTACTTTATTCGTCGTGCTCTGTGTATTTTGTACACCGTACACTTTGTACGCTGCTTTCTCATATCGCGGTTTTAGGCATTTTTGCGATCTTAAATTTCTCGTAGACGCGCAGAAATCCGCAGTCTACTAATTGGAAACGAGATTGATGGTAGAAGTTTAAGGAAGTTTGAAGCAGTTTGCTGTTTATCGTATTTCACAAATGGGTATTATGGTTGCATTGGATTTCTCATATGTAATAATTATGCATATGTTATTGGGACAGAGAGAATGGCTCCTAACGGCAACTAATAATAATTATTAGATAGTTATATCTAGCGGTAATATTTCTTTCTTATGTAATCATCATTTTATGTATTATTACGTACTGCTATTTAATAATTAGACTGGAGATACTCTAAAATCGATACACCACAGACTTTAATAATTTTTCTCTATTAAAAATTATTTACCATATCGGTAACCGTGTTCCATACTGTAGCAGTTGCGATCATTTATTGCTCTAGTTATTATACAAATCCATTCTGCGAAATTATAACGTCTCTTCTACTTCTCCTCTTAGAAACTTTCCATTGCTCGACGTTATGTTCAAACGAGTTACGAATAGCGCGAATACACGCACGTACAAACAATTCAATATTCGCTAGAAATCCTTAAACAGAGATATATTACGGTAAGCGTGGATAATAACGATCGTAAAAGTAAAGCGTTGCGAAACCAACTGACAGTATCTTACATTAATAGATGATCGACGATCCACTCTTTATAACTTTTATATTAACCTGCAACATTACCAATCGAAGCCAATAGATCAATGGCGAATTCTAAACTTTACCAGGCCTGGTTTCAAAATTTAATTCAAAGTTGTACCTTCGCTGATACTTCTTTCGTTCGTCTCTAACTTCACGTAAATTTTCATATTAAATTAAATCGGAAAATTGATCGATCAGACGACCGAGGAATTTACGCGAAGTTAGACGAACG
Organism: Bombus impatiens; assembly: GCF_000188095.3. Taxonomy (NCBI): domain Eukaryota; kingdom Metazoa; phylum Arthropoda; class Insecta; order Hymenoptera; family Apidae; genus Bombus; species Bombus impatiens. The sequence goes on along the minus strand of NT_176636.1, from coordinate 2,030,004 downwards.
AAAGAAATAACAACGAAGGTAGAGAATTGAAAATGAAATGTTGGAACCGGTCGTTTGACCGAGCCTGGTAAGGTAAGCGTTAGTGTTAAAAGCACCGTAAGAAGTCGCAGCCCTCGTGCATACGCGAGAATGATAATGTTCGTTCTACTATAGTAGACAAGAAGGCGACAATGTCGCCAAATTGTCAATCGTACGTCGTATCGTCGTTCTCTGTGTGCATTAACATAATGGTAGAAGAAGTTCGAGTCGAAGAAGCGCCATTATCCGCAGTTACGAGTGAAATCGTTGCCATTACAGGGAATGCCTTATGAGCTCGGGCGGGTGCGTAAAAGTGCCACTAACTAACAGGTTCTATAGAACGCCATCGGAGGGTATAGTAAGCAATAAATTGCGCACAACAGCCGTCTAAGGACGGAAACCAAAGAGACACTTAAAATCCACTGTCTCTCTCGTGGAACTGCATAATTTAACTCGACTCCATTAAAACTTCGGATAAAACGGTAAAACGGAACCGTGGAATAATTACGATCGAGCAACTGCGTTCCCGCTGGGCTGAAATTCCCAGCTGAAATTTGAAAACCCTACAATCTTTCCGTAATTTTCCTGCTTAATGTACGAATGGCTGCCAGAAGTATTTATACTTCTCTACGTATATTTACTTTGCGATGAAACGTTTCTCTTATCAGTTTCTTTATCTCATCTCGATCATATTCAATTTTTGTCGTCGTACGAAAGCAATTAGTACTTTTACGCTACTTCGGCTTCCTCAATTACAACGAATGCAAATACCCTTTACAGTGCGTTTTAACTAAACAAACAAGCAGAGATTAGATTTATTTTTCTATTACGTAATTCTTAATTGTCACGTTCATTCCTAGATTTAATGCAATTTTTGTCCTCGTACGAAAGCAATTAGTACTTTTACGCTACTTGGGCTTCCTCAATTACAACGAATGCAAATACACTTTATAGTGCATTTTAACCAAACAAACAAACAGAGATTAGATTTATTTTTCTATTACGTAATTCTTAATTGTCACGTTCATTCCTAGATTTAATGCAATTTTTGTCCTCGTACGAAAGCAATTAGTATTTTTACGCTACTTGGGCTTCGTCAATTACAACGAATGCATCTGTGTGCAAATACCTTTTACAGTGTGTTTTAACCAAACGAACAGGCAGAGATTAGATTTATTTTTCTATTACGTAATTCTTAATTGTCACGTTCATTCCTAGATTTAATGCAATTTTTGTCCTCATACGAAAGCAATTAGTATTTTTATGCTAGTTGGGCTTCGTCAATTACAACGAATGCATCTGTGTGCAAATACCTTTTACAGTGTGTTTTAACCAAACGAACAGGCAGAGATTAGATTTATTTTTCTATTGCGTAATTCTTAATTGTCACGTTCATTCCTAGATTTAATTCAATCTGCGTCTCGATCGAAGCAATGTAAATTCTAAAAACCGCTGGAGCTACAACATTCTTCCACCGATGATTCCACTGCTATTCTACCGATTCTAAATCTCGACGTTGGCTCCCTAAATTTCATTCCAATTTCCAAATTTAATTCTGTTTTCCTACTTCTCCCGATAGAAACCACGTAAACATGCCGAAGCTTCTCATCTCTAAAACTGTGGTATTTCTCTCAGATCGATCGTTCCACTATTTATCACTTCACAAATCCTAGTTTTTCGCTTTTTCCAATCTCGTTCCGTTCGAATCGCGAGCCCCGGAAACTTGTCGACGTCTCCCCTCCAAGAAAAACCAAGGATCCGCGTGACGCACCCTCTTGGCCCTGAGTCGTGTCGCGTCGTAAAGCAATTAACAGTTATGGTAATAATCGCTAACGATCCCCTAAACAAGGCAGGCCTAAACAAGGACAGGTCGAACTGAGGGGAAAAAAAACAGAGGAGAGAAGAAAAAAAAAAGGGAGGAACGAGAGGCGCAGGGCAGTGGAAGGAGGCCGAAAAAGGAGTGGCCTGAGTGGCTTTGGTAGCAGGAGGCAGAAGAGGCGGCGGCCTAACGCGACGCAGAAGAAAGAAAAAGAGGATGACTATGACGATGAAGAAGAAAGGGAAGGTCGATCGAGCGAGGATTATACGACTGGACATTTCGGGCATTTTTACGAAAGGGACGCGCAGGAACGCGTGTTCTATTAGCTAAGACAAAAGAGCGGCGCCTAGGCGGGGGACGGGACCCCCGAAACTGTCCGACAGCGTTTATTTATGCGGCGAACCGCGGAAAAAGATGTAAGTCCCCAGGGTCCCTTCTACGGTGCATTCCGGCCCCGGCTCTACCACCGACCGACAGGGATATTATCTGCCGCAAGGATATAATCGACGTGTCCTCCGACTCGTGAGGACACATTTTTGCCGGCCACTCGTACGAGAACCAGCGTCGCTCGACACGCGTCCTTCACGCCGCTGTTTTTCGATGTTTCAGGAACCAAGCGGTAAAGAGCATCGTCGTTCTCGATCTGTGCTTCGCGAATGAAAAGCTTTCCGAGGGACGTTTCGTTTTTTGCGCTTTCAACGATGCCGATCCAACGATAATTGCAGGAAACGATCACTCGATACGCGAATCTTGCGTGCCGCTGTTTTTTTCCTGTTTAGGAACCAAGCGATAGAAAATTAACATTTTTGAACTGTGTGTTTGCAAATGAGACGTTTGCGAGGGATATGCGATTATTCGAACTGCGACAATTTTTTAACGGTGCAACTGATCGATATGGAATTACGAGAAACGATTACAAGGTTCTTGGTACCCTGGTTCGGGAATGAACAATTTCTTAGCTTTTCACGTCCATCGAAACATATACAAGTTGTAGCTGGCGTTATTTCTCGATATTTTCTAACGTTCGAGTAATCATAAACGTACTCGCGACTCGTATATGAATCACGATAAATATAAAAGAACGTCGCAAATTTTTATTTCGCATAATATTCCCAAATTAAATTCAATTGGATTTAATGAAGGAACTTGCCTCGATACGAAATTCTTAAATAAAACAAGCCAACTCGTGGAAAAGATTTATCTAATAGACGATACGTGCACGTGTATGAAATCTATGAAAAATTGTCCAAGTACTTAGGAGTTTCGTTCGTGGACGAAGAACGAGCCATTTTTCACGACAGTCACACCTCGTAGATAGGATCGGACATTGTTGCAGCAACAACAGTCGGTGGACGCCTTTTTCGCTCGAGCAGGCTGGCGTTTCTTGTTGCGTTTTATTTTGCACAATGTCGCAAAGCAGAGAGAGAGTGGAGCCTGGCGCAATAAGCGATGCACTCTCGCGCAACTTTATCGTAATCGATGCAAATTTATTCCGCTCCTCTCAAAGGACTTTGTTCTGGCCTGATCCTCGATATTCCTCCTCCCTTCTGCCACCCCCTTACGACGTTCACTCCCTTGAAAGAAAGTAGATCTTGCAGTCGACTTTCCTTCTTTTTTCTTCCTTCTTCTCTTTAATTTTTTCCTCTCTCTTTTTTTCCCTCTTTTTTAATGAATAAAACAAACTACAACTCGTCGGTGCAAATTCGCTATTGCTTTTCGTTTTCCTGTCTTTCTTTTTGGCTCAAGTAGCGCAGTTCCATCGATAATCGTCGTCCGCAGGACGGAATTATCGACGAAGTGCTTGGTAATCGAATTGCGTTTCAGACGGCGAATGCAAGATCTTAGTTTCGGAATTGCAATGTTATTTCACGAAGGTGGAAGCGAATAAGCGGAGGAATGGAGGTTCGCGAGCTTCGAGCTAATTTATCTTACTTCGACAAGTTTCGAAGGAATAAAAGAATTTTCCATTTCGTAGCGACAAAATCTTGAAGGCTGAAAGTCCGCGATATTTGCCAAAAAATCACAAATATTTTGAGTCTCAAAATTTTGTATTTCTCGCACGAGCAAAAGTCCGGAAGCTTGCACCACTTAAACACATGGAATTTCGAAATTTCGTACAAATCTGACCATCGGAGAACAAACGTGAGATTTGTAGACATGCACGCGCTATAAATTTCTGTCACGCGGCACGCAGTAACGTGAAAATATCCTGGTAAATAAATACGCGTACGTTTCGAGATTCTCCACGATATTTCCATATGCGAATTTTATTTCCCAGGCCTCGGACAATCTCGTGAAGCGGTTGTTGAGCGATTAATGAAGGCGTGCACGGCGCACGAACTTCTACTGATATTCGCGTGCCGTTTCGTGAAAAGGACGATAATTATGGCTGGCGCGAAAGCACGTAACGTTCGTGTTACCGTAAATTGCCGGTCGAGCACGGCATTGTGCTCTTGAAATCGGTGATTAAAAAAAGAGAAAGCTGGCGATGGTTTCCTTTCTTCAACCGTTTCCACGAAATAAACAGACGTAGATGGAAGAAACGATGAAAATTCTTACGAATCTAATCTTTCGCAGTTCAGTAGGCTGTGTTCTTAACAACTATAGTCGTATATTTTCAAATCCATAATCTCCAATCGTTTAATTTAATCCAGAGGATCCAGCCTCGACAATTCCCCGCTGCGACACGTTATGCGTTTCGTTGTCACCAAGTTTCACCGATCATATTCCAAGTGAACGATGAATTTCGTCAACGGGGAACAATTTCAAAGATCGACGTTTGCCAACTTTAAATAAAGGAAAATAAATGCAGACGTTTTGTCACAAAAACGACGACGAATTTCATCGACGAGGAAGAATTACGAAAATTGATGTTTAGCATTTTTGAATGAAGAAGAACACACGGTTGCGACGATTTCTTGCCGAGGAAACTTTTTGTACAAAGATAGAGGAATTTTTGAACCCTCGATTGGTACAATTGTTTCTGTGCAAATTATAGGAAATATTTGAAGATGCAAAAATCCATAGAGTGCGCGTAATGCACAGAAACAAAATGAAATATCCAAACGACGATACTTGTTACAATATTCGAGTGAAGCAATCGCTCATCGCGGTTCCACTTTTCTAATTATACTCGCAGATAGGAATTTGCAGAAATATCTATTGGGTTGGCAACTAAGTGATTGCGGATTTTGTCAATACCACCTAATGCCAAAATCCGCAATCACTTAGTTGCCAACACAAAAATTGAATTATTCTACTAAACTGAAAAGTACTTGGAATAAGAAGAAAAGGAGGTTCGTTCAACGAACACGATCATAAAATGCGAATATATTCTTTGAGCGATTCTTGGCAAACAAATTTCTATCAGATCACATCTTGGACGAATCATTCTGATAGATGAAATTCGAATAACTTTGGCCTGCAATTCCCGCTACGAAATAAGACGTAAAGGAAGCAAGAAGATATAAGAGAAAAAGGGGCACGATCGGTGATCTTAAAGAAAGGAACACGAAGGAACGACACGATCACAATCAGAATCACCTCGGGCCCCATTTAACAACGACAAGCATAGAACACGACCGCAGATCAGTGGTCACCCCATTTGACCAGGGCCCTATCGTTGATCAGCGCTGGTGCGAATGACAAATGTCTGTAGGGTCATCGTCCACTTGTACATCCAAAATACCAACGACAAAACGTCTTCTTCCCACGAATCAGATCCTCCTACTATATACAGTGGCTACTACAAAAAGTATTAGCAAATCATTGAATCTATTATATCTACACTTATATACCAATTAATTAGATCCGACTATAATAAATTTCATTATCGCAATAACGTTCCATAATGTGCCACGTAATAATTTTTATTACCATTTAGTAGTATCTTTATATTGGGTTGGCAACTACGAGAATTTGTTGCTACCAAAAAATGCTTCAACGTTGAAAAAGAAGGATTTATAGCAATACTGTCTTGTTAGCTATCGTAATTCGAATAAGAGTAAGTCATTCGCGAAAGTTACCATATTTTAGGCGTTCAGCATGCGATGTTGGTCTATGCAGATGGTGCATTTGGTATCTGAGAAAGATAGCTTATTGTTCCATGAGATTTCGTATAGTGGCACTGTAAGTGACAAACGTCAAGTTTCCTGGAAGCGAGAAAGAACTTCTCTGATTGATCTGAAGCGAACACGAAGCGTAATCGAAATAAGAAAATGTTCTATTGTTCGCACTGATGCGGTGAAAATTCGTCAGAGAAGGAATTATATTTGTAAAAAAGCACCAATTCTGTTCGTCCTTAAATGAATTGTATAAAAACAAAGAACATGTTATTTTTACATTTATCACAGACGTATGTGTTTTATAACGTGAGACGATGTTAAACGATGTTGACATCACCTTCTAACGCTATTAATAATTAATTATACCGCGGATGTTTAAGCAATTTTATATTTTTATAAATACAATTCAAGAAATGGAATCCAAATAGAAATTTGTTTGCTCGAAATCGTAGCAAGCGCTTCGTTTTTTAATATTTTATATATTTTTGCATATTATACGCATCCGGTAGATTCTTGAAACGTTAAAATTCCTCAAAATGCATAAACATCCGCGGTCTATTAATTATTTACAAATGAAAATTGCTCTTAAATTCCGTGTCACGATATTTCCACTGGCATATTGGACATTATTCGATAAAAAGAAAGATAACATCTTTTAATTTTTCCACTTGCAGTGTCGTCTGGGCAGAACTCTTCGATTATTGAGCTGTCTACGGTGAAGCTCGTCGATATAGTTAAATCATTATGATAATCGTGCTGCCTTGTTGACAGCAGACCACTCGATAAACCAGAACCTAATAAAAAAACGCTTCGGCGGAAAGTAAGAGTATAAATACTCTTATTAGTATATATTCGTACTGCTAAAATACGACTCGTCAGTCGAGAATTTTCTATATTATTTTTATTTCGCGTGTCTTCGATAGACATCGTGCGAAGAACAACGAGTTGGGCCGGTTTATCTTGTCCCTGATTGATAAATTAATCGGCATTAGGAGACATAACACCGACACTGTTCGCCAGATCGAAATCGAAACGAACGTGGTTCGGGTTCTGAAGATTCCAGGCCTCAGCTCGTTTCACGACAGATCATCCAACCACCCTGACATCATCAATAACGTATCTGCTGATGTATCTAGACGTGTCTGAGGGTTGACACAAGACTTTCTTGCATCGTCGTTTTGTATAAGATTCTGTGAAAAGCTTCCTGCAAATATAACGAACGTTTTACGAAAGAGTAGATCCTCCGAGAAAGGTAACATTCTTTGAAACTAAACTAAAAAAAAAAAAAGAACAAAATGGAACGCAACCAAAATAAGGAACCTACCTACAAAACTATCCATAAACGATAAATCCGCTAAAAAGCAAAGATCCGCCACCTTGTAACAAGTATCCAACAAAGAGAGCTAAATAGGAGAGTTAAAAGTCAACTGTTCCATAAACGAAAAGCTGAAGGAGACTAAACAAGAAAGCCTACCTGCGAAACCGTATCCCATAGAAACGAAGAATAAGCCGTAAGCCTGACGGCAAAGCAAACTTCCACCGCCTCGACTAGCGAACTAAGAAAATTGCATACGTATAGAGGAGGGTGAAATTTTAACTGTCCCGTAAACGAAGCAAGGGAAGGTCCCGCGAGAGCCCATCGAAATACCTTTACGTCTCCATAACGCGGCAGTCTTTCTCTCTCCCCCTTATACTCGACTTTATAACGCAAAATTAATAGAGCTTATCCCTGGCAATTTATCATGGGATTACGGTGCAAATACGTCAACGTAGGGACCAGTCGTCCACCCCTTCTCACCCCCTTTCGACTTCTCGTCTCTTCGTGGCCTCTTCCCGTGGTCCACGACGCGCCATAGGCGCAGCAATCGCTTCCTGTGTCAATAAACACGGCTCACCCCGGCACCCTAATTCAAACCAGCACCCAGGGGGTGATCAACGAACCGGTGCCATCCCTTCTCCCTAATGTTCCTTCCTGAATTTTACAGTCTTTCCTTTTTCGACTCCGATACCAGAGGACAGAGACTTCGTTACCACGTAATCGAGGGTGAGCTGTCTAGTCGAGGGTGAGCTGGTTCACGATTGGACCGTGTCTGTTGCGTGGGGGAGGGTGGAACAGGGTGGTTAAGTGAAAAAGTAGCTAATGGAATCTTGTTCGTGATTTTTGCCCGCTTCTTTTTTCATGGTGTCGATTGGGTTTGGTTAAGTGGAAGGTATGGTGCGTGTACGTGTACAAGGTGTGCGCACGGCCAGGGTGGTGGCTGATAACGCTGGGAAGATGCACGTCAAGTGACTTTTAATTAACAAGAGGCACTAGCGCAGGAGGCAGACTTTTTGTCTTTTTATTTGTACGTAAGTTACGTTTAGACCGCGGATCTTTCCGCGTTTATTGGAAGTTTCGAGGCGCGAAAATGCCCGAGTTCTATCTTTTTTCATATTCACAAAAATATGAAGTCGCGTAAATATCCGAAGTCCAGTTACGATCGAACGCTCAGAGGAGAGTCAGATGTAAATACTTGACTGGTTGCTTGTTTTAGATATTGTGAATTTAAATGAAGATATTTTATGGCAAAGAGTATATCGTATTATCGGTATATTAGTACTATCATAATATTATTTAGTTGAATTTAGAAACAGAATTAAGAAAAATTCGATCATCTTCCGATGGTAAGTAGGAGAACAGTCGATATACTTAAGAAAAGAACGAGTTTGATGATTTTGTATGAACCATCGCCGCGTTTTGCTATTCTAAGAGAAAACTTATAAGACAATAAAGTCATCCAGTGGAGAATAAAATATCGTACCATAAACGACAAATTGTGCGCACAACATAGTTACCTAAAGGCATCCAAAAGTTAACGATGTTGTTTCAGATTTGTTATCAAACTACAAGAGATTCTTCTATCATCCTTCTATCTATCAGTGCCAGATAATACAAAACATTTGAACAATTTCACGCGAGAAACTTTGCAAGCTACTTATAATACTTATCAGAGAAATACGATGAAAAAATCGGCACAGAAAAATCACAGTTATTAGTATTAGAAAATTAAAAGAAATTCCAAAGGTATGTACGATAGAACGTTCACGTAGAATTCACATAAAAAATCAATAAGAACGTGGAAAATTTACACACGAGATTTCACTTCCACGAATTCGTTTCGTCTTCGAGGGTCACTGATTTTATCGCACTATAAGCAGGCAGGATTTGTAAAAAAATATTCGTTAACATAGTCGTGGCGTTGATCGTCACGAGCAGCCGAGCAATTTTTTGTGACAGTGGTCGAGGAAAGGGTGTCTCACGGGCGATTATGCGCGAAAGGATGAACACCGGCTCGATTTCGAGCATTGGGGTCGCAGACGAAGACACGACACCCCGTCGTATCGCTGTCTGCCCCCCGGTGGCTGCATTATTTGTTAGCAATTTTCCGAGCTGTCGGCCGGCCCCTTCTACCATCCGATCCGGCTCGATCGTTATTGCGGTCATTGTCATTGTAATCCGGCCGGGAATAATGCATAATACGAGAGAGTGTGCCGCGTGTGCGTAGCATCCAGTCACGCCGATGCAGCATCACGTCCGCGAATCGATCGGCTCACGGATCTCGACATATCGTTGGATTAATCGTCTCTTACGAAAATACTAACGTCGCCTTCTCTGTCGTATTTGTTGAGGTTGACTGATAAAAGAGCGAGTGGATGAATTTGTAATAGGAAAATATATTTAAATAAATAAAGGTATAAGTTTATGCTGATCCAGGTCCTCACTCTCATAGTGTTACAATACAATAGAATCGATAGGGAGCACGTTTATATGTTTATAACAAAAGGACATTACCGAAAAAATTAACTAGCTTTGGCTAAAGGCTACAAGGAACATAAATAGAAATTTGTTTATTAGACCTTGTTCCTAGACCTTGTAACCCAAAACATAATGCACATTCAAATCTCTCCTTATTTAGAATATTTTTGTTTCACTAAATTCCATTTTCCGCGTAATAGAGGTCACGGATATACATAAATAAAGATGTAGAGTTTTTCTTAAGGTAATTACTTCAACAGTATTGTAAATATATTTTCTAAAATTCTGACGTGTATTCTAAATATATTTTCAGGTGGTAGGAAATAAGATGCTTTTTATTTTCGTCGTTATCGTTGGATTAATCACTTCCTTGAAGGATACTTAAATGGTCAAATATATTTTCAGATAGAATAGTGAAAAAATTCTTTCTTATTCTTACTGTTATCGTTGGATCAGTCATTTTCTCTAAGAAAGCAAACATTGCTTTCATTAGCAAGCGATTGTTAAACAGATACTTCCTTATTTCTGAAGCAAATATTTTCTATGAATTTTCCACAGCCGACCGAGCAACGTGGTTTACCACAACGTTATAAATATTAAATATATCAACTGTCTGCGAGATATAGTTGAGCGACTATGAGGATACGAGGGAAATGGAGAAGGAAGAGCTAATTGTGTGTTGCGAATAAGAGAAATGACGGAGAAGAAAGAAGAGAATCGAGCCAAAGTAGAAGAGTGCAGTGTGTGATAAATCGGGTGGTACAATTCAATGCAAACGTAGTTTATAGCTGCTTAGTTTAAGCAGAATTATCTTAAATAATACAATAAATAAATAAATACACCAATTTCTCCAAATTTCATACAATTATTATAAAATTATAAAATATAAACATAAAATACAATACAATATAATACATGAAGAATACAATATAAATATACGAACTCCTGAAATTCTCCGTCACAGCCACAGTATTAAACCACAGAATTTGATAACATCGATCGATGGGAAAAATTGCGCGAAGGATTAATTGCGTCAACGCAACGTTTTTCCTTCTAATAAATCGAATAACACGAGTGGCAAATCGAATAACCCGTACGTGCATTATATCGATGTAGAATCATCAGCTCGTAAATAGACGATGATAAAGCCGGCCACCCTTCACAGATGTACGAGGTATTAATAAAGCAAAGGTAAAAGGGGTGGTTACCTGGTTACAGGTTCTTACTGTCTTACTGTCCACGTGAACCGGTCGATGTCGAAATCCGATTACGCAATAAAGATTCGCAAGGGAGTAAATAGAAGACGGCGAGGCTGAGGCGGGTTTTGCGGTCCGTTTATCCCGCCACGAATCGTAATTTGTAATATACCGACGTCCCCGGGATGAAAAATAACGCGCTCGAACGGCGAATAACGCGTCGACGTGGCCGACCTGTCGAACGGTACGCCTCGATGAGCCAGGAAGACGTATACCGGGTGAGACAGCCGATGTTCGTTCATGGAACCAGTCGACTGATTGATGAGACCTCTTAAGTAACCCTGGATTTGCGTAATTTTCAATTTGCGAAACCGAGAGGGCGATGTTTGGTGTTTGCAGCGAGGTGTTGCAACCACGTTGTTTATAAGCGAGTTCCACGTGATTTGGATAATTTTCCAGTGACATTTTTATAGAAAATTAGTAGGTTTATGAGTACATAGAGACAATGCAATTTGAGTTTCAATAAAAAGACAGCTATCCATTAGTCAACCTATAGATCGACATCTCTGAGTTTGAGAAATTTGAAATCGAGATGGAGAAGACATCTAAGTTCGAATCTATTTACAATCTTTTTCCTCCGTACGGTGTCATCGATTAAATCAGCAACTAATTAAAATTCCATCCGAATAATCGATATAAATGGAGTGATAAGTAGCTGCTTTAATACGATAGAGTATAAATCTAGATCATTCTTATCTCGTGCGCAATTTTCGTTACAAATTCTACTATTTAAAAAAGATTCATTCTTAGAATCTTGTCCGCTTCCAAACCGCATAATCGTTTCATCTTCTATCCTCTTGCCTCACTATCCGGGCTGGAGATATTTTCGTCAACAATTATAGAAAATTTCAGAATGCGAAAATACACAGAACTCGCGTAAACAGTGAAAAATGTGGAAAATATTCAACATGAACGACACATCGTAATAATTAATCGACAGAGTCAATCTCTAGCTGGCTTGCATCGTTTAAGTTACGTTGACAAAAAATACAAATTTACATAAACATCCGCAGACTACCCGCTATTAATCAATTCTCCGTTGACCGGCAATTAATTTTCCGTTTCTAGTACCGCGTGACAGAATTCTATAACTGTGTCCAATTTACTGGATCATGCAGCTGACAGCGGCCACCCGGTAGATCGCGTGGATCGCAACGTAAAGCAGCGTGAAAAGAAACGAGTGCCGGCTGACACGTAGCCCTTTGAACCAGGACAGGTACATAAAGATATACAAGTGCAGGCGTCGCAATTCGGCCGGTTCCACGACGTGTAATCACGTATGCAAATGGCGACGGTACGCGCGCGCGCCAACGCCAGTGGAACGGGTCGCAAGTAATGCGTAACTGTCGATATCGCGGCCGTTTCGCACGCTGACAGGACAATGTGCACGCGCGACCGCCCGCGAGCTGGTAATTTGTACCAGGGGAACGTCCGGTTGCGCTCGCGCGAACCCGCCGCGGCTGTTTCGTCCCACCAGACGCGTTCTAACCACTCGTCTCTGTCATTCTAACGAAGCTTAGCGATTTAGAACGGTTCGACGATCGTTAACCTCTCGGTCTATGATTTTTAAGACACGATATCTAATTAACAAGTCGATTGGAATATTATACGCAGACTGCAGATTTTTGCGCAGCTTCATATTCTAACGAAAATAATTTGAAGAATCGTAACGCACGTAGAAAATTGCGAACACCATATTTTGACATAATTCGTTCGAATTTCTACTCCAACGTCAAAGGTGTCGTACGCGAAGCTGATAAAGTTACTCGGAAAATCGGGGGACTCTCACGTGCGCACGAAGAATCTATTTCCACCCCATAGGATCCATGGATGTTATGACAATGATCGCGATGAAACGACGAACGAGAAGCGATTCGACGCAATCACACGTGGACCTGACACGCGATCGTCGTCACTGGTTGCATCCGTGGAAAAACGCCACGTGAAGGGGAGGAAATGTCACCGAGCGGAACCCAAACTACAGCCGGAAGTCGGTGGTCACGTGGCCAGGGCGACGCGCGACATTGTGTACGGTATAATAAAGCGTAGCCTATGTCTGTCTTCGTGGAAACGTAATAGTTCTCTGTCTCTCTAGCACGCTGATTTATGGTAGGATACGTAGCGATCGCATTGGGACAGCCCCCTTTCTGTCCACGTTGGGGTTGCGTTAAGAGGTCGAGGGCATCGGGATCCGGCCAGAGCAATTGGGTTTACTGGTCCCGGGGATTGGTCGGGATTTGCTTTGGCTAGACTGATAGTATCCGTGGCGATTAGTAGATTACGTTCGTTTATGCAAGATTATGTAAGACCTTGGCTCTTGAGAGTTGACTCCTAAACGATAATCTAGTTGGACGTCAAATAGGCTATTTTTATGCAATTTCTGTATCTTCGTTGTTACGATTAAGGCACATGGAACCTACGTATTGATTTATTTTACCAGTTAAAGATCGTAACAACTACTTGGAATATTCTTTCGGGTTAGGTTATCCCAAAAGCGTCTTTTGCTATCTGCACGCAGCCGCTTTATCCGGCAAGGTTTATATTTACAAACGTGAAACCTAATCTGTCAAGTGTCGTGGTTTCTATAGCAATGATTCGGTAAAATAATATAAAACAAAAAATGTGGTGCATTATTTCTTTAGAAAACGGGTCAATCCTTAGAGACAATCTAATACTTTGGTATATTGTACGCATTTTATACATCTTTGTTCTAACCAGAGTTTCAATAAACGTATGAACATCAGCGGTCCACTCACAGAGGACTATGATAATTTACGTTAAATTATTAAGATCGCGGACATTTAATTTTGTTTCGTATTTTAAACGCGGTTAGATAAAACGCAATCGCTTACATTCTTAACTCTAATAATCGAAATCCTAACAAGAGAAGATACTTTCGTAATACGTTTCGTCCCAACGTGATTTTTCGTAATCTCGCGGAATAGTTGCAATATCAGCCTACATCCGTAGGTAGAAATTATTTGCAAATAAAATAGTAAAATCTATTATCGACGATAACCGAAAAGGAAAACGAGAATGTTCTTCATTTAACGAACGAGAAAATCTTCTACACCGAGACGACCACTAACCCAGCAAATCCACGCAAAACGTCCCTTCACTGACCCGACAAAAATCCATATCTCCCCGGCTGGACAAGCCAAAGAAGGGTTGTTAACGGAACATTAACTCCATCTCCTCGAAGCGTTTCACATAGAAAAGAAGCAATCTCTTAATTCTCCGACTCGGTGGGATCACAAATTTCCTAACTCATTCTCATTTCGAGCACGTACCCTCGGAAAAAAGGAAGAGAAGGGAAAAAAAGGAGGGGAAAAAAACGGTCTGGATAGGTCGGCAGGGGCGGGGAAATCAGCGTAATAGAGAGATCGGAAGGGGAGAATGGTGAGTCGAAGCGATCGGTCACGGTGTTCTTATGTTAATACCGCGACGGTTCTGCTCTGCTCGTCTATTCGAGCGCGCCGCACCAGCGTGGCGAATCCTCGAGTTTATCGCGGGGGTGTGTAGCCACTGTAACCACTAAAACCATCGTCGAAGCGCGGGGAAGGTGGCGACCAGGGGGTCGCGACGACGACGACGCCGCAGAAATTCAACGTTACGCCTAGGTGGAAACGGGAAAATCGATAGAATGGGAACGACCGTGGCTTGTCTAAACAGATCGTAGTTGAATAAATATATCTGGCGGCAAGATTACCAGATATACTTTCGATTTTATATCTTCTATTAACTTCTAATCGAATTAAAGACAAGGCCACTTTGAAGTAAGATAAGTGGAGCGACAGATGACCGACGAACAATCTCATAATCAATGAAATGAGAATTAAAGAGTCTTCCGGAAATTTCCTTCCAATTATCCTAATTACCTAAGATCTATAATTTCATGGAAATTGTTAGAAATCAGACCAAAGATTATTACGACCTCAGAGCAGCGAATGAAAAATAAAAGATCTTGTAACGAGCAAAAATTTCCTATCGAACACTCGAATTATCTAAAATCCACAATTTCGTAAAAACTTGCAAGGAGATCGTATCGAAAGTCAATACGATGTCAAACTATTCGATGAAAGATAAAGAGTCCTCTGAGAACCAAAAACTTCCTACCAGCTACTTTAATTCTGCCTAGAATCCCCAATTTCGCAACAACATCGTAATCTCAAAGTGTCTCGTCCAAAATGAAAAATCCTCCAAAAACAAATAATGTTTCACCTACTCGTCAAAAAGTTCTCATCAGAATACTCAACTTCGTAAAATGTGGCCAAAAAGAAGATCACGCGAAACAAGATAGCCGCGTACATCAAACTACTCAATGAAGAGCGAACGATCTTTGTTGAAACGCGCGGTACCAAATTCATCGCGCGATTGATCAGAAGGAGCAGCCATTAACCTCACGTCGAAGAGTCAGTCGTGTTGATCGTGGAGCTCGCTGGCGAATTATTAATCGCGCGTTCAAGTCCGAATCAATCAGGCGAGTGACGCGACCGGCTGATAAGAGGTTCCAGGCGAGTAGATGGAGAGACCACCCTGGACGAAGTCGATCCGCAACAACCGAGAGACCAGGGGCCGATAGTTTCCGCGATTGTGAGAAACCATCGGTCCAGGGAAGCTGTGTGCCAGTGATGTAGAGGGCTCTCCTTGACCCGTAGGTAGAGGGAGGGCCTGGTGTTGTACCCCGCGGAGGTTGACTCCGGCACGGTGGTCCAGGTCAACAAATCATAATCGTGGCCGCGACCGGGTAACGAGAGGAGAGGCTGAATGCATCTTACCCGTGAGAGGTTCTTCTGTATACAGGGTGGCTTTCGTTTCACCGAAGACTCGGTCATGTTCGTATCGTCGAGTGATGGAAATATGGTTGTTGGATGGACGGTATGGCAGTATAACGGTTTTCAGTGTGTTTCGGGGAATTGGACGTGTTGAGAATGATAGTTTTCGTTTCCAACGAAAATTGTTCTGAATCATCCTGTAGAGGCAATCTATCGTTATACGGATCTTTACGAGTAAAGTTGATGTAAATTCGATATGGATGATTTGCAGTGTTTTGACATTGGATGATACGCGAATTGGGGATGTTGTAAATGGTGGTTTCTATTTAATTTTGGTAAAAGTTGTTCTGAGTCATCCTGTAGACTCAATCGTTATACGGATAATTTATGGGTAAAGTTGATACTGGCTGGTTAATGCAAGTACCAAGATTTCGAGAGTTTTGTAATTACATGATTTGCGAATTGCGGATTCATGAATGGTTGGGTTTGTTTTCGTTATACACAGGATGGCTTTCGCTTCATGGAATTGATTCTGCATTGCTTGTTGATGTTGAATGGACGATGTACTACGAAAATTTTTTAAGCGTTTTGCATCTAGGTTATTTATTCGTTGTAATTTTATGAATAGTCTTTTCCTTGTTCTTGCAAAAATTTGTTTCCAATCTATGACTGTTCCACTGGTATTTCCATCGGTATTAGTCATCGCTGTATTCCAAATCTTCATCATAAATTCACCAGTAGCCAGAGAACGTTTGACCGAGAGGAATTTAATTTCCACTGCTTGGTCCAGGATAACCTGGCCGCTAAGCCACGGACACGGGCGACTAGGATCATAGTATTTAATTCGTGGTTCATAAATCGGGGGCATTCGTGCGGGCCCCACGTCCGCGAGTCGACCCATTGGGCTCCGGGACCACCTTGTCGCGGCGCGGCCGAGCGTGGG
>NT_176636.1:2011764-2012885 GCF_000188095.3 Bombus impatiens | reverse complement strand
GTCGCGGCGCGGCCGAGCGTGGGCCCCAGACGCTCCGTGCGCCACGTTACGACCTACCTGCTTCTCTTGTTCTTGCTCTTGTTCTCGCTCATGACCAGCCCCCCTTCCTCCTGCGCCATACTTTCTCCCTACGCTGGTTCCTCCACCTTTTCCGCGTGTACACTGGGTGACTGTTTCTTTTTCACTTCACACGATACCATCTCTATGAGATAGCGAGCATGAGCGAACACGAATTCGAGCTGAGAATCATTGTGATGTAAATCAAGATTTGGAGAATTCGAATCTGGACACGCGTATTTCGATCCTTACAGATAATATCGCCTCTTTGGTTTCTTTGGTAGAACCTCGAAGAGAAGTTCGAAGAGGTTGGAACGAGTTTGAAGAAACTCGAAGACAGATTGGCGATGTTTAGGAGGTTGGAAAGGGAGGATTGGGGTAAAGGTTAATATGAATGATGATTGTAGAGATCTCGAGGAAGAGTCTGTGGTAAGGACACCTGGGATGCGTCCGTTTTGAGAAGCACTTAGGGGAAATTGGCCTGAAAGTTGCTTGATCGACGTAATTTTGGAGGTCTCTATTGGCCAGATGCTTCTGCTTCAAACAATAACAAATCAGTCTTTGCCTCTGGTAGGTCGGTATACGTAGAATCTTTTGTAAGTCTATCGAATTGCCCATTTGTTTCTAAGCTAGTCGCTTCTAATCATCACAGGAAGTCTACCAAGATCGAAGGAATCTGCTATTCGTCGCTATAAGCTTACGTACAACGCTATCAAACCCAGCCAAACTCCCTCAAACATAGAGAAAACCTCGTGAAACCTCAGAAACCAGGGAAGAATCCTCCGTCTTCGGTACAAAACGGGTGCATCCCGAACAATATCAGCGATCAATTAACAAAAACCAAAGCCAATGAGAACGAAGAACATGATGGATGATGGTTGAATCGCGGCATCGAGAGAAACGAAGCTCTCTGGCTGGCTCATTACCGATGCACGCTCCTAAAACCAATTCTATGGATGGGCCGGTGGTGCGCGACGGCTAACGAGACGTCTATATTATTATGCCTTGGGAAGAGTGGCGCGACGTGGGCCCCGAAACGGGCAGGCTTGCGTCGGATATTAGCC
>NT_176636.1:1994820-2010831 GCF_000188095.3 Bombus impatiens | reverse complement strand
CAAAGGGGCCCACGGATAGAGACGAGGAGAGCCATTCGGAGCCGGGGACCACCGTGAAAGAAGGGAGTACACTCTGGACCTCAACAGCTCCTCCTCGTTCCTCCTTCTCCAATTCCGTCTCTCGCTCTATCCCGCTACGCTACTCTCTCTTTCTTCAGCATCTCGCTCGCACTCCCTCAATCAGCATCGTTTCTCTCTCTCCTTCTTTCAAGATCAGTCTTTTTTGCCGCTTTCGCCTCACGGCCGGCCGTCCACTCGATTCTCAGCCGACGAAAGCGAGTTTCCTCGGCTTTACAGCCCAGCCTGCCAATAACCGCGAACACGTAATTTCCTACAGCGCCTACCATACGCATTACCCGTCGATTTTTTGCCCCACGGCCCGCCTAACCAGGTGGAATTTATTGCGGGGAAATGTCAGTTCGGCCGCCACCCTGCGCGAGCCACGGCGATCGTTAGATCCAGGCCGGAGAAAATGGCCGATACCGGCCCCCCGCGCTGCCAACAGGAAGCTCGGCGGTTTGAAGACGTTGGAGAACGTTTGGCCGAACAAGGATCATCGACGTTCGAGAACCACTCGTGTTAATGATCGCGATCCTGTTAACAGGTTAGAAGCTTGAAGATGCCGGACTGTAACAGAGGGTTTTTTGCAATAGTTTGTGAAGAGTGGGTGGACAGTGATATCGAATAAACGTGTCGTGCATTTGTTACGAAGATGTCTGGTAATTCTCTATGGAAATTTTAAAAGGTAGCTTCATTTTACAAACGTCGACGAATCAATTTCTGTTGTTGCATCTTCTTATTGAAAACGAACATACTGTTCGAAGCATTTGAAGGAAAATGTTGTATGAAACTCAAGTTTGCATTATTTTTCTGTCACCTCTATAGGAGGAGAAATCTAAACGATTTAACGAGAAACCTCTCATTAAGCTTCTTGTCCCGAAACTCAAATAATTATATGTATATTCGAATTAATATTCGTGATACACGTCATCTCGAGTTCATTTCAACAAGTTCTGACAATTAAAACACTAATCGCTGATTAGACGTTTAATAATCCTCGCTTTCAGGGGCTGAATCAGTGGCGCACCTGCCAAGCAGGTGCAATCGCTATCCGACGCGTTCTATCAAACCAGTTTCTCTTCTGACAGAATCTTGATCGACCCCGGTTGAATCAAATTCACGGCTTTCAACCCTGGGTGAGCACACGACGTATCAAAGACGTTCATTTTACGTCCACTTTAAGTCTGAACCACCTAATCTCACCACTTAATATGCGTGTCCTAAAGATATCTGGTACAAGACATTTGCATAACACTATAGGTTATTACTTTAGAATTTCTCAGCAGACAATTATTTTCATAATATTGCAGTATAATTATCTCATCAAAAAGCTAGAATAGGTAAGAATTTTTACAGTAAGAGAAACGTTTGTTGTAGAGAATATTGAAACGACCTGTAGTAGAAGCAAAAAATGAGGAATCGTAAATTCACTTCCCTTGAGATAGAGAGAATGGCACAAAACCAGTTTAAAATTAATTTTCATAAACTACATGTGACAGTAACACCGACAGCGAAGACCTCCAAGTGTTAATTCTGCTACGCGTGTGTGCCACCTTGTACATGATGCTGTTTCCCTATAGCGTCACACTTTTTAGTGACATTCTCTTCGATCCTCCATTCGGCTTCGATTTTCTGGTGACACTGTCGCGACAGTTATTTCTTCTCGTGCAACCCGTATAGATTATTCGTACAGGTTTATTCAGATTATGCGCTATAGCTTACAAAGAAAGGAAAAGAAAATACATCCCGACATACTTCATTTCTTGAACGAATATCGAAAGCATCGTGTCTATGGAATAAGGTAAACCCGCGTGTTAAAAAGTAACTAGATATCGTGGTATTAAATTGCGTGAACATAGCCGCACAAAAATGTGCAACCCTGCGCTGTTATACAGTGTCGCGTGAGAACGTACCTTAAATCCCCAGAATTTCCCCCAGACATTGAAACGTCCTATATGAGGAACAAGAGCTTTGAGATGTCACGCAACGGACCAGGAAGTTTCATACTTTGCCACAGCGACACAAATACTGTGTGAAATTATGTTTCGTAAGTTAGGATCAGAGAGAAGGATCAGCTTCACGAACTCAGGAAGTTCAACGACAGCCCAGATCCTCGAAAATATCTTCTCCGAAAATTGAAATAGCCTGTATGCAGCGCGATAAGCCGAACATCATACGTCTCCTCCGGCGGAGAGTGGGAAGCTCAGCTTCCAGTACGTGATCCCAGGAAACGTTGACGAGTGGTGAATAGGCGGGGGGTGGTAGCAAAAACAGCGAAAGGATCTTTATGTTCCCGTGGAGGGATGTGTCGGACGTGGTGCACAGCGGGCTCTGGGTAATTAAAAGACGCAATTGTCACGTCGCGGAATTAACGTCGGGCCGTGGTGACCGGCGACGTATTTATTAGCTAGCCTCGCGGATCGATGTGCCTCAGATGGCGCCACTGTTCCTTTCAACTGGGTGGTGGGGGAACGGCGGCGATTCGAAATGAAATTCCACAGGGCTCGGCTGTGACAACAGTTCCACCGCCATCGGTGGATCTTCTCTCCCGTGTCTTATGTTTTAATTGTTCTCCGCCGCCGCGTAAATCCTAATTAAGACTGAATTATTTGGCTTGGCCGCACGCGAGCCACCGGCCGAGCGTAAGAAAGCGGAGCCGCTCCGATCGCGAGAATTCCGCTCGGTTCCAAGGACGATCCGTTCGGTCGGCCCCCGTCCCTTCCTCTTAGCGTTCTCGTTCCTCTGTTACGGCCTGTTCCGCTTCCTTCTCGCAAAGAACACGCGCGCTTTGTCCAACGATCTAACAACTGGGGATCGACGCTCTCGCCGATTTTCTTCCAACTTGACGTGAAATTAATTAAATACTGAGAGTTAGAGGAATAAGGGAATTCGACAGACTGTCTTCGAGAACATCGAATTAGACGAATTGACAATTAAAAACTATTTAACTTCTATTTTACCAATTAATGTTAGACTGACCTAGATCTACGAAAGTAAAACCTATCGCAACAAACTCTTGGATTTCCCGATTCTCCGCAAAATGATAAATATCAAGGACAAAATTAATTATCCGCGACTCTACATCTTCGTGACCCCATTCGTTTCGCTTGCCATGAAAAAAGCCAGCAAAAAGCGGTCCTCTAGTTCCGGCGCCAAAATAACCACCCTTACAACACTTGGAGTTTCTTGCGCGAGATGATGTATCATTGGAGGACACGAAGAAGGAGAGGAAAAAAAGAGGAGGGAGAAGTAGAAGGGTTGGTAGACGCGGCGAGGGGGTGAAATTTCACGCTGCGCATACGCGGGACCATTTAACGGCGTCTGCCACTGAAATTTGGTCGCGCGACGCCGAACCCGCCAAGCGGAAATCAAGAAAGGCGGTTTGGGAAGAGTAACGGCCACTAAAAGTTCCGGAGAAATTACCTGCAGCCGCCTAGTACTAATTTGTCAAATGGACTTCTCGTTTTTCTTCTTTTCTTCTACTCTTTCTTCCGGCAGCTCCGGAAGATAAGGCGAATATATTCCAAGTTGGAGAAACTGGGTTGATCTACGAAAATTCCGTCCTTTTCAAAGTCTCTGTGCTCGCTTTTATTCACTTTCGTTGCTGTTGCTTGCTAGCAGTTGTAAATCGACCGATAGTGCAACTGTAGTTGTACATTCATCGATTCTTCCTCGCAGTTGTAGATCTTTGGTTCCAGAGGATCGTTGGATTTGCTATTACGACAGGGCAGGTATATTTTCGTTTAATCTTCTTCCACTTCCTGAGCGCAAATTTCTGGCATTTTCGAGTTTCAGAATGTTCAATGTTTCCAAATAACTTCCCTCCTCAACTCTTCTAACATGATTTTTCCAACATCCACGATTCTCGCTATTTTCAGAAGTCACCTGTTTAACACTCTGACATCCCTCAAAATACACCAGTGCAATTCCAAAAGACACTCGACCACCGTCTCCATAATTAAACGTTCAACGAGACGGGCAAACGTTTAACGTTTAGACTACCATAGCAATCGATAATGAAATCGGATCGAACAAGAGAAGAGCACGTTAGCAGAGAGAGACAGAAAGAGAGAGGAGAGGAAGAGGTCTCGGGAGGCGCCTCCGACAAGGACGTCGCTTAAAGCCCGGGATCGGTGGATGACTGTGCATTATCGCTGATTCCTAGGCCAGCCACGGGATTTCCATGTCCGGGGCTGGCAGAGAGAGGAGCCACCGCATCGCCATCAGCATCGCCCGACCCCACGACTCGACTTAGCATAGATTAAAGTCGCGCACACGCCGGCAATCTGCCGGATGTTTGTGCGAGCTCCGCCACGAGAAATCCAGCCGACCTATTCGAGGTGGGGATCCTGGTTTAGATAAAAATCGGCACGATCGTTCCTCCACCTTTACGAGGTAAGCGGCCAACCCGTTGCCGACTTGCAGTCAAATCGAAAATTTTGCTGAGAACGTAGGACAAAATCAGCGGTGCGACTCGATTCAGGTCGGACGAATTCGGCAAGTTCTCGCGACGAGTTATCGCGTCGCGATCGCGTTACGAAGTTTCTTTTTTCGGAGCTTTCAGATATTTCAATTTCATCTTTCATCTTTCGAGTGAAGATGTTCCTCTGGTGTTTTGTGCGTTAAAAACAGCAATGTATATCGTGCGGTCGTAGAACAGATCTTCTAGAGTCTTTGGATATTTCAATTCGCTTGGTAATTTGACGATTTGGTTCTCCTAATTCCCAACTTTCCCTGTTCGACGACGATATACTGGAAGATTTGTAATCTTCTCTATTGAAAATTCCATTCCACGAAAAAGGAAAACGAAAGACGCGCAGAAATCGACCTGCAAGAAATATCCGCAACATCATCTACCTGACAAATGTTCCGTTTATAGCCACAACGCTATAAACCGGCTAAGCTAAAAAGTTTCAACGACATCCATAGAAGTTGGTCGAACCTCGAATCGAATGAAATAAATGAATCACCTTGTAGATTTCGCGGAATGAACCGGTAGGTCCTGGTAGGTGGTAAGTTTATTAAGGCGGGTTTGAAGACTGTGTTTGAAAATTCACAGGCAATTCCCGAGCCCCTTTTACATTGTTGGCGGGTGGTGCGGCGTCGGCAATGATGTTACCGGTGAATTTTGGCTATGGGCCAGCGTGCTTCAGAGGATTTACGTCTGTTTAATTTTATGGTATTTCACGGTCCGGCTGGGGATGAAGCTGGACCAGTGTCTCTCAAAGACTCTCCCGCGAATTTCCTGGCAAAACCTAATTTCCGGATCTCACCGATGTTCGACCCATCGACTGCCCTCAACTCGGCAAACGCGCAGCAGCTTGCAAAATGTTCAATTCCACGTACGATGTTTCACATATTTAAAATATCTTCTACGCTATATCCCCTTTTCGACGATAATTTCAAGAGGATTTTAAAGCACAGCGCGCGACTTCATAACCAAAGTAAAGCCGTGTAAATAATATAGCAATATTTAGACTGCGCATGTTTCTACATTTTGTCTGAAAATTTAAGTCTGTGAAATACTGTGTAATATACTGTGATATACTTAAAACATCCATTGCAGTCTGCTCCTTATAATAGTTAGCGGATGAAACAGATTTCTATTTAAGCTGCTCTGTACAAAATGAGCGACTAACTGGTAACGCGTACCGCGAAAAGACACTGGGAACCTGGCGTGGCGATAAGGCTGGTCGGAAGGCAAAAAGGGCAGAACAGAGGCGATCCGGGTGAGCGATGCCGCAATTAGCCAGGATGTCTCCGTGGAAGCGGCGGTGGCTTGGGAGCAGAGCGTTGGCGTAACACCTGGTCGCCGTGTCCGCGTCGTGCTGCGGTTATTGCCGCTGAAAATTTATGGAAAACGACCAGCCAGCGTTGATTAATGCGCGCGTATTACGCGCGAGCTCGCGCTGCCACCGGCATCGGTCCACGGGGTTAATTGCCGCCGGATTATTGCGTCATGGTGTTGCGGGTCCAGCTGAGCTGAGCTCTACACGCGACCAATTTTTAACCGGTCAACATGTTGACGCGTGTTCAACACGAGTGCGACCACTTACGAACGATCTTTATGTTATACAAATCATTTTGCAATTTCATTGCCGCTGGAACGAGACGCGACAACTTATCGCGATTACGTTGATAGAATTTGTAGCGGGTCTGGAAATCTACGTGGAAGCTACAACGTATCGGGTACAGGTACATACAGTGGCTACAAAATGTATCGATACACCGTTGTATTTATAGAATTTACATGCTTAATTGGATCTATTGGGTTGGCAACTAAGTGATTGCGGATTTTGTCATTACTACCTAATGACAAAACCCGCAATCACTTAGTTGCCAATCCAGTAGCTATATTAAATTTCATATCGGTTGCAAGTATCTTCGCGTGGCTACGAATTTTCATGTTACGAAAATGAAGCGTAGAAACTGGTAAAAAGATCTGTTCATTGGCAAATATGTACATTTTGTAGCCACTGCGTTTAAAAAGAAAAGATCAGGAAAGTTCTCGAGCGGTCGATCGTTCGTTCCATCAATGAGCTCCAGTATTTTCTCAATGGAGTGGTCCTTAAGGTTTTTCATATATTCCAGATGATTATTCAAATTGCACGCTAATCTTTTACTGGGTGTATGTTTGTAAAAAACGTGTTTCATCTTCTATGATACATTTTCTTCTACGATACACTTCCTACTTTGATATAACAATAATTTTTCTTAAATTGCTCATCGACTAATTTCGCGTTTCAAGAATCTTTTCTACTCTTCGACTCGATCAACGTTTTGAAAAATGTTCTCGCCTAACTCGCTGAACCTTGGCTTCCCGAAAGAAGTAATATTCGCTGGAACGAAGAAGACAGACTCGTCGACTAATCCACTCGTAGCCACCCCCTCTAACGTCGGTGTTGCACGAACAAACAAAACAGCGTTCTCAATCAGCCACCCTCTTTCGTCACGAGTTAACCATGCCGGATCCTGGCCCCAGGTTTGACCCGTTAAATCTCCAGTCGAATTACACGGGGTAGGAGGGGGTGAAGAGAGGGCGAGTTTGGGAAAGGGTAAGGAAGTGGAAGAAGAAGGAGGCCACTAAATTTCGCCTGGTTCGTGCACACACCGAGGCATACGAGTAGGACGAAGCCAAGACAGATTTAAAATTTAAATTTTATTTGATTATATTTGAATTTAATTTCGTTACTTGTCCCCGGAGGGGTGGCTCCTCGATCTCGCCACTTTACGCTCGCGCGCACGCGTGTGCACGTCAAGAGTGTCGCTATTTTTGTGTCTGTGCGAGTGAATGTAACAGGGGTGCAGCTGGTATTAGAGAATGTTTAATGGTAATGACATAGGGTGGCTCTGTATGGGGGAGATATCGCGGTATTTCGTTAGCCGAGAAGTAAACAGAGGGAAGCGTAACAGGCTGGATGATTCCCTTGGAAACTTACACCGAATGTTCGTCTAACGATGCTATATTTGTCAAATTTTTCAATTTCATTATCATTACCATCGGCGTTAGATTCTCCAAAAACGGAACAACTACCCCGCCTCCAATTAATTAATTTATTACAGCGGATAACGATTTTTAACTATCCCTTGGCGTCGTTTAGCTTATCAAAACACGCGTCAGATCTAACAAAATCTACTAAATTAAATCGATCCATTCGTCACGAAGAGCAGTTTAAAGAATCTAGCGAAGTATCGTAAGTACTTTGCAATTCCAAAAGAAAGATTCGAGCAAAGCCTGTGATCTTCGCTACTCTACAACCCCGAAGTCTGGCAACTCCCAAAAACGCTTCTTCTCGCCATCTCGCCATAAGAAACCGCCGCTGTTTGCAAATCCCAAATACGATCTATTCGCGCAAGAAGTCTCGAAAAAATTCCAAAACGTCGTTCCAAAAATTCCAAGAATCCAAAAACGAGGGACACGAACGTCTGAAACCTCTTGAGTCTCTAAAATCTGAGGATCCATCAACTTCCAAAAAGCCCCATCCCTTCTCCTCGCTCTCCAAAAAAGAACCGCCCTTAGATCCGATCCAATCGATTTACCCGCAAGAAGCCTTGAAAACACGTGCGACGCAACGTGCCAAAAAGAAGCCACTTTTATCCAAAAAGGAAAGTGCGAGGAGAGTCAGATTACCATCCGGAGGCAATGAAGGTTCGCGGTGGGGGAGTAGATTCCGGTAGGATTTTCCGTACGTGTTCGGCCCTGGCGGTGACGAGTATCTCGGCGGCGGGGTTGTTCGGGGGTGGGTGTCATTCTGTGTCAACCACAGTGCCCTCTGACGATGACATCGTGGAACGCGAAAGGGGATGAAACTGGCTGCGGCGTTCAACTCTGGCCTGGCCTCGCCAACCAAGCTGTCTCTCTCTCTCTCTCTCTCTCTGGCTTTGCTTTCCAACCCCCACACCCTAAAACCTTCCCTCTATTCGTTCCTCTGCACACCCCTTTATGTAAGTACAGGCCGCGCGCACACAGCCAGCGTTTGGCGTGGAGTCGTCGCTTCACACGGACGCGTCCAACGGCCGCGGGGGCGGTTTGCTGGAACGGGGGTTGGGCGGCGGTGGCGACGTAAACGCGAACATAGGTAGAAGCCTCCAGGGCGGCAGTCGTCGGGTTTAAGCGAGGGGGTTGGACTCTGCCTCTTATTTGAAGACAAAGTGGATCGGATTAGAGATACAGATTTCAATTTGTTCGCTTCCACTCCCCCGGACTCTCACATCCAACCCTCTCTCGTTTGCGAGCCGGTGAATATGCCCGAGTTCTTTCCCATTCTTCCATTTACCACGGTACATTCTTTGCGACTCGAACGCAACAACGTATGAATATTTTCCAAAATATGTTTTTTCAATTGCCACGTTTACGCGTCTGCACTTACAACGCTGCCAATTATTAGGTTGGCAACTAAGTGATTACGGATTTTGTCATTCGATGGTATTGACAAAATCCGCAATCACTTAGTTGCCAACCCAATATATACAGCGAACGTCTATGAAGACTTCCTCTACGTAGAAAAAAGAGGAGGAAGGTTGCGTTAGGTTAGGTCGAGTTGCTTCTTTACCAGGGACATTTAATTCGTAGAATTGCGTTATTCCGGAAAAGTATTTTTTTTTCTTGTTGGATGCTTTAGTTCGAGAATAAATTTTGACGGGTCTGACTATGGTCGAATATTAACTGCGTGGACGTTACGTTAGGTTCGAATAAAAATTCTTCCGTGGTTTGTGTACTTTGTACGTATTTTTGAGAAAACGTAGCGATTAAAATTATTTTCGGGGTGCCATAATACCAAGCATAGCCGAGCATAGCAGCGACAAAGCGGATTTCGGTTAAAAGTTTACGCGGAAGAATGAAATTTCCTTAGAAAATGTTAGGTTTCAAGAAAACAGAACGATTCGAATTATTTTCGAGAATTCGATAGCAATGATAATTACACGTTATTATCTAAATGGAATAACAACCGGCCGTTAGTACCATGCACGAACATATTATTATCACATATTACGATCACTATCTTCGATTAAACGTTACTTGCAAATACTAATAGCACCGCCATAAAAGTGTATACCATGAAATTATGTTCGTAAGAAAGTGGGGCGAAAAAATCCCACCGAACTCTTTCCTCTATGAATAAATGTAATCGTGAAAAGGCCACGTTTGATAAAATAGTTGCAATTCCAGTTTAGAGAGCAGACGACGTGAAAGTGTGAGTTGGAAGGATGGTGGTGGAAAGTAGCTGTAAAGAACACGGAATCGACAATCGCCGCAGGAAACGCAGAAACGTTTGCCGATCGTCGAACGTTTTTGTTATCAGTCGACGTTTAATCGAACGACGAAACACACTTGACCCGATCGCGAATTAGGAGACAGTCGCAGCGTTCTCCTTGCAACGAAAGCATCGACTCGATCTCGCCATTTTTCTTAAACGATCCTCCAGTCCGTTGAAAACATTTTTAAAAGCTAATTTATTCATCGATATTCGATTTTCGTTCGTTCGAATAATAACAATCGTTGCTGTTATTTGATATCGTGAACGAAAGTAGATATTTGTTGAGTTCTACGTCGACCAATTTGCGATCGTGATAACGATAGAACCAAGTGCATTGTTTTATGTAAATAGTTACGTTTGTTTCGAATAAATATCGCGTTAACAAAATTGCTGGAATTATCGTAATATTTCGTGATAAAATAACGGCTATTCGATACGTGTTCTTGCACCGTTTGTCGTCGATGACTTAATTAGTGCGGTTACGTTGGCGTTCATCGTGGTAATGAATTCGACGCAAGATAAGGTACCTTGCGTTGTAAATTCTTCAGATTCCTAGTAAGTATGACACTAATTGTAAAAATATTTCTCCGCATTCTGTTTGACTTAAACCTTCGCCTGTTCCAATTTATGACCTGATCGAAGCATCTGATTCTATGTAACACGCGAGACGTGATAGTATATTTCAACACCTTGCAAGAATCTTATTTTTCTTAGCAGCGAGATTAAAAGTCATTTTAAAAAGTCAATTCAAAACGTCTCTCGAAAATCTTGCAAAGAAAGTGGCACTGTACTAAGAAAACCCGCAATCTTTTCCAAAAACCAACATCAATTTCTCTCCGAACCTATTAAAAGAAACAAAAACAAGAAAAAAGAAAAAAGCAAATGCAACGGGTTTGCAAAAACCACGAGACCTTCAAAGAAGAAAAAAGAGAAAGTAACGCAGAGAACGAGGAAAATCGAAAACTAGCAAAATCTGCAAAAGAAGACAGAAAACTGATGGAACATTGTACCAAGAAAAATCGCTTCGAAACTCCAATTCCACCATCTCTTCGAAACTTCCGAAAGAAGAAAGAAGCGAACACCGAACTTAGAAAAATCAACGCCTTCAAGAACCAACCTTGATATCTCTTCGACATCTCTCAAACAAAAATAAAGAAAAAAATAAAATAAAAATAGGAAAAGAAACAAAAAACGAAGAAAACCTGAAACCAACAAAATCCAAACGCCATCTTCGAAATCCAACCTATCTGTTCGCAACCTCCGGAAAAGAACGAAGAAAGAAAATGAACGTGAACGTCCAAGGGACGCCAGGAAACAGCTCGAAATACTTTCACCGGCGAACAAACGGTGCCCGTACCGTGACGAACAATGACCGAGACGAAGAAGAAGAGGGGGTGAGAGATCGCGTTCCGAGATCGCGTCGAAAGGGTTGAACTCGCGGCCTTACAAAGGAAACGCCGACGTTCTTCTCGCGATCGTGGCCAAGGATCTCGCCCATGGTTTCTCTCAACCGGTCGCACGTATATAGATCGAGTGACAGAGCGAAGAGGCAGAGGGGAGAGAAACAAGGGGGTAGGAACGAGGGGGTGTAGAAGAGATGGAAGGGGATTACACACACCGTCGACAGGTCGGAAGTCGGACCTCGGTAGTCTGCGCCACTTCCTTTGAACCCTCTCACTCTTTTTCTCTCCCGGTTTCTCTGTCCCTTTTTCTTCTTCCTACTCTTCTTTCTTTCTTTTTCTCTTCTTTTTTTTTTGGAGGGAACGCAAAAGAGCTAATTAATTTCTCTCCTTCCTTCTTTCTCGCCCCCCACCCAGGGACCAACCCTCCGTAGACGCGTCTCCTCCGCCGTTTATTTTCGCTGGCGGCGAGAGCCTCCAACGGAGGGATGGAGATTCGAGAACGAGGGTGAAGAACAGGGGCAGCATACGAAGGAAACGGCCTCGTTTCCACCGAAACTCACAGGATTACGCCGCTGTTCTTACGAAGTTCACGGATTTTTCTCTTTCTTCTTTTTTCTTCTTTTTTTCGGACGTTCTTCTTCGCAGAATTTTACGACTTTGTTGTTCGGTTGATGTTTAAGGAATCGAGAGATGATCGAAGATTCGCGCACAGGGATTCGTGGTCAGGCTGATTTGTAATAGTCTTTCGAGGATTAATTTTGAAGCTCGAGAATACTTTGCAAATTTTATACACGTTGTCCTCTATTAGTCGAATACTCTGTTATTGTATTGTGCTTTATCTACGGGTTACGACACTGCGATTCTACGTGATGGAGTAAATACAGCGCCCGAATAGTTAAGCGACAGGAGATGTTAGTTTCTAAAACGTCAGATAATCTCTTCCGTAGTCAGAAGTCGGGTAACTTTCCTCTCACTTACCCTCGAAATATTCGCAATGAGTGAATTTTCTGATTTCGTGATCTGCCATTTATGAAATCGATAAGAATTTAAAAATTCGTAAATACCTAAAATATCAGTTGTTGTCCGTGTAGGTTCTACGTCGAAGAATATTCGTAAAGATGAATTTTCTTCGAAATCGTCGCCGATATTTATGCAAATTCCTACCTTCGTAAACTGGATTCGAGAAACAGAAATTGAACAGAGATTTGTTTCGGCTGCTGAAAATTACAACGAGTACTCTACTTTGACAATTATCGATCTTGCGCGTTCACGATTTTCGTTATCCGTGAAATCTCCAGATAGAACGAACTTGGAACGGTAGGTTTGAATTGTACAGCGATGCAAGAAGGGAAAGGGACAAACACTGTCGCGAGAATGGAAAGATCGGCCGAAACGGGGCGAGGTTGGTGTCGGTAAATGGAAAAGCTACGACTCGTCTTTAATTAAGTCGCGAAAGCCGGGGCTAATGAAGTCGCTCTATAATTACTAATTAATGTAGAAAAAATTGCGAGATAACGAGAGGCACGGGGACGAGTTTTTCAAGGAGTTTGAAGCTGTTCGCGGCCCGCCGGCTGACACCGCCGCGTTGCCACGCTCGCATATTCAACGCGCTTTCAGAGCGCGTGCGCGTCGTTTTTCTTCTTACAAAAAAAAAAAAGACAGAAAATGTGACTCACCGTATCTTTTGCTATAACCTTCGCACGTTATCGTCTTTACAATTAGAAAACCTCGTTCCAATTCTTTATTTGTCACGCGATGAGAATCGTGAAGTTACAATGCAAATTGTATTTGTTGTTCTATATCGTCGTGTGTTGGTCGTCTAAAATGATATTTACGTCCGAATCATTTTCAGGAAAGTCACCATGTTCGTAAACGCGAAGCAACACGGTGAAATTTATTTTTGACAGAGAAAGAAAAGATGCGACTCGTCGTATCTTCTCCTATGATCTTCACGCGTTATCAGTTTCGCTATTGCAATTGCAATTTTTTATCTGCAACACGAACGTAATGAGAATCGTAAAATTGCAACCCAGATTGTTATTCTATCCTGCTTTACGTTGATTGTCTAAAACGTCGTTTTAATTGAATCTCCGAGATGCTCGCGACATACTTCAACACCATCAAACTATACAACTAAAACATGTATAATACAAATAAACGCACGATGTAAAGCAACCACCGGATATTATTGGGTCTCGATATTATTGGGTTGGCAACTAAGTGACTGGGGATTTTGTCGATACCACCTAATGACAAAATCCTCAATCATTTAGTTGCCAGCCCAGTACGTTAGAAATAAAGAAGTATAAAAATTAGATGAAAAAAAGAAGTACATTAAAAATAAAAAATTCCCCTTTCATACCATACTATACAAGCAGCAAACCAAGTATATAGCCATTCATAAGAATAACAAGTAGCAATAGCTGAGAGTCTCAGACGAAAGTAATTATTTTAATTCGAAAGTAGAAATTTTGACCAAGGACCCGGCAAACTCGCGTTCCACCGAATTCACGACGACCAAACCGCAACATCTCTACTTGAAGATCATCCACATCGCGACACATTGTCGAATAAATCCACGAACAAGAAGCCCGACACATACAAACATTGCCTTTGGATTTCACGTAAGAAACGCTACCAACAGCCATTTCAACCTGACACACGGTCGTTCGATGGAAACGTAGCTTAACACGCAGGTAACCGCCTGAAATCGTTGCTGAGAATACGAGAAGCATGTCCAAGTGCACGTCGAAGGAGGTAATCGCAGCTGAGAAGCATTCTACGCGGTAATTCCACGGCGAAGACCAAAGAGGGCTCGTTAACGAGCTGACTGACGACAAAGGCGAGGACGCTAAATAGCCAGCCGCTTATTAGTTTCCCCCCATTGTGCCGGTGCAGGGCGAGAAACGGGCGCGCGTGTTTCATCCGCGCAATCGCGGAGCGGCTCGCAATTATCGGCGCGAAACGCGAGCCGGATAATTGGGACGTTCGCTAATTAGAATATTGCGCGACCACCTGCACGCGTGCCCTTTGACGCGGAACGTCGTTCCGCCGAACAACCGACAAACCGGCTTTTAATCGGCCGACTCTCAGACCTGGAAAATCACGTCGCGAGGCTGCAGTTGAGAAACCGAACGATCTTTTACGCTTCTTCGGAGATCTGATGTGTTTTAAGTTACGAGAGTTGCTTTACAAATTCTGTGGCTTTTCACATATCTGCGCGAGTTTAGGATATTTAATCGGTTGAGAAACTACGGAGCTTTGAAAATTTTAACCGAAAATGCTTCAGGTGGAAGCAACTTTTGAGTATTTTTGCCAACACGCCAGGTTTTTAGCAGATTTCTGGTAGAAACGGAGAGAATATCGAAGATCGAGGGAAATTTCTACGTTGCAATATGATCAAAATAGACCTAAGAATATTTTCACCAATTTTATAGGTACAAAGGATGCAGATCTTTTTCGAGTACTGTCGGTGTACAACGTAAATATTTTCAAAGCAGTGGCAAGTGTCCTTTTTTCGTTGCGAAACGTGAAACGTATTTCCGACGTGCAGGGCACGTCGTTTCTCAGCAAACGCTTCAAAACTGAATCTACGATAATATTCTTGTTACGAGTTATTTTAGTTTTACGAGGTAGTTTGGTCTCGACGTTTTATATTTCATGTCGTTTTTTTTTTTTTACTTCATTTGTCCGATAGTTTATTAGATATTGGATCGAGATTCGTATATGCTTATAGCGATTGCACTATATACAGTTATCATTTTCTCTGGCTCTCTCATAATACCGTTGTTGATAATAATCATGAAGATGATAATTTATGAGAATTTAACTCGGCTATCATAGTTTCGTAATGCAGATACCAGCGGTTAAGATCTCTAGGTTTCTACAATGTGCTTGGAATTAAATCGATCGAACGACTTCGATGAATGATTGCATTTAACGGATCTGTGGAATTACAAATTTCTAAACTGTTCGTAGTTAAGCAGAGCATGAAGAACACGTGCATCTGATTTCCATAAACAACACAGCCCATCGAATACTATTTACAAAGCTATTATACGATTTACATATAAAATATGAAAATAACTGAAAGCGTGTGAGAAACATTTCGAAACTTGAAAAATTCCCTTCCAATCAGCACAAATCAACGTCTACTTGTTCAAAATATCAGCTTTTCTACGACTAAGATTAAACAGCTACGTTTCTAGATACTCTTCAGGAAGCTCCAAACCCCAAATGATCGCTTTCAAACCAACACAAATCAAGGTTCATCGGTTCTACACAACAAGCAAAATCTGGAAGCTTCCCAAAACGCTTCAAACCTGAAAAGTCGTCTTCAAACCTACATAAATCAACCTCCGTCGCATCTTGTTCGCGAGCAACGTAGAGAAGCACTCAGAACAGCTTCAAAATCGTTCTCAAACCTACACGAATCACCGTCTATCGTTTCTGCTCAACAAGCAACATCGGGAAGCTGGTCAAACGTCTTCAAACGCGCAGAAGTCATCCTCGAACCTGTACAAATCGACGTCTCTCGCCTCTATTTACCAAACAACGTGGAAGAACGTGTGAACGATGTTCGGATCTCGACTAATCGGTCTGGAATCAACACGAAGCAACTTCTATATCGCCTCAGCTCCGCGATCACCGTCGGAAAACTGTCAAACAACTTCAAACGGCGGAAAATCGCGTTCGAATCGACACGAATCAACGTCTGCTTCTGGCAAAACATCAGCTACTGCGTAACCAAGATCTCGAAAAGCGACGTTTCCGGAGCTGAATCGGCGGGA
>NT_176636.1:1994373-1994757 GCF_000188095.3 Bombus impatiens | reverse complement strand
GGGAGATCGAGGGAGAGCCAGGGAGAGAGCGGTCGATTGACGACTGGTCGCGCCGCCAGAGGGCTCCAGCTCTCGCCGTCGGGGCACGAAAAAAATGCGAAAGGGGGCCGGGAACAGGACTACACGAGGGGGATGGCGGAGAGAAGGCGAGAGGGAGAGAAGAGGAAGAAACGGAGGCAGCTCGCAGAGGTGTGGCTAGCCGAGTGTTCCAGAGTGGTTCTTCTGGTTTCTGGTTGGCTCTACGGCCGACGGGAGGCTTAACCAGCGAGAACCGGACCCGGGCTTCCCTTCTTTCGCCGGTTTTTGCCCGCGTCCGTGTCTCATGGCCAGTCGTAGGTGTCAGAATGCGCTTCGCTCGGTCTGGCCCAGCCGATGCGATGCGGC
>NT_176636.1:1984495-1994089 GCF_000188095.3 Bombus impatiens | reverse complement strand
GGCGAGGGACGGCCGCGCGCCGGAATTACTCGGCTATTGAGATCGGCAGATAGCCCCGAAGAAATCATAGTGGCCACCCACGAGACGGGGCATGCTCGACCGTGCCCTTTCGAAGACCACTCGCTCCGTTTGTCCGCGCGCTGGTCGACTCCGACCCACACAGATCGTACCAGCCTGTCACCCCGGCCAAGCTGACGCTGCGAGACCGCCGATT
Organism: Bombus impatiens; assembly: GCF_000188095.3. Lineage (NCBI taxonomy): Eukaryota > Metazoa > Arthropoda > Insecta > Hymenoptera > Apidae > Bombus > Bombus impatiens. Next base: position 1,993,875 of record NT_176636.1, on the reverse strand, counting down.
TTTCTTCCTATTACGATTTTTCTTTCCTCCCACTCTGACCTTCTTTCTTCGCCCCTTCCATTTTTAGAAGCATCGGTATTTTCACGAGTTTCGCAGCTATCGAGCTGCAGTTTCGGTTAAGGTCGATCGATGGGCCGATCGATGATTTTTGGAAATACGCTCAAACGTTCAGAGAGCATACTGGACCTCGAAGGAAACGATTACTTGCTTATGTAAATAAATATTTTATTTACGATATGGTACATTTACAACTAGGAGCTTCATCGTGTATTTAGTTGTGATATATTTATTTGTGCTATGTACAATATGTTTTGTGGTATCGAAGATGTGGTTAATTATATTTAGATATGACACTTCTAATTATAATATGCTCGCTTCTCGGACAAACATCGGGAAACATCTGTTTCAACCGAGAAGCGAAGATTGTTTCGATCTTTGAAGTTCGTACGTGTGCGTGTTTGGTGATAGAGTTACAAGTATACCACTTTATCACGATCTTTCCTCTTTCTTTGGCTTGCAGATCCTTGCAAGTTGAATTTTCAACTGCTCTCAAGTTTTCGCACGAAAATTAAGAGCTTCGTCAGATTCAAGAAGATTGAAACATTGCGGAGATTAGATCAAGATGCAGAACTTTTGCACATTATCACCCCAATTTTTCTCGTAATCTCTTTTTCCTTCGTCTTTCCACTCTAAGTCGCTCGAAGCTTTTCCATAAAACATAAAAAATTAGTATATCTTCGGTCATTAGAAACATTGAATCTTTCCTTTATATTCATCTTCATCGTCAATTTCGTCGTTATATCACGAGATTCTCGTTCGATTCTCGTTCGACTCAGATTTGAAACGGCTTCTTATCCGACTCGTTGCAACTATATTTTTAAGAACGCGTTTTACGTCAATAAACTGCCAAGACCACCGATCGACGATATATTTCAGCGCGTTGAAGCCGCAACGATTGAAACAAATTTGGCTGTCGAGATAACGTGACCGTGTCGATAATTCCGCGAATCATCGCAAGAATCGCGCAGCGCGTTTAATAAGCGGTTAAAGAGCGGAAGCGTTGCCACGCTTATATTATACTCATCTCGCATCGCCAGGATGTGGAGTGCCCTCAGCACCGTCCCCGTGGAATGAGAGTTATTTATTATCCAACGGTGCCGACAGCGAATAACACCGTACACCTATGTTGTAAAACTGTCAAAACACGTTTGTCCACGCTGTTGGCGATTCGACGATTAAGACGAGCGAATCGTTGCCATGTCGAAACGTTTCGTTTTCTTGGAAACGCTGTCCAAACGATTTGCATTTAAATTACGAGCGTATATCACTGGCACGTTGTTCAGTCGCTTTTAGCGCAGGGGAAAAAAAGCAGGAATTATAAGCGGAGCTTCGAAAGGTACGATGCAGTTTAAATAAAGAAATTGGCATGAGAATAGAGGTGTGAATATTCCTTTGGATCTTGAGAAGATCTCGGCTCATCCACGCGGTAATTTGCCTAGTATTACTTGGCACTGTATCTTTTTCTATTGCTACAAAATGAATTAAACATAATTCGATAAAAAGTGTCGCGCGTCCTATCGTTTCCTTGTGAAACGAAAGAAACTTTTGAAACAACGTGATATTTAGCGAGTAGACTGTGTCGATCCTTGTACGTTTACGGGAAATTTGAAATTGCAAAAATACACAAAATCACGCGTAACACGCGGAGGCGTAGAAAATATCGCAAATGTAGCTCCTTGTTATATTATTATTTAATTTATACTTATTTTAATAATATATACTTATTATATACTTATTATAAAAGTACGAAATTCCTTAGAAATACGCAGTCTATTTAACGGTGAATGATATTAACAAAATGACAAGTTGCAGGTCGTAGATCGTAGATGTTCCTTTTTCTACAATTTTATAATCGTGCAACAAGATAGGTAATTTGTCAGTTGTATTTACTTGCGAAATTTTATTCCTTTCATTGCCACACCTTTCGATATATTAATTTCGTGGATGTATATTAATACTGGAATCTTTTACAATTTCACTGATAATATTCGTACAATTGCGCAAGACAGCCTAAAGATGGTTGAGATTTGAGGATACAACGCTGCCATTTTATTAATCCTCGAATAGTATCGTCGTAGGTAAACATGGTTTAGGCTAGCTTTAAATTATATTAAATAATTTTCAGGAACTTAATATAGCATAACAAAGCAACGTAATTATAGTAATCCAATTGTACAATAATTACGAGTTTGTTCGACAACGTGATATAACGTACAACGTGACGACTTACAAGGAAACGATCTCTGCACGCACACTCCGACAGCTTCGATGAAACTAAACTCCTTGAAACTTTCTTCAAATACATCTGAGAATTCGAAGAAATCTTTGCGAAAGCAACCACGCAATTGACAAAAAGTAAATGACTAAGTGACTGCGGATTTTGTCATTAGGTGGCAATCGCTTAGTTGCCAACCCAACAGAAGATAATTAATTTTAACGTATCGTTAAATAAAGTCGTAACGTAAAATAGTAACGTATGGTAAAATACAGAACCTGAAGAAGGAACGCGACACGAGTGGCGAAAGAAAGTCGATGTTATACGATCGAGAAGGGAACTGTCGGTGGAACATGACGAAAATTTGAAGAGGACGTGAATCGCGTCGCGGGACGAAGGAATTTCGAGGAGGAACGCGACGGAAGGATTCGCGTGGAAATAACAATCTGCCGGAGGTGATTACCTGCTTCGACGGACTTGGGCTAAATCGTAAATTTCCGTGGGATCACTGTAATCTGGCTTATTGTTACATTCTCTCGACTACGTGGGTGTGCTACCGCCGTCAGGCTACTCCGGCTCGCTTCGTATTTTCCTCCGAGCGATAGTGTTTTCTTTCAATTTATAGAAAAATATCGATGGCACGGTCGATCGTAACGAAAGGAGCGTTCTTGCTTTTATAAAGCTTACTTCGAAGAAAGCCTTGGTTTTTTTGTAAATATGTATATATATGTCGAGTTAGCATTGGAGTTAGGGGCATTTACGAACCTTCATTTGGATTAGCCATTTTTTAGTATACGATATAGATGATAGTTAATGGTAGAAATATGATTATTACAGAATAAAGTTCGCTGGCAATAAGCAATTTCACTGCACAATAATTGTTGAGGTTATTGGATGTATGAACAGAGGAACGCGTGGATAAATTGTAAAGTAGGAAATATATTTTAATACAGAAGTGTAAGTTCAAGTGGGAATATAATTTGAGTTGGTCCAGATCCGCACGGTAGCGGTGTTACCCCATAACTGAAAGTCCCGAAGCCATCGTCGCCTGTCAACTGTCTATGGTCTGCCTCCGTCTCAATCTATTGTCTATACCGAAGAGGTGCTACCTTTTCGATTAACTCGGGACGCTCCATAGAAAAGTCATGGGCTCTGCTATAGACGAATATCGAAATAGTTGGACAAACTTCTAACGATTCGAGAAGCAAGCAATGTAAAAATCACGAGACGCCATTTATTAATATTCGTAAATATTCCTCGACAATTTAATTCGAATTTTCTTGATAACAGTTGCGTTGAGAGGAGGATTTGACAGACGAATTTTTAGTAAGCAAAAGATAGAATATTTCGCAGGTTCGGTGCATTAATTGAAACGTCCATGGAGCTCCAAGAGAAGCCAAAATACTCGAGATGTGGGCGATTAACGCGCGAGGCAAACAGAGAAACTCGGTCCGAAATATTTCGAGAATTCGGTCGGATCTCGTGTGCGAATAAATATCGACGACCAGACGTAGGTAGAAATATGCTAATTCCACGCATTATGCTAATATTAGTCCGCGTAGACGTTCGCGTGGCCACGCTTTCAGCGAATTCGCTGGCCAACTTGCCGCCTATCTGTCGTAATCGTCGATGAAATAACGCGTACGTGTTCCATCAATTAATTTCTCGCGCTCTTTGCTCACGCCTCTGCAAATAAATTGATCGAACCTATGGGAATCATCGGTGAACCCGATCGTGTGTACGTAGTCGACGTTTTTTCCACGCTCGAGGAATTCTAATCAGAGAAATCGATATTCCTCCAGCTGTTATTATCGCCGCTATTTACACGAGTTTGAATTTTTACTGCTCTGGACTTTTGGACCACCTTGTATTTCATTTTATTATTTATATTTTTGTCCGTTTCAGCACAGATCATTCTGAAGAGAAATGTCTTCACAGTGATTCCAAATCATACTAATCGGTAGTTTATGGATTGTAATTTGGAAATCATCTAGTAGTATTATAACTTCTTTTTTTTTCTCTTTAAACTGCTCATAAATTTCATTGATAAATAACGGCAGAGACTATGAGAGTGACTCGAGTCAAATATTTCTCACGCAAATATTCTTGTATATTATTGTAAGGTAGATTGGTATAGCAGACAATAAATTAGAAATTCAGCTTCTTTAAGTTTTATGCTTTTTTTATTTTTAGACACCATCTTCGCGATCATCGACACGATCAATCTCTAGAATGATGATTCTTCTCTTGAATTTCCATTTATAAATCTGCTTGTATAATCGGGATTTTTAGAGTGAACTTTTGCCCATAAATCAACTTATACAATCGTCCCTATTCTTCGATATTTACTCGTGAGTCACTTTATAGCGATAATTAGACTATGGATATTTATACAACTTCATATATCTATAAACAGTATAATTAAAAAACAGAAATTAGGTAGACAGTGGTTTAGTCTATTTACTATAGCGAACACTATATTCTGGACATTTTATATATTTTTGCACATCACGTCCACGTTTTGTACATTTCTCAAAATTCTCATAAACGCGACAAAAATCCACGTTCCATATATATAATTTTCCAAATTACTTACTTAATATTCATATCAATTATAATACAATCCAGTTCAAATTCCTGCCTGCGAAACTCCCCACAAAACAACGGTTCAGCAAGCAAAAAACGCGCGTTACATCGTAGAATGGCGAACTCGAAAAATCTCGCAGTTTTGCGAGAAGCGGCGAGGAAAATCACAGGCAGAGCGCGAGGACGCGGTGGCCAGTCGCACGGCCGCGCAGCCCCGTGACAAGCGGTCACGCGAGTTCCTTTAGGCGCGCGGGTCTCGCGCTGCTGCCCTCAAATTGCCCGAAATTATTGGCTTCTTTTGTTTTCCCGTCATACGCCGCGTGCTTCGTCGTTCCATGTCATTTCTACCTGTCTCCGTGACGCGCCACTCTCCCACCGCCCTCGCGCCTGCCTTCCACTCCTCCGCCTCCTCTTCCATCGGCCTCAACGCTTGGTTCCCGCGCGGTTTTCCTCGTTCGCGCTTCGAGGATAACCAGAGTTCAATGAACCTGCTCTACTGAAGGTGCGAGCTCTGATAACAGTGGACAACGAAGATTCGAATATTCGTGTGGGAAAATTGGTACGAAGATGTTTGAAGGAATGGTTTGATCGGGTTTGCAAATGTTTCAGGGTTTAACGATCAACGCCATGTTTCATTTTTGACATTTTTTCGTAGTTGGACAGTGGAAGAATGCAACGGATAGTGGGAAATTCCTATTAAATGTTTGCTAGTGTGGTTGCATTGGGTTTGAGAATGTTTAAGGACTTAACGATTAACGCTATGTTTCATTTTCGATGCTTTTTCGTAGTTGGATAGTGGACGAATGCAGCGGATAGTGGGAAATTCCTATTAAATGTTTGCTAGTGTGGCTGCATTGGGTTTGAGAATGTTTAAGGGTTGGACAAACTTCTAACGACTGAAGAAGCAAGCAATGTAAAAATCACGAGACGCCATCTATCAATATTCGTAAATATTCTTCGACAGTTTAACGAATTCAAATTTTCTTGTTAACAGTTACATTGAGAGAAGCATTTGGTAGACCAATTTTTAGTAAACAGAAGATAAAATATTTCAGTTTTATCACTTTCCGTAGCTGGACGAACGTTCTTCGCGAGAATAATTGACCGGGTATGAAGATGGTTAGATGAAACGTTCCATGTTCGTAACCTTTCGTTGATCGAACTTCTCCTTCATTCTGATCGCTCTAATAACTAATTAGTAAAATACTAGGACCCTCCAAAAGATAAATTATATTTGATTCGATACACGGTATTGACAGCTATCGTTGTTTCGGTTATTGCCATCGTTTCAGTTAAGAGAAAAGAGGTTAATGCCCCGGACTAAATGGTCAGGTGTCGCACGTAAAAAAAATCCTCGCTGCACACAGTGTAACAAGATAAAACTCAGCTTTTTAGATTAAATTCCACGTAAATCCTACTCCAAACTGCGTAAACTCCACGGAAGAGCATCTTCCCATTCATAAACCTGTCTTACTTGGCGTAACTGTTCCCGGTTTTGCAACCTCGTTTCAAAATCGATTGGAAAATTAGGCAAAGCATGCGATACTCTTCATCATCGAGGAATTCGAAGCGAAATGGCCGGAGTTCAAACGATCGGGCGGAAATTTGCGAACAAACATTATATGCTTCCTGATACACAGATTCACGAGTGGTGATCCGCAGGTCTGTAGGAACGAAAGGAACTGCGGAGGCGCAGGTAGGAGTTTCTTGGCCGGAGTCGCTCATTATTGCGTCCATTGTCGTCGTTAACGTGGTGGCATTGTGCCGCAAATGGCCTGTGAATATTACCGCGGTGCCCTTTACGAAACCGGCCCGACTCCATCGCCCCGCTACCAGTCCACCGACTTTACGAGGATCGCCGAAAATTCCGCGCGGCCGTCGCGAGTTTCCCGCGATTTACGCGTTTCCGACTTCCGGCGAGCGCGACGGATTTACGGGCCAGCCGGCTCGCGGCCAATCCAACCGCTTTGCATTCGCCCATTTTATACGCGCCACCGGAAAGATCCCGTGGATAAAGTGTAAATTTCTACGACAGAAGTTCACCACGTTCGTTTCATCTTCTAATGGGAATTTTAAGGATGAGTTGAAGAGTGTCGGAATTGCTTCGCACGTAGGATTTAAGTGAACCCTTAATTAGACATCGGTATGCAAGTTTCTGAAAGAGACCTGAATTTTTATTTCTCGCATACTATTAACATTTGAAGGAGAATTTTTAGAAGCTTTTCTAGCAGTAGATTTTAGTATCTACCTATCGTCAATTGTAAGAATCACGCATATGTTTATATTATATCATTTAACGTAATAGTCGTATTGGATTTATGCGCTGTATGTAAGTTAGATCGCGTTAGAAATAATGGGGAATTTTAGAAGCTGCAGCATTTTAGTGTCTAGCTGTGATTAATCGTAAGGTTGTTCCAAAAGTTTCTTTCGTTTTATAAGGAAATAACAAACAACGTCTTTTGTTTTATACTATTTTATTGAACGACGTACGGCCGATTTTGTTCTATTACTACAAAATCGATCGTACATAATTCGATGAAACGATACAAAACAAAGAACGTCACAAATACATCAACTTCCTTAAATTTCACAAAATCCTACACTCTGGATAGAAGAGATAACGAGGGGAAGCTTATTAAACATTCATCCACAGCTACCACGTTGGAAAATAAAATTGGATACTGTAAAATGAGCGCAGAAACAACTGTAAACGAGAGGTTGCATTAACGTAACCTGGAAGCATGACAAACCGGCGAGTTTCACTTCTGCGTGACTCGAGTGGATTCGCACAAGCACCGGGTTATCGAGGCGAGGCCCAACGTATATCCACGACGCGGACACCTTTCTCCCGCCATTACACCGGTCGTTCGGAAGCCATTACACGAATAAAATTAGGCGACGGTCCGCGAGCGAGGCGGCCCAGAGAAAAAAGCGACTCTCGGGATAAATCTTAAGCAACGTAAGAAGCGGCCACGGCGAGTACGTTCCTCATTCTACGCGGGCCTCGATCAACAGCTGATTCGAGAACCGACTCGAGACTCTGCGTCCGCCTGGGCAAAAAAATTGATTTCTCGATTCCGAGTACCGGATCCGAGGCATTGCATCCCCGTTTCCGATCGCGTCGGGTTCGCGGAACGTCGAGGCAATCGAGCGAATTTACGATCAACCCTCCAGCCAACGAACAACAAAAGTCCGAACACCGTGTTACCGTCTCTTTCTCGTTCGGGGATTCGTATTCGTAGCCACCCTTATGCCTAATACATCGCGAGCACTCGCGGCGAGCCGACGTTTTTACAAGAGCCGAGGCCGAGACCGCAGGAGATTTCGTCTCCTGGAAAGGTGATGCGACCGATCGAGGCCCGATATCTCGATCGGCCGGCAATTAATAACGTTGATACGAGAGCCGCGCAGTGACGCAAGTCCTACGGCGATTCTGCGCCGAGAGAAACATCCACCGATCACTCGCAAGATGAGAAACGTTCGTGTAATACAGGATGACTTATAACCGACGTTGCCGCGGTTCAAAGAGGGTGATTCCGCGGGGAATAAGAAGTCCAGGACATAGAACGGATTCATTCTCAATGGAAGCTTCGTTTCCGAGAGACTTCGCTTTTGATGTTCGGTTTGCAGCGTGTGTGCTTCATTATTCGACTGCTACAAACGATAGATAAGACGATACACCAGCGTGATAGAAATAAAATGACAACTTTGGTAACGTCTTTTGTACCGATGTTTAGGTCGGTTGAGATTCATGTCGAGTCCGGTGAAGATCAGGCAAACTTAAACCGGACTAGGTAAATTGTCGATAGTTTGGTACACAGACGCGTACTCTGTTTGCTACTTGCGTGACGATCGAGAAAGGTAACTGACGAAGAAAGCAGGCGAGATTATCACGTGACAGGCAGCGTGACCAATTTTCCGTAACAGCGTCGCGTTGTAAATTATTTAGGAATCTTAGACAAGCAACGATTGATAGAAAATATATAAAATTTTGAACAAAGGATCAACCTACCCTATTTTGTCCTACCTTGTCCTCATACCCAAAAATCGTACCATACGTTCCTCGCGTGTTTCCCACGTAAAATCATCCCTAGTTACGCTACCAATGGAAACCATCCTAGTTATAGTACCAATGCCAAATACGGAGCACCCTGAGCACAACGCAGAATCTGACGCGAGCTAAACGGAGAAGAAACGTTGAAAGAGCGGACGAAGGTGAAACAGAGACCACCGTAGGAGAAGTGGAAGAGAGAGCAGTGGATTACGTTGGAGTAGAGGCGGCAAAACGTCCGAACGAAGGAAGATTGACTCGGTGCGTGTGGGCCGCTCTCCCAGCATCAATTAGACGGCGCATGGAGGAGTGTGCACGCGTGCACGGGCACACGGATGGTTGCGTGAGTGTGCTGTATGCACCGGTGCACCGGCGTTGGATCGTCCATTGTGTTCCATCGGACCGGTGGGCTCGCAAAGATGGCCGTCTCCGCGGAGCGGAGCGGCGTGGCGCGGCGCGGCGCGGCGA
>NT_176636.1:1984103-1984365 GCF_000188095.3 Bombus impatiens | reverse complement strand
GCCTGGAAAACGGCAAAAACCGAGGCCGGCCGAGACCCGCCAAGTGTTTCGGGGCCGCGACAATTAACGACCGCCGGGCGAAAATCGTTTTATGTTTTCATCTTGGCCAGGCCGCGCGATCCTTTCTTTCGGACCTGCGAGCTGATCGACGCCGAAATACGCCCGCCCATTCGTCGCCTCGTTGCGAGAGGATAAATTGCGATTGATTTGTGCGGCTGGTGGATTCGTTGGATGGACGTCGACGATCTTCGCGGCGTTGCTT
>NT_176636.1:1947138-1984090 GCF_000188095.3 Bombus impatiens | reverse complement strand
TTACGAAACGCGTATCGAGTTTTTTTTCAGACTGAACGACGAATTTAAGAAGAACAAATATATCGACGATGCGATTGGTTTCAGATGCTGTAAACGGTGTCCGAAGCGAAGATTAAATTTGTTACGGTAGGTTGAGCTTCGGGGGTGAAAAGGCTGCTTGGAAGACACACGCAGGAAGGGGTGAACGATCGTAAAGTGTGAATCGTCGAAGATACGATTGCTTTCACGTGCTGTTAACGTTTCTCGAGGCTGGAGTGAATTTTTTTATCGAGTTTAAGCTTCGAGGATGGAAAGGTTGCTGGGAAGAAACACGAAAACGGGTGAATAAATATATCCGAAGATGATTGTTGTTAACAACATGCTTTGCATGCTGGAAGAGTCGGTTGAAAGAAGTCGAAGAAGAGATGCGAACGAGTATACCGAAGATAAGATTGGTTTTAAGAGACATCAGAATTTTTGAAGCGCGGATTAAGTTTCTTGTGGAATGTTAATTTTCGAGGGTGAAAAATTGGCTGCAAGGCATCCAAGAAGGGATGAATGAATATATCGAAGATGTAATTAATTTAGGAACCACGTGACATTTTTAAAGCGTAGATTAAGTTTCTTACGAAATGATGAGTTTTGATAGCGGGACAGGTGATTAGGAGAAATCTAAAAAGGAATGTGAATAAACATGCCAAAGATACGATTGGTTTCGGAAGATATTAACAATTTTAGCGTGTAAATTAAGCTTCTTATGAAGCTTTTATCATCACTTTAATTAATATTAATTATGAAAAAATACAAAAATTAGTACATCGAAGACGTAAATTCTTTTTAGAAGCTATTAACATTTTTGTTAAATGTAAATCAAGTTTCTTAGGAAGCGTCGAGTCCTGAACGGTTCGTTAAAAGAAATTCCAAAAAGGATATAATCGTTCTTAATTCTTTTTATTTGACACTTTTAGAATGTAAGCTACGTCTCCAACGTAATGTCAGGTTTTGACGAAAGAAGAGTTTGTTGGAAGAAATTCACAGAGGGATGCGAATGTATATATCGAACATTTATAATGTACATTACGTTTCTTATGGAATATTAAATTCCAAGGATAGAAAAGTTGATTGAAATACAGCCAGCGTTCATTGGATCGAGACAGTAATCCGATATTACGAGTGTGATTCTACTATTAAAAATAAGTTAAAATACCATCGTAAACGTTGCTTAAAGATGATCGAGATAATATTCTCGTGTGGAACGTTGCGAGGAAGATTGCCGAGCGCAAAATGTGATTCCCGATCGTCGAAGAGAAAGAAGACAAGTAATTAACGCCGTGGCGGACGGGCCAAGATGAAAACATAAAGCGACTTCCGTCCGGCAGCCATTAATTGTCGCTCGCATCGCGGCTGATACCCCGCGGAACCGATCAGTTCGCTTTTTATCGATTTCTCGTGCCGGGAATTTTTAATAGTGACACCACGCTTCACGTACTTATGAGACCTGGACCATTCGCTCCTAATTAAGCAGCACGCTCGACCGATCCTTAAAATCAAACTTCTCCATCGTTATTCATGATTCGGGGAATTTATTGCTTTGTATTTTCTGCTTTCGACTCGCTACATTTTAATTACTGCCGGAATTTCCAAGCGATATCAGGTTATCGGTTACAGGCATCGAGAAATCGGAATGGCGCGAGGAAATAATTTGTCCGTAATCTGTCTCGCCTAATGCGTACTGCAAAATAATCTGTTGGACAGAAAAGTAAGTAATCCATGGGCTTTTACATCGTTTTAAATTAGATAATTATATTAAATAATTTCTAAACATCTGGAATTCGTGTCTTTTACTTAGGATTCCACATAGGGGAGATAATACGACGAGAAATAAATTGGAATGAAAAGACGAAATAAATCCTTCCTTTAGTTGCAAACTAAATTAACATTCGTACAATGGTATCAACGTGTCGCAGTCTTTTAATAAATACAGATATATCTAGGAAATGTTCATTCGCGACAAGCAGATGAAAAGCCATCGAATATCAAAGTTCAAACGCTTCTAATACCTAGGAATCTGATTGCAAAGAAAATTGCAAGGACCAAGTCCGCGATTCTATATAGCCTTAACTCTTCCTGCCACGATCGGATGGAAACTTAAAGAAATCCTTCGCAAAATCCTCGGCCACGATGTTACCGTACAAACAAATCTCGTAAGACCAAGGATAAGTATGTATATTAAAAAGCAGGATTTACCTGCTTTATCAAGTCGGTCGATTTCCCCGAGAGGGATTCATCGCAGCAACTTACGGAGTGTTGCGTGAAAAGGTCATTACGCGATTAATAATCTCACTCCTTGCTTTTGTCACGTTTCCATCTTAGTTATAAACGAACTCACCGCGCAATGGAATAACGTTTTCATTTGGAGCGAGTTTCTTCAACCCGCCAACCCCTTTCTCGCCACCGCCGCCGCTGCCGCCGCCCTCCTCCATTTTTCCTCTGAAACACCCCCGGTCTTCGTTGAATTTTCATTCGCGGGTAAACCCGGCGCAGCCACCAGCCACGGGCAAAACGAATAAAGTAAAACAAGCGGACGACGTCGCGGAAGGAACTCGAGCAACCCTCTTGATATATGTATTTGCATTCATCTAGTACGAAAACGTGCACAGCCGCGATATGTACGTAGAGCGCGCCGGCGAAACCGCTTTTCTCCCCTTATTTTCATGGATTTACGCTCAACGAGAAGCACCCTGCATTATTATACCACGCTGGACGATATACGAGACACATCGCTAAATATCATTCCTTGTTTTTGTTCCGCTAATTTCGCAACGATTCCTCTGTTTCTCAAAGGAAACGAAATGTTGTTCATATGACTTCTCATTTGATTTTCTCGTGTCTGGAAATCTCCGTACGATTGGACCTTTGGAGGATGAAACGCGCTCCGAAGGATGCGTATCGTTAAATATCCTTGCGAACTGTTGCTCCGTTAATTTCACCTATCGTCCCTTTTCGTTGAACGATCGTTGTTTGGTTTTTAAATTTTCTCCTATTTCCCGAGTCTTCTTCGCCTCGACGAACAAGATACGCTGCAGTACGTAGAGTATCGTTAAATGTTGCTGCCAATTTTGCTCAGTCTTCTTTAGGACGGTTGTCTATCGTCTACGTAAATCGAAGCATTTGTACGTTAAGAAACGAGGAACGAATGCAGTGATTCTATCTTGGAAAATACCTAAATCGAAGAAAAGCCAAAGCTACGAAATCCGAATATAAATCAAGTTCCAAAATGGAACATTGTAATTATACAATATACGCATATACTAGAAACTATATATACACGATACTCTAACTATATTTGACTATATAAACAACATATCGTAAGGTTGTACGCTACAAACTGTACATACACCGATACGGTAAGCGTACGCATCCTAGAAACCATAGAATACACCGTACATTAACATTGCAAACTTACCAACGGAACGTCTTTCTACTTGAAACCCCGCGCCAATCCAACCAAGCTATGCAACCCCACCGAACAGCCGAGTAATCCAGCCAAGAAACCGCAAATCCTCCCGCAACGAAACCGAAGCTAACGCCGCGCCGCGCCACGCCGCCAACAAGAACAAAACGACGAGAAAAGAAAAAGAAAAAAGGGAAGTTCTACAAATCTCAGAGGGTTGACATTCGTCGTAGTCCGCGTTCCGTAGAACCGTCAGGCATCGTGGACAAAGAAAGAGCGCCGCGGTTCCCCCTGTCGAAATTATCCATCGCGGATGAATAATCCTTCATCGACGAGCCTTCAAAGGCAACGACAGCCGGCTCTCTGTCGGAAGCAATCAAAAAGATCCAACACTTGGCCTCGGCCGGGGCCCTGTGACTCTTCGTTCCTCTTCGTCGTATCGTCGTCCTCGTCCCCTCTGTCGCCGATAAATCTCGTCGTTTTGGATTTCGCCGTATTAAGAGGAGCGAAGAGGAGAGGCGAAGAGGGTCTTTTCTCTCACGGCCGAAAATAATACCGGGAACGGGGCCTTTGGCGGTGTTGGCCTCCGCATAGCGCCGGCGCCTACGTTTTTGCGACGCGTCCCGTCGCCCAAACGCCTGGCACATGCACCGAGCAGAATAAATCCCCGGGCATGCGAGGATTACTTGGTTCGTAGTGGCGAGAGGCCGCAGAGGGTTGAAGACCCCGTTTCCAGTAAATTCGCGCTCCGCTTCTCTTCGCCTCGCACGAACACGCGGATGCTGCTGGGTTTTCCCGTTTGCGAAAGAGGGCGGACCGCTTCCGACGAGGTTTCTCCAGAGTACGAGCGTATTTCTGCTTTCGGCTCGGTGGCTGATTCGGATACCTTCGAGCATCGTCCATGGTTTTCCAATCCAAGTTCGAGGATGGTAGACAAACGGACGTTAATCGGAGCTTCTGTGACTGCGATAGGATGCCTGTGGGAATTTTTAGAGGCTACAGGCACCAGGTTCTCGAGAGGATGATCGGTGGTTGATCTTGTCGCTTTGGAGTGCTATTAGTAGTTGGCGAATTGAAATTGCAGGGTGGTAGATACACAGATGTTAGTTGGAAGTTTTCCTCGGAAGTATACTACTTTTATATTTTCGAAGAATTATTTTCCATATCTTTAAATTATCTTCTTTGAATCATCAATTCTCAACTGGTATCGTCCAGTCGCTAACGAGCACGACAGCTTCGATCGAACTATTAAATCATCCATCTACTTCGTATTTTATACGTCCTATATATCGCATTTTGCATGATAATGACGCTCGATCGATGAAAAATACCAATTAAGATTAATAGGTCCGAAGTTAATAGGCTGCGAATTGAGAGTGTTTGAACGAGAATAAAAGATATCGTTTTTTAATATAATAGACGCACAGATGAGACTTCAAAGGATCATCGACGAAGAGACGCATCTCTCTCGACGAGTAGTGGTTCGATGAAATCCGTGAGAGTCGAAGTCCGCTCGGTCGGAATGGCCACGGAAAGAGAAACGGAATGAAGAATTAATATCCCCGAGCCCCCGTATAATCTGGCCTGTGACGGCTTGGCTTTCCCCGGATGCCGGAAAACGCGAACCTGTGAAATTAAAAATTCATCTGGCTCTGGTACCGGATGGGGGTGGTTGGGGGCGGCGGTAGAAGGCGTGGAGCTGTCTCTGGTGAAAAATTGGCAGGCATTTATTTCCTCGTTAACGGGACACTGCAGCTTGTCCTGCTCGTGTCCCCGTGACCCGATACTATTAATTTCCTTCTGTTTCCCTTTCGAAAATCAGCGGAACCCAGTGAAAAATTCTAGGGGCGGGACGTTTTTCCACAGTCAATTACAGGACCTTTTCTTCCGCAAATTCTTCGGCATCTTTCAGGATACTTTCCTTCTGAAATGTTGTACTTTGGAAATTCTCTTTCCAGTGGAATTCTCCTCTCTCTTAAAATCTTTTGATATTCTTTCGCCAAATTTCAGAAAATTTTTCTTTCGGAATTCTTCTCTTAGAGATCGGCACCCTTTCAGTCTGAGATTCTTTGACATCCTTTTACCATCCTTTATCTTTATCTTTCTTCCGAAACTATCGAATATTTTTCGCACGATAAAAAGCTTTCTTTCTTAAATCGCAGAAATTTTCTTTGTGTCTGTGATAAACACCATCTGTAATCCGGAAATTTTTATTCGTCGCCCAATATAATATCGTCTCGTTGCAGCTACAACTAGCGTTCGATCACAAGTAGATGCGTAGATCGTCTTCCGCCTTCTAACAAGCAGCCGCTTTCACCGAGAATGGGGAACGACAGGGTAGAACGTTAAAATATTTACGAAAGCAGAACGACACGCAGAAGACCCACTTTCACGACCAAGCACTTGCCAAAGACGTTTGTCCGTTCGGAGAACCTGACCTCCGCCTAATGAAACGGCCAAGCTGCACAGGGACACAATGAAACGCTCGAAGGTGTCTTTCAGAGGATGTTTAGCACTTATGATAATCGGCAGTTGGCCAGAGCGAAAAAAGCAGCCCTCGCGACAGAAGAAGAACCAACGCAAATTACAGGGTAGACCGTCTCTTAAAAATCTACGCGACCCATAACAGGTGCCTGGAGAATCGACTGAAAAGCTAACCTGAACCGACGTCAGTCGAACGTTTCAACTCGGCTGCTGCTGGCCATTAATCGATTAGGCCTCTTTTGGTTAACTGAAACGATCAAACGCGCTCCTCTGATTCGCCACGTCCAATTACTTTGACCAACTTCTGTCTAATTAATTTTTATAGGACACCCTGTATAAGGCTAACGAACGATTCCAGCTTCCGCTGGAATATAACCCTCATATATGACACAATGTTTCCACGTACGTGGTCTGGCCATAACGTTTAATTATGTACCCTGCTGTTATAAAGGGTTCGCATCAAAGAAACAGACTAATTAACATTTTGTGTATCGTGGTAAATATATTTTCATTATTATATTATATTTCATTATATGTATTTCAGAGGTAAATTGGGTCGATTCTATTTCAGTCTATTTTTTATACCGTTCTGTGTTCCCACAAAGTTCGACAAAATCCTGGGATGCTCGTCAATGCGTTTACAATTTTCCTTAACTGATAATTCGATGAAGCAAAGATAATAGAAGACAGAAATAGCAAAGAATTTAAAGAAGATTCAACGATCTAAATTGCCTATCAAATTGCCTATCAAACAAGGCCGACAAACACCAAAAATAGCGTACATCTCGCTGAAAATAATTTCTAATAATTTTGCAAACTACCGCCTACGGTAAATTTGAAAGAATAGTCTCTACGATATTTAACAAACCAATTAAAAAGTAGAAAAATCCTATTTAAAAAACATATACATGTACAACAAGGTAAATAAAAAAACGCAGTCGGAAAACACCAAAGTTAAGTTTCAGTGGAAATAACTTGATAAACGTTCGTCCACGATAAATTCTAAAAACTATACTAACCAGGATTTCGCTATTCAACGAAATATTCTCGATGAACCTTGACAGAAAATTCTACGGAGAAGTTTATTCGGCGTCGTTGCATCGTAGCGTTTCTCGCGTCGATCAATTCGAAGCGAACCGTTCAATTCGAAAACCGCAGAGGCAAGTCAGCTCCTTTGAGGCTCACCTGCTGCCACTTCCTCCATTCGACCGCAAGTCGTGGGCGAGTTCGCCGTCGAATATCTGCAAATGTTTCGCGACTACACGCGCGGAACGCGCGATACACGTACCGGAAATCCATCTGGGTTCGCAGAAGCGTGCGTGCACGAGTCGTGGATTCTACGCGAGGAAGAAACACACCGCAGTATCCTTCCGGCTCCGGAAGACTGGCTTTCATCGTCCACTGAGAACTCGAGCGGCGGCGTTGAACACCGGAAATACGCGCGCTTCCGAGTATAATGTCTGAATTACATGTTTATTGAAGCATGATTTTTCGTTCGCAGATCAGGGTAAAACTAGTTCTTGAAATTTTGGGAATTTTAGTGCCAAAGTGCTTGGCCCGTGCGTGTTCGATATAATTTCATCGACTTCGATCAAAAAACAAAAATTGTATAAAAACGGAATATACGTGGATTTGATGACAAGTTCAGGATTCAAGTTTCTTGATAGCGCGATAAATATCGATAGTTATATTTACTCAGCGTAGGTGCTGGATATTGTATTTAATTGGATGTGATCTACGTGGAAAGCTTGGCGAATGCGGTGTGTTCACCTCGCAAAAAGAATTGTTCTATAGAATTTTTCCAGGTTACGGCGAATATGTGTTAATTACATTTTCTCAGTGAATATTACGTTACATTAACGATGTTGTGTTTAATTACATGTAATTTGTATGGAAAAAATACATGTTCATTTTGTGAGAACTGTTTTATGGAATTTTTAGTCGAGTTCAGGAAAAATAATGTTCAACTGTGAAATAAATACGCGAGTTTTTTTAATTAACGTCACGAATATTCCATCTAATTGCATATGAACTTACGTGTACGAAAAATGTTTCGATTAGATGTTGACCTGGTGCAAAGAGTTTTTTAAAATACTCTATTTTCTATCTCGGAAAAATATCACAAGCTTGATGTTTCGAACAGTAGAAGAATGCTACTCGAAATACTCGGATTTATTTACATTTAAATTTCTTAAGATCGGTACCTGCTGATAATTAAGCGAATTCGCAAAATCTATACGTAGTTACACTTTTCTGGGAAATAAATGGAAACGCTCGTTAATTTCCTGAAAAGCGAACCTGCCGTTCAGGTTCATAAATCCACAGATGGGAATGTTTCGCGAACATTCATCATCGAGTGTCGTTATCTAAACAGCGGCAGTAAATCTGACGGGGGAGCGCGTAATCGGAGATTCTAATTAAAAAGAGGGCCGATGTTGTTGCTATTGTCGAGCTCTTCCACGTTGAGGAACGCCTCGAACCGTGACTATCTGAAATCGCGGCGGTCGCGTGGTGCCATTTAGAGAATGACGCACGATGTAACCGCGGCATTAGAGCAATGTAAACGTTCAATTAACGCCCGTGCTATATCATTACGCTGTCCCGTTTTAAACAGACTTACTACGCCTCTTTTTTTCAGTCACTCCGTTACACATATTAATTTGTCGCTAAATTGCTCCATTTTCTTATCAAACGAACGCGTCAAGCTTAGACTCGAAGGATTTCGTTCAAATGTAATTTGTAGCTCGTATAACTTCAGATAAAATAAAATAATATACTAGACAACGATGGAATTACAGATTCGTATTTAATTGCCGATCTCTATTGCGATCAAGACTGATATAATCGAGCGATTTATGAGCGCACTAAATCATTTTAAAGAGAAATTCGTTAAGATCGTAAAATGATATATAATTGTTGCTCATTTTTCAAGTCTCACTTGTAGTTCATTGTATTTGTGAAACGTATACGTAGATATACGAGGTGAGTTGAACTGGAACTGAACTCGAGTTAAGGAAATGGTAAACAGTAGCTTGAATTTTTAATTATCACGTAATTTTAATCGAAGAAGGATGGAGTCGATTGTAAAAAATACAAAGATACTGTGTATCTATAGGCAAACACATACACTCCTAAGCGTTGCTTTTAGATGCGACAAATCTTTCTCATTTTTCTTTTTTTCTGACAAGAAAGAATATCATAAGTGCCATATCACTGAATCTAGTTAATTACAGTTTTACCGCTATACAAAATATGTTATATATATATACAGTGTTGTATGTGTTACAGTGTTATACGTCATATATGTTAAATAAAAATCAATTTTCTCGTAAACTGAGCCTTGAAAAAATCTTATCACATATTTTCTCCTTATTCGTTCATAAAGAATCACCTCGTGCCCGCTTGTACATGTCATTCGACCGCACCCTGTATATATAATACACGAATATAACACGGTAAAGTACCATATCATAAATAAAATATTTATTCACCAAAGAAACTCGTCGTTTCTTTCAAAACTCTCGCATGCTCTAAACGTTTGAGCCGCGTATTTTTAACCGCGTAATTAACCGCGAACATTTACCATTTCTTCGACTCGAACGTGCAGATACGTGTCGAGAAGTATCCATGAAAAGATTAAAAACAGAAGCTTCTTACCAGAGCCGAAGCCCCAAAAGCTAAAGTAAAGATCCTCGAGCAATTTAGTAAATGGCACAAGGCAAAAGAGAGAAGTTGACCGGATACGCACGCAATTCGGTGCCATCTGCACTTCCTCGTTGATAGGAATGGCCACCGCAGCGCTTTGCTCGCGTGACGTAATATAGTAATAATGGTCCTAGTTTTTTTGTCGGGTAGACGACAGACGTTGGTACGGACAAAGGACCGGCATGACGGTTTCTGCGGTTTTGCGGACGAACGTTTTGCGGGCCCCCGAATTTTCGAACCTCACTGAACCCTTGTTTCCCTCGGGGACCTGGCCTTTCACACCGTTCCCGACTGACGGAAGCGACGGAAGGGACAATTGGACGCGTCCGCGGGGAAACTACTTCCTCCCACTTACGCTAATTGCGAGAGCAACCGATGCCTCGCTCGAGGACAACCGGTTGTCCAAGAATTCTTCGGAAAAAGTATAAAATTGACGTGTCTTTCAGAAAGAAGGAAAAAGGATATTTTTATTTTCTTTTTTCTTTTTTTTCTTTTAAGGGAAAACTTCTAATAGCACTTCTTTGAAAACAGATAGTAGAAGAACCGAGGAGTAATCGTTGGAATATACTCTTCGCAAGTTTGAAGGCTGCAGAAATCGCAGAAAGTTACCGAGGACTTGGAATACGTTGGGAATAGGGTCCCGAAGAATTGCGGAATTATTGAGAATTTTAGGGAACTCTGGGAATATTCGCAAGTCCGATGCAAAGGCTGGACGAGGATGAAAATTAACGTGGAATTTTAATGTCACGAGATTTTATAGGACGAAAGTTCGAGAATTGTTTTAAGAAATCTGAGAAAACGTACCAGTCGCTGCAAAGTATGGAAATTAACGGATCGAACTTGAGAAAATCTTTTTCGTGTCAAAGAATCGTAGAACACACGGTACGCGACTAATCAGAAAATTTTGCGAAATAAGAAATGGAATTCAGGGAAATTCGATACAGAACGCAACGGCGAAAATAAAATTCTAAAGTCGTTGATTGTCCGAAACGTATTTCTAACTTTATTCGGAGCAGTGTGTGATCAACGTTGGCTTTATTTTCGTCGAAACGAATGGATCCGATGCTAAAACGTCATAACGCACGGTATAACTGCTACGGCTTGTTTAATCCGATATTCAACGGGGGTGGAGTTGAGGAAAAAAAGGCAGCGCCAACGGTGGAGAACTTTTTTCTCGGTGTCCGCTAATGAATCGACAATTTACGAGAGTTTCACGGGTCGCTGCAGCCCCGTACATTTTGGCATGCTCGTAGCTGCTTCTCATTCATCCCTCTTTTTCTCCTCCAACCGGCCAGCGATTTTTTCTCCACACTGCTCCTAAAGAAAACAGCCGAGGATCTTGGAGGAAGATCGTGAACAGGCTGTGTCAGTGATCGATGACTCCAACATCGGAAGGGGTGGCTCTTCGTATGGAAAACGAGGGGAAAAAGCGGACCTGAGTCAGGGAAAAGCAAATTTCGCAAGCAACTATATACTTCTTCCCCATTTTTCCCTTTTCTTTCTTTTCAGAACGTTAGATTAGCCAGAAACTTTACAGTAATTACATATTTCACGTTGAAATTGTTTAAATAAATACAAATTAGCAGATGCTGCGACAGGGACGCAGCAACATTTTTTAGAAATTTATGTTCAACCAAAAAGTCGAACTAAAAATCAAGTATTTTTCTCTTATAATAAATTTAAATACTAGAACTGCCTTGTTACTGCTATCCAAGTGATCGTTCATAATAATCATTCCCTGACCTGTACCAATAATTTTGTACAGTGCAGCTTCGAACGAACGAGTGAAGGAGAACAGTGAACGAATGAAATTTAGGTTCTAAAGCGTTCGTCTTTAGTCTCCGAATTGAATTGGATAGAAATAAGGACTTAACAACAGAGTGAAACTGCAATTTAAAGTTCTCGTCTATGGTAACCGCAGCAAGAAAAATCTTCCTGTCTATTATAAGCTCGTTTGTGGACACGCTAACGTGACCGTCACGCCTCCGCTTCCTGCGTTCCACTTGTAATCTATTCCATCACGGCACTGTGCCGTCGATAATTTCCAATAATAACAAGAAAACACGACGAATCGCCTAACCTGACGTTTCTTCTTCAAAGTAGCCGATCCGACTTACGCACGCAGTTTATTCTGTTTAAAGATCCATCGCGTAATACATAGCATAACTTCAAGTGCGATAAATACCTTAGCAGGCTGATCGAAGATTAATTTCAAGTAATCGTCCAGCCAGCTGTTTCCCGGTGACTTCCGATGGCACATCCGGAAGCGCTCTTTAAGATCCGCTGCGGTCGACGCTCTTCAAGCATTTTAATATCCTTCAACAGTGACATTTCAGTGCTTTGACACCTCGAATATAGATATTTTTAATATTCTAACTTTTTAATTCTTGTTTTAGTAGCGAATATTTTTAACGGTATTTTAATATCTGTAATATCATATATTTGGATATTCTAATTTCAAATATCAGTATGTTTCCACGTTCTAATATTTTTTAATATTTCAATATTCTCGTATGTTCGATATTTTTAATATTTCCAATAATGCGATATACACGTGTACACCAGCTTTCGATCGTGCTACAAAAATACAGAAAAAAAGATTATTTTTGCCGTTAAAGGGCCGTAATTACGTCCCGTCATTTGAGATCCGTACGAAACGTTCGAGTCTTAATATCCAGCCGTACGTGTATAATGGAAATGGAAAAACAGAGAGGAACGAGCCTGGACGAAAGAATGAACGAAGGGCGTTCATTAGGAATCGTACGGTCGGAATTTCACGGTGGCTAACTGGCAACGAGAGACTCCGCTCGGATCGGCCGCGCATACTTATTTTCACGACATCCGCGGCAAAAGAAGCGACTATTCGACACGGTCCGCTGCGCTGCCGATGATAGTACTTCGAGTGAAATTGGTCAGTGTGCTGGGCAACGGCTAAGGCCGTCGAATCGACCATAGTTTACGGTCAAGCAACCCCACGTAATTTCCATGGAACACCCTATGGCTACTTCCTTCTTGTATCTTACCGCTTGCTGCCACTTCTTTACGAAAAATTTGTTTTTCCTTTAAATTTCTTTTCAGAGGAAGAAAACAGTTTATTTGGTAGATACGGTGGCTCGGGAAATTGTTTCGACACTTCGAGAAACCTTTTATGGTACGAAGTTTACGTACCACTTGCAGTGAATTTCGACGTGACCTGCGAGGGTTAAATAATTTTTTAACAACGATTTTTTAGCTTTTTGTAGATGGGTAGGTAAAAGTAATTGATGTATCTTGAGTTCGTGAGTATTGTGTTGGCAACTAAGCGATTGCGGATTTTGTCATTAGGTGATATTGACATAATCCGCAACCACTTAGTTGCCAACCCAATAGTAAGGGATCTGTGTCAAGGTACAAATCAGGAGGCAAGTACTTGCGAGTTTGGAAAATGGTACCTGTGAGTTTGAAAGATTAAAAAATCAAATAGATGAGATATATCACGGTAATTTTAAACTCCTTACAATTTCTCGTTCATATAGCATTGTTAATTAAACTGGGTATTTCCTGCATGCGATTATCGTGATTGTATTGGCAAAATTTGTACATCTAAAGATGTGTATACGACAGTTACGAGATATTTATTGGCAGCATACACTTCCAAAAATCATCAACGTATTGAATCGGTCAGTTATTGACTGTTAATAAGCCACGATATTTAACGAGACCATAATATTAATTTAATTGTACGTTTAATTAATATTAGTTTAATCGTACATTTAAGACTAATATTCATATTGTATACTGTATTTTGTAGTATTCTAAAATACTAATTTTGTACCGTAACTTCTATGTACATACTTTTTCATATCGATTTCATATTTTCCTAATGTAAACGGTGCCAAGGAAATATGAAAAAGCATCGTATAATGGGCATAATAAATTCGTAAAAGAAACTCTGTGCTGAATGTTTGAATATTTCCGCGAGTCGCCGTAGATTAAATAAAATGAGCGATACTCGTGTCACGTTATGGTGTAAAGGAAATTTCAAAATGTTTCGTACAATGCAAATAACATATTCGTAAAACAAATTCCGTGGCAAGCAAACCAATATTCTCGTGAGCCATTGTAGCTTAAAATGGCTTAAACAGGCGGAGTAAAAGAGCGAGAGAGAAAGAAAGGAAGTTGGAAAAAGCGATGCATCAGGTGGAGAGGACAAGGAACGGCGGAATATCGCGCGACCATTCTGATTCAAATTTTTCGACCACCGTCCGTTTCCACCCCCGTTTCACGGGACACCAGAGCGTACAACGTTTCCAACGGCGTTTACAAAACACCGTTTGCCCGGAACACCCGTTAATCGTCCCGGAAACGCGAGTTCCCTCTCGAAATTGTTTGTCGCCCGTTTTCCGGCCCCGAAATCCCAAAATACCTTGCGCAATTATAAACGTGCGCGGCGGACATGTTAAACGGAAACAGAGGCGGACGATGAAATTACTATGAAGCTACTGAAAGAATGATACAAGAACGAAATCGTCTCGAACGCTGGATTTTATACGTTTTGCAATTTACGACGAAATTTCCGATTTGCGATATTAAATAAATTACGAAATTAAAGTAAAGATATGGAAAATCGTGTGAAACTTTTATGATCCAAAAAATCACGACGATCGATTAAAAAGATCTCGTGAGAATTGTCAACAAGAAATAACAAATATTTGTGTAACGTTGAACGAGAGAATTTTCTATCGGGATAATGTCAGAGTCAAGGTAATGTAAATTGACAGGTTTTCGCAGAAAGAACAATTAACTACGATTGCCCTTTTGCTATACGAAGGAATGTTTACGAATAATTAACCGCTGGTAATTAACAGCGACATAGCGTATCGGTTTAATTAACGCGCGATCTCTTCGAGCGCTAAAAGATTCACCGTTTAATCGATCCTGTTGTTTGCAGGCTGCAGATTCGATTCGACACGAGGGAATGAAACTTCCACGAGCTTATTAGCATCGTACGAATTCGCGATTTGATATCTCGTAAATTAGCGATTGAACGAATTTCTCTTTTTTCCTTGTACGATCAAAGGCACGTTATACATTAAGACCTTTAAGTATTTCCTGTAAAAATGACGTATAATAATGTTTTCGATCTGGAGATTACATTTCCGAAAGTTGGAACTTTATTTCGCTGAATCAAATTTCAATAAATCGTCTGGAATACTCTTATAGTATTATCAGAACGATAACAGTAACAATATAAAAAACTGTATGTTCAAAGGCAGGAAACAAAAATGCAGATTTTATTTCAGCAAAACGAACTTAACCGAGTCTTGCAGGATATTTTTCAGTATTCCGTGTGTAAATTATTGCTGCGAGCAGTGGATCATGAAAAACAATAACAGCAGTATGAAAAGAAATAAATAAAAATTCCAATTTTAGTTTCCTAGACAGAGAGGATGAACTAAACAAGCTGTAGCAAACAAACGAAACTTTTCAAATAATTTCTCCCGTCGAAATTATCGCCAGAGGCAGCGGATCATGAAAACCAACAACAGTAGAAAAATTCCAGATAATAGCACCGTCTAAAGCTTACGCTATTTAATCGGCGGAACGCGCGAAACATCTCAACTCTATTTTACCAACGAAGCAAAAATTTGTTAAATACAAAACATACGAACTAAAACGGCTGACTAAGTAAAATTTCGCGGAATAATTTTTCCGCGCCAGAGTACGTCCCACCAGACGCGATGCATCATCAACTTAAGACCCTTTCAGGAATCGCCGAGCATCTGGAAACCTTCAATTTTCCCCGCGATGCCGGCAAGACATCGATCCAGCCATAAGGCCGCTAAGAAACAAGCGCAACACCCCTCGAAACGGCCGTTAACGCGATGGAAGCTCGTTCCCAGGACAAGGCAACGATAATGGCCCTGTTTTGACAGCGAGACGGCCCCGTTCGTGAAAACAGAAGTACGCCTTCATTGTTGTCGGCGCGTGGAAGCAGAGCGTGCGGGGGTGGCGCGCGACAACCGAAGAAAAGTAAATCATGTCCGGCCGAATCATCCCCCGTCGAGCTGTGTTGGCCAACAATGACCATTGTCCGGCCGATACGCAACCACTCGAAATGATCTCCGGTCACAAGTCATTAGCTTTCCATTTTAAACCACCCCCGCGTTGTACGCTCGCTCACTCTGGGGACAAGATCCTCTCTGGGGGTGAGTTCTAGGGATCACGCGAGATTCAAGCTCGTTGCTCGTTCGTTCATTGTTCGACGACCATGTATCTTGTCCAGGGAATTTGACACACTCAGGGGTGAGTTGTTTGAATTGTTCGAAACGAGAGATGGACGTTTAGATGCGAGGTTCGGGTTCGAGTTATTAAAATTTAATCTGGCGAGCAGCAGTAGCTCGACCCATATTAGCCACGTTAGCAGTTTCTTCCTTCGTGAAATTATTATGATTCTCGTTATAATTTAACCGGGAAATGCGTTTAACGTGCGAGATGCGTATGTTGGTGTAAAAAAAGGATCCTCGATTTGGCTCAGAATTCAGCTTATGGAGTTTGTACGAATTTCCTTCCCCGAACGAACAGTCAACGAGTTAAATTATGGTGGACAAGAGAATTTAAGGATTTTCTGTGGACTATCTCTATTATTCTATGCTTCTTCGCAACAAGTGTAAAGATGATTAAGAGAAATAATTCTTTGCGACAGAATCCACACCGATCATGTACAAATTCTACACAAAACTCGAAAAGGATTCATTTCTAACCTAAGCCTAACAATCGCGCGACAGATTATGAAAAAGATGAACATGAAAATCATTTGAGGAATATCTTACGAAAGTGTCAGAGAATCGTAAAAATCGCAACGAGACTCTACGATTCTGAAACTTTATCAATGAAACTCTGCTAAGTGGAATTCTAAGGAATTCTTCGACAGTTCCAGATTCCCGTACAAAAATTGGAAAACCATACAAGTGGCTGCGAGAATCTAAGATCGAGGAATCTTAAGAAGAGCAACCTGCGCGATATGAAAAAAGCAAGGACAACCGATCCCAAAACCGAGGAAAAAGAAGCAAAACGAGAGTCTCGGTTGTGGAATGATTTACGAGCGGCAGAGGGTTGGTGGAAAAGGGGCGAGGATGAGAATCCCTGACGTAGCAGAGACAAAAGGACCCCCCGATAACCAAGTACGGACGGACTGTCTGTCGTCGGGCTGTCAGTGATCGTCTACGAGCGTTTGGCCCGTTCGTAAGGTCCACGCGAGGAGGATGGAAAGAGTTTTGTGGAACCCGCGCTGCAGTCGGGCAGACAGAGGCGCCATCTTAGTCTGCATTCCATTGTTTTAGATGATTCATACGCGGCCCCAGACCCGGAGGGCCTCCTAATTTATTAGTTTGAATATCGAGCAGAGAGAGAAAAAGAGTTGGGAAGAAGAAGAGGAAGAGGAGGATGAGAAGGAGGAAGAAGAAGAGGAAGAGGAGAATCGACGAGACGGGCCAAAGAATGGCGAAGGGCGAGAGGAGCCGACTATCTGGGTGGCCGGGGACCGTCTCTTGTTTATACTCTCGTCTCCCGCCCTCTTCGGGCCCTTCTCCGCCACCCTTTCGCCTCGCCACGTCTTCTTTCCTCCTCTTCTCCTTCGTTCCACTTCGTTCTTGTCGCTCTTTGCGTTAGCTTGTCCCTTCTATTTTTTATTTTGCTTGACTATTTCGAATTTTGCTCATTTTTTTGCTAGGACCCAGCAGTTGGTCGTTTTCTGACGAGTATACTCGTCATAAAGAAATGGCACTATTCTGTGTTACGACGAGTATACTCGTCGTGCGTAAAAGTAGTTAGAATTTGCCGCTTAAATTGCAAGTTAGCAATCGCAGTAAATTGCAATAATAAAATTAAGACAGATTAATTCCATGTTGTATCGGTCACACGTACCATGTGTTTCACGAGTACACTCGTCGTCACTTACCTTTCGCGACACTTTTCAAACTGGTCGCAACAGCTAACTGGTTTAGCAACGCGATCCTTACGAGTGCAAATTTGGAATATTTTGATGTGATGAAACTGGGGTAGTTTGATTTAATAATACGTTAGTAACACGGTTTTTCAGAGTAGAAGTTTGAAGTATTTTGACGTGGTGAATTTGGAATAGTCTGATTTGGAGAAATATTGGAATAATATTTGGTTTGATTGTTTTAAAGCTTGGTCAGATTAAGCGGAAATTTGGAGTAATTAGACGTGGTAAGTTGGTGAATTTGAGATGGTCTGATTTGGACGAGTATTTGAACAATATTTGGAGATCATTTTAAATTTCGATTGATTTTGGGAGAATTCAAACTCTCTCAGTGATCTCTTTTCGTAAATGATAACTGTGTGTGCCTCAGAGCGATGAGTTACTAGTATTCCCAATGAGAGAATGAGAATTTGATCTGAAGAGAAATTTGACGAATTTTTATTATATTTAGACAATAATTAAAGAAAAAAAAGTCAAAGTGTTTAGTTCATTTTAGAAAAGTTGAGTTTTGCTTCTTAAAAAAGGCGAAATCGATGCATTGTTCTGTACGCAAACGAATACAAAGATGAAGATATTTTTTTTGGATGGAGGATACTCTATCGACGATCGTGGAAGCTAATAATAACCGACGAAAGCAGCGGGGCGGATTTTTTAAATGCGCTTCGCCGCGCTATGTAAATTCCGCTTCCCGGCATTTCTTTTCGTTCGCGCGATTCCCTCGCGAAATTCCGGGAATAAAATGCTATTCTACGGATCCGTGTGGCACACCTGCTGTACGTGATTCGCCTGTCTAACGTTGAAATCCTCGGGAAAAAGCTGCCGACTACCGAGAACCCGCACGATCAGGGGAAAAACGTCGCGTATTATTAGGAAGACATTACCATGATATGTTCATTGAGATATATAGACCCTAATTGATCTGTACGCTCCTAAAAATAAAATAGGAACGTACTTCCAAGTCTTCCTTTGGTTAGTTAATCTCTGCCTACCTGGTCAAAAATTTGGGATTAAGAAATACTCAGGTAACTTGTCTTTTCTCCCAGATGGACGTCCGTATGTCTGAGAGTATGAAACTTGCATCAAAAAATTGAAATGAAAAATACGAGGAAAGATACAAAATATGAGAGAGTAACCAGACTTTGGTCGTATAATATTTTACGAAATATTTAAATCGTCAGAGATACACCGTTGCAAATTTATACGATTATCCTTTATATCCACTAAGACGCGACAGTCCCGATAATCCAGAGTTCTCGTTTCAAGACTTCCTTTAATGAATCAATACATTTCTATCTGTTCAAAACCTTAGAATTAGGAAATACCTCCTCTTTTCATCCAGACTGACATCAGAGAGTGACTATCGGCGACTATGAAACTTGCGTCAAAGAAACTGAAAGGAAAGGTGCATGACAAAATACACCGTGTTACCCTTGACTCGACATCACTGACCAAGTAGCAACATCTAACAAACACGAAGAAAATGAACAATTGGTCCAATTAGAGACCAAAGGATATCTACGAAATTTATACATTTTACCTGCGTGAATAAGTAAAGAAATTTAATTTTACCATCTGTGACATCCACATACTCTGACACGTATATCAGATACGAGATAACCCAACACTAATAGCATTATGATCAACTATCGCTCGGACCTCAACCGGGTTAAACCCAGTAGCCAGTGTTACCTTTGACTCGCCATCATTGACCACCTTCATTGTCGCTGAATTAGCGTCATTCTCTCGTCCCGTATCACCGGTGGAGCTTACGCAGCCGTTTACGAGCGGCGGTTCCCATTACCCTGAGCCATGAGGCCCCATTCAGCTCTGCTTCTGCCACTATTCCCATCCCGTGGCTGGCGTGGCGTGGCATGGGCCTAGTTTTCATTCATCTCCAGTCCGCTGATGGCCCCGTTGACCTCGACCAGGACCCGGGATGAATATTACGTCGGTCCGTGCCGCGCTCGTAATACACTTCTCTCTCTTCCCTCTTGCCCCTCTTCTCTCGTCTTCCTGGTCTGTTTTAGCTCGCGTAGTCCGCCTGCTGGCACGTCCTTGTTCCACCTTGGTCAAGCAAGCCACCTTGCTCTTGCTCCGTAGCCTTTTTTTTTCTACGTTTGGCCGCGACCCGGCCGAAACGTTCCCATAAGATGCGTATCTGGATACGTGCCGTGAGGCCGAATCGTTTGACGGAACTCGAGCCCTCTCTTTTTCCCATTCGACGCGTTCTCCACGACCAGGTTCTCTAGCACGAAGACGTGACCGCGTCTTGGATAAGTTTATCGCACGAGCAGAGGATGAGCTTCTGGCGGGGGAGGTGGTAATGGGAGGAAGTGGTGATCTTTGGCTTTGCTTCTTTTTGTTAGAGTCTGTTGGAGACGGTTTGGAGAGGTTTGTTGAGGTTTGCTTCGGTTGATGGGGATTCTAGAGTCGATTTCGGAGATGACGATGGCATAGATTTTTACGTAGCCCACTTTGAATTACTATGAATTATTGATCTTTGAATTACGTAAGTGAATTTCTTTGAAGTTCGTCCCTTTTGACAGAACGGTTTGCCGCGGTTTGCATCGACGGATGAGGACCTCAGGACTGATTTTGAAACGATGATGGCGTAGATTTGCATGGTTTAACGATAGATTATATAGATTTCCCTATAATAGGATAACGTAACGATCTCTGAATTGAGTAAACGAATTCTTCAATTTTCATTCTTTATGCCTGTTGGACACGGATTGGAAAGGTTTGTCGCAAGCTGCTTCGACGAATCGGCATTTTAAATGAGGATTTCGGAGATGATGATGGCGTGAATTTCTAGCTAGTTTAGTGGTAGGTTACATGAATTACGGTGTAGTGGAACAGCGGAATGATCTTTGGATTTAGTAAGTAAACTCTTTGACTTTCGTTCTTTCTGGCAGAGTCTATTTGTTGGATCGGGAAGATTTGTCGCGGTTTGCTTTGATGGACGAGGATTTTAGAGTTGATTTCGCAGATGTTTATGGCATGGATCTAAATAGTTTAGTGATATAAATGATATAGATTATAATATACATGTCCCTGCATTAGGATAACGATGTTTGAGTGAAGTAAGTGAATTCTTTAACTTTGAATTCTTCTTAGCATGGAGTCTGTTTCTTGGAGGATTTTCTAGCTGATTTCTTGGACATGGAGGTAATAACGAGGTAAACCGATGGTTTCTAAGTTAGGCAACGAACTAAATGATCTTTTAATTTGATGGTTCCTCAACGCTATTTGATAACGATCCAATAAGATGATTTAAACGTTGTTAATGATGTACTGTGACGTGTACACCAACCTCTGATGAAATGGACCCTGTATTTTCATCGGAGATATTATTCTGGGCAAAAAAAGTTTGTAACTTGAATCCACCGTACGTCGTGCATGACAAGACATTCGAGGTGGACGTTGATCGCGGAGACGAAATCGTAGAGACGCGAAATGATAGCACGGCCAGTCAAGGGGACACGCGAAACCGGTGAATGAAGCACGTCGGCCTCGAAAGTGTGGGAATCCTTCTTTTTCCTAGCGTATTTCAACGCGGTGTGCTCTGAATTCAAATAGACGCCGGACTGTGTACACGTCCGCGAATACGCGTTGCTCTTCCTTCGGCTGCAAAAAGTTCTCGTATCGCGGGACACGTACGATCCTCGTCCTTTCCCGTCCCGCGGGAAGGTGCACGAAACGCAAGAATTTTATAATTCTTGCTTTAAACGCAGAGGTTCTTCGTTTCGAGGCGAAATTTCATCTCACCGAAGCTTCGCCTTCGTTTCGTTAAATATAATCAATTCTAAGCTTCGTCTTCGTTTCTTTAAATATTTATCAAAACATTGCATAATTCGACGTCGTTTTCTCTTCGCTTGTTTCTTGTATCGTTTGAACGTTGAACGAACTCGCTTGTCGTCTTCTTTCAAGTTTTTAACACTAGTTACGATTTATTTTCCTTCGTATTTTCCTTATGGCTTAGAAATAACTGCTGAAGAATAATTTACGGTTTCATAATTTACATCCATCTGATATTTCTAGTGTCAAACTAGAATGTGGTTACGATTAAGCGACTCAAGGTTCAAATACTAAACGAAATTTACCCTGATACACTTGGAAGAGAAAAAATATATATATTAATGACGTATCCGACATGGTTGATCATTTTTGGTAATTTTTGTACAGTGGTCAACATATTTTCTTACATCCGTAGATATAATTTCTTGCCTTTATAATTGCAGAAAGATGGTTTCGGCTTTCGTTAACGATTCTCGCTTAAGAACGAGTTATATTTCTTTGCTGACGACGTTTTGAAAGATTGAATAATTGACTGTTGAAATTTGATTATATTTAAGAGGTAGTTTGATGGCGGACGAAATTACACAAAAAAGGGAGGGTTAAGGTAAATGAAAAATAACGAAGAACCGCTGCTACAAACGAACAGATGCGACAGTTTTTCTGATGCAAGTGGTATTTTTCGGGATAAACAGCAACCAGGATATTTATCGTCATTACCGCGGTGAATTCAACGAACTGCACAAAAACCACGACCCTCGTCTTTCCGAGAGAAACTTCTTTTCTCACTGCTGCGAGCTTCATGCTTCATGCTTCGAACATGTGCAACGAAGATGATGTGCGTTAAATGTCAACCGTCTTCAAAATTTTCTACACTTTAATATCCATAGCATATTACGGTAATTTAAATTGCTTTTAAATTCGGAAGGATCAAATTATTTTTAAATTATATCAGCCACAAGAGAATGCGTGCAACGTGTTATTAATACGATTATTCTACTAAAACAACTAAAATACATCAGAGATAAAAGAAAAGATCGCGTAATCACGTTATACTGGAACGATTAAATATTACAACGCGGATTCTTCGTCAACGACAAACGAAAAACACGAATTTCTCATAGCCCAAGAAAAAAACGAATTCGCTGTCGAAATAATTAAAAACTAAGAAAAGCTCTGTCATAGCCGAAAGAAGAATCCTTTCTGGAGATAATTAACAGCTAAAAAAAAAGAAAAAAAAAGAAAGGAAAAAAGAAAAAACTTGGAGAAAAGGAAGCGAAGAATCCGGTAAAAAGGCCGCTATACTCAAATTTTCTCGCCCGTCAGAAACACTCGCGCGCCAAAAAGACCTTAACAAAAATTACGAAGAAACACAGGAGAACGAAAAAGAACTAAGTAGCCGCTGTTACTTGTCTCGACCATCCGCGAGATGAAAGGGGTGCCGATCGCGTGCTAATTAAAGGGGAATAAAAAAAGAACTATCTCGCGGCCGCGGTGAGAGTTTCGCTTGGCCATGTCAAAATCACAAAGAAAAAAAGGGGTTGCGATGGTTGGAAGACGTTAAAAGAAGAACGAAAGGAAGGAAGAAGGAAAGGAAGGAGAGGGAGGCAAGAGGAGGATTACACTCTTCCTCGGGAGGGTTCTATGAAAAAAAAAAAAGGGGCGAAGCTGGTCGAAAGACGAGGCTCTCTGAGAGGGAGGGGAGGGAGAACAACCCCCTTCGTTAGGAAACGAGGCGAGTCCTGAGAGGTTCGCCAAAGAGTGATGCACTCGAGGCCTGCATCCCCTAAGTCGAGCGATGAAAAAACATGGCCGACGACGAGGACGAGGACGAGGACGACGAGTCGAAAGGTTCTGCCATCGAATTCATTATCGACTCTCCGCCTACCGAGTCTCGATCGACTCCATCGGACGTCCGCCGAGGAAATTTCTTCGTCTGTCGTTTTTCTTACCTTTTCATTTTTTCCTCTCTCTTTCTTCTTTTTTTTTCTTTTTTAGTTTCTTCTCAGCGAGATTTTAATTGCAGATTGAAAATTCCGCGACGACGGTGGACGACGAGCAGTCCATGTGGACAATATGGTTTGCATTGGACAGTAATTCGATCGACTGTTTTTTAGTCGCAGGAATGAGATGGACGGGGTGTTTGACTTACTTGGAACGTAACTAAATAGGGGATGAGAGATTCGTTGTAGAAATTTCAGAGTACGAGATGAAAAGATGGGAAAGTAAAAGTTTTGCAATATAACAATCTTTAAAAATCTCTCGTCCTGAGCTATGGTTAAACGTCAAATCTTCTTGAGAATATTAGAACGTTACGTGTCCTAAGCCATACTTAATGATTTATACGAACGATAGACCTCTACAACTTCTTAAAACCTAAACGAAGCTAAATATGTTCTAATCTTCCGTAAAATAAAAATTGAGAAATCCAAAATCACAGAATATAAAAATTCGTCTTTTACTAAAGTCAAACACAATCGAATAAAAAAGTTATCACGATCTTAAAAGTAAAACTCCATCGAACTCCATTAGAATTATCCCTAAAACTTACAAAAATTCCACATATCGCTATCTCAAGATAAAAACCTTTTCTACCAACCTATCCAAAGCTTTCAAAGTCTTTTTAACTCTTAAAAACTTTTATGTTACGACGATTCGTAAAACTATTTAAAATATTAAATAACAGAATTCCGATATTAAAGTTGAATTTAACCAAAACTGTCGAGAATTCTGGATCTTAATCGCCGAAATAAAAGTAAAGGAACGCTAAGGTTACACTTAGAATTCATATTAAAATAGTTCTAGATTTATTTAATAAACGATTTCCAGGATCTTCGTCGATATACATTTGCACGCGTCTCAGCACCCCCTTTGTCTCGCCATCTTCCATACCACACTGCCAATGGAACAGTTACATTCATCTGTTTTTCGAGACGTAGAGCAACACGTACTTCCAAACACTCATATTCACATACGTGTGTCACTACTACGTGGACAAACTAGCACACAAAATTATACGTATCTGAATAAAAACTTTCACGATCATTAACAGAATAAGAATTCGTAAGACTGTCGAGAGGGTTAGAAAGGGGAGTGGGGAACGTTCATCGACGTCGTAATCGGCCATTATTTCCACCGGTGCTGATTGAACGGTCCATCCAATCAAGTTGGTCGCATTTTCCTAATAAGTACCGACTATAAATCCATCGAATTATTTTTGCCCGTTCTCCAATGATTCATATTGCTTCTTTCGAGACCTCCTGCGAATCCAGACCGTGGAAACGTGCAACGAATGTTTACTTCCGACGCGACCACAAGGGGCTGACCCGATCAACCTTAATTCCAGCTACCATTCTGGCGAACGTAGATCGTTTACGGTCACTCGAGGTGCAAGTATTACCAGTTACCCTCCTATGCACGCGTCTCATATCGTAGAACGTTTAAGATTCACCGATTGTTTTTGGATTTTTAATTTTTCACGAGGGAACACTACGTAAATCATTCGCATTTTCTATTGTTCGTTCCGTATACGACGATTGTAAAAACATTCGTGAATATTCGAATAATTTGGTAATAGGAGATGAAAATCTTGAAACAGATAGGTTTTGAATATTTTCTGCTGATTTTTTTGATACATTTATCTTTCAGTCTTGTATGAAACAATTATGGAAGAAATAAATGAAGTTACAATGTATTGACTATGGATTCCTATACAGTTTCATAGTTGCATTAATATAATCAAAAAAATATTACGCAAACATTTATTTCATCCATTCTATTTCATTAAATCTAATAACAAGTATAATTCACTTATAATATTTTTTATATTTTTCCACGTTATTTTTTTGCACGTTTTTTGCATAAAAATCTGCAGTCTAATTGTACAACATCGATATTTCTCTCTGCTTAACGATCGATACAAATACGACAGAATAATGCTACGCTTCAAAATACAAAATTCCACAATACGTGAATATTTGTACATAAAATAAAAAGAATTTCATATTACAGCATGAATTGCTTTAGTCAGCAAACCGTCTGAAATATCTATCTGCTCCTTCGATTAACGGGAAGCTTCAAGACAGAAAATAATAGTCTTCGATGCATCGTGACCATTTTTTCCACGATACTCTGAACCGCCATTATCCCCTCAATTACCAATTCAAAATTCGACTCGCGAATGCTTAAACCAAATAAAAGCAACGAGCACTCGATCGAATTTTCATTCGCGACGACCCAGCGTCGTTCTACTCGGTGCACTGATGGCATCCCATGAATGGTACCTCGTCTATTCATGCGATCCGGCAAAGGCCGTCGACAGAAGCGTCTTCGAGCGGTTCGACTTGACTAATTGGCAATACTTGACCGTCGAACACGGCCATAAACGAGCACCGCTCGATCGGCCACGGAGAATTAAGCGCAAAGACGCGTCCCTTTTGCTAAAACGTGTCCTATCAATCCGATTCCAGGATCTAGCTGGTGCATTTATGATCGGCGCTCATCGATAGACCTTTGGGAATTCCGTATCTACACGTGAAACGCAGCTGATCGCATCGATCCGCTAGTTATTCTTGTTACACACGGAAATGCTGCCGGCTTCCGGTCCGGTCTATAGCTCGAGTCCATTTAACGACCACTTTCGGCGATAGATCGTTTCAGCTGTGTACTTGGATTCCATAATTGGCCTGTGTGTTCGATTTCAAATTCTTTTGATCGTTCTCCAGACGATCTTTCTAACGTCAAAACGTATCATCGGTTTGAACAAAACATGAAGTGCCATAAAAAGCATAGGGTTGACCGTATTTCTTAAACGACTTCACCTACGAGATAATTGGTACGATCGTATGATGACGCCTCTTATGTTTTATGCGCCTGATCGTGCATATAAAACTGTGCGATTTTGGTTAGCTAGTTCGAGAAAGATCGTACGTTGAGGGATTAAAGAAGCAAACATTTGAACGAACATTATGGCACGGGTGACGAAACGGTCTCTTACATGGTATGCCCGGCGGTCACCGATCCTTCGGACCATCCCTGTCCCCAGGTTTCGCAATCAGGCAGCGTAGGCCGGTCAGTTTGTTCTAATCAGTGGTGACCGCGAGTGCCGAGGCTAACTCGATCAGCTAACGAAGCTAATTTTCCGCCGTCGAACCGGCCGCTGGTTCCGTTCACCTAACCAACGATCCCAAACCACCGCAAACACTTAACCCGTTGCTGCTCCCGCGGGAATCCACGGGGGTGCTGGAATCGGTATCGCGATCACGTGGACGAACGCTACGTAAAAGAATATATGCCCCCAGTGTCCGGTAAACTGACCGCGATTCCGCAGATTCGAACAAATATGTACTGAAACTGACGGGGAACGTGAACGAATGGGATTCTCTCTCTCTTTCTCTCTCTCTCTCTCTCTCTCTCTATCTCTCCCCCTCTGTGTGTGTTTTCGTAGTTGCTTCATGTACCAAGAGATCCCGCAGGGTCGTATGGACAGTGTAAATGCGGTTGATGGTGTTTGTGCAACGAGGAATCGGGTGCTGATGTTAGAGCAGTTTGAAGACAGCGATTTTGGTTTCCGACTTGGCTATTTGCAAACTTTCGAATCAATAAACGCGGCACGTCAGATTGGTTCTCGAGTAGAGAAGGATATATGGCGAATGGAATGGGTTTTATCGGACGATATGATATGGATGTTATCGTTGGTGCCCAAACATTGGTAGATGCGAAGAAAAATAGCTACACCGGGTGTGGTTTACTTATTTACAGATGAACACGAGGTGATTCTTCTGACGAGGTAGAGGGATATTATTCCCAATTGAAAAAAGTTAGTATAACATGAATTTTGAAGGGTTCGTAAGAGAAACATTCGCTAGCTAAAAATGTCTGCTTCCATTGGAAACAAGAATCTTCAATTTCTATACTATAGCTATAAAAAAGAAGATAACTGATTTGTAAGAATTATTTTCTAATAACACACCGACGTCAAGCGCGATGATGGGCGCCATAAAATTTGCAATCCACGTAATCCGTGGAATCGCTCGACTTCCTAAAGGAAGTTAAAAGATTCCATCGAAAATGTTCAATTTCTCTATTATAACTGTGGCAAAAGAGCATACTCGTGTAACGATTGTCGCTGAAAACGTTTTTCCGCCGGCACATCTCTCTCGAATCCCTCGTACCCCTGCGCTCTATCGCTGCAGTGGCCCAATCCATGTAGAAAGTCTACCACCATCGTATGAATCGAAAATTTCCAACTGGATATCAGACTCGAACAGCACGCTATTGCGTAATATCAGCCGATATCCTCCGGTTGTCGGCGTCATAGTAGAGGCGATTTGCATGCGTGGCAAACGAGCGGGGGCCTGGTCCTGCATAAATCCAAATTTGAGTACGCCGGGGGACAACAGTTCTGCCGGTCTGTCGGCGCCCTTTCATGTTGGATCATACTTCTGTTTGTCCCCCGAGGGCTTCTGTTGCTCGCGTCCTTTCGGACTTTGGCCGAGAGGAGAGTCCGCGGGACCCGCCACGACCCGGACGCGAAAAGACCAAGAATAGGAAGAGAAGGAAGGCCAGACACGAAGAGAGGGACGACCGAGGGAACCAAAAGAACCAGAAGGAGCAAAGGGAAAAAAGAAATTCACACACATACGCGCAGCCAGAGAGCGAGAGAGTGAGAGAGAGAGAAAAGAAAGGATTAAAAGGAGCCGCATTGTCCTGGCGGATCCGCAAGAATCGTCGGCCGCCGGATGTGCGGCCAGAGTACAAACGCGAAATCGTCTCTTTCTCTCGGTACCGGCCCCCTTTTCTTCCTTAAGCTACCCCCTTGATCAACCACCACCCCGTCGATCATCCTTCATGAATAGTTATGATACCGTTTCTCGGTGGAACTCAGCGATAACATCAGGACCACACATGGCGGCACCGCGTTGATTGGTGAGTACGGCTGTTGTAATTAGTCGGTGGACGGGTCTGGTAGCGTTTTGCTCCGGCCACGAGGCTCTTCGTCGCTTTTTGTCGTCAAGTCAATCTGGCTACGGATCGTACAATCTCGCTGTTTTTCTTCTTTTGCTGGAGACACTGTTACGCGGTTCGATCTCGTTTGATGGGGCATCGTTTGGCTGATTCTTTGCGCGGTTCACGCATAATCGATCGCACGATTCTTAGGAAATTGAGTGCTAATTGTTGTTTTATTGCTTGAAGCGGTGAAACTACTTTTTAGATTGTTGCAGAAGGTTTCAAGGCAGATTTATTAGAGGAACTTTCGCCTAGATGGAGCAACGTTCCTTCTTCAGGATCATTTGGAAGGATTGTCTGCGTGGCTCTTGCATAATCGATCACACGATTCGTAGAAAATTGGGTGCTAATTGTTGTTTCGTTGCTTGAAGCGGTAAGAATGTGTTTGTTAGATTGTTTGAAACGGTTTGAAGGAAGATTTATTAGAGAAACTTTAGCATAGATGGAAGAACGTTCCTTCTTGAGGATCATTTGGGTGATTCTTTGCGTGACTCTTGCATAATAGATTGCATGATTCTTGGGAAATTGGATGCTAATTGTTGTTTCACTGCTTGAAGTGGTAAGGTTTTTTAGATTGTTCAGGAAGGCTCAGGGGAAGATTCATTAAAAATTTTATATAGTTTGAAAAATGTTCCTTCTTGAGAATCATTTGGATGAATGATTTTTAGGAAATCAAACGATACCCGTTAATTTACTATGGGAATATCGGACACCAAAGTAGTAGGAATTTGTATCGTTTGATTTAGTTTGTTTGAAAGAAGATCTATTCGAGAGAATTTTCTGTAATTAGAGGAATGTTCCAAATCAAACGTTGATTATTATCTTGTTAGGGAATTTTGCGTTGAGTTAATATTTCATAATTCAAGATCGCAAGCAACACGATAATTTTTAAAAATTTCGATAATTTTTCGCGCTTACGTTACTATTTATACCAACTTTTTACATTTATCACGAACGAGGATTAAAATATCAATGAAACTGATTTCTAAATATTCGAAAACGATTGTTGCATAAACGATGGCTTTTAAATTGGATTTAAGAGGCCCGAAGCTAATTCCACGTTGAATACGCACAGAAAAGGGCACTCAATTTGCCGAGTACTTTCACTGGCCAGCAATTTCTCACGCGGCGCTTACTCCAAGACGGTGGATCGACTTTTTCGGGTGGATTTCCAATTTCGTGCAAAATTCCAACGTTTCGCAGGTGCACGCCGCGTTAGCCGCAAGAAACTCCGCAATTCCCGATGCTGTCCGTTGGTTTTTCTCCTCCCGTTCGTTCCTGATCCGTCGTGCCATAAATCAGCCTCGTTTTCGTGATACGTATGTAAGTAACGTATCGTACGTGCGAGCTCCGTGAGAAACTAGAGCAGAACATGACCGTTTTCGCTTCTGAGTATCGATGTTTTCGCTTAATCATTACGATCTTCTCTCGTTTGTATTTTTCCAACGAAGAAATCCCTTTGTTAAATTGTTCCATTCTATCCTGAGATTACGAAACTTTGGAATTCGTAAGTTTGCAAAATAACAGATAACCGGTACACATTTTTTCCATTATTACGCAATAATGCCGAATATATCGAGAACGATACAGATAGTAACAAACAAATGTAATCCAACATTTCAATTTTGAAAATTTTTCAATGTAGAAAAGTCCAATTGCCACCAATCTTCGATAGAGAAGCAAAAGGTATCTGTTGCCATACAACGACACAAGATCTATCCTCTGATGTAGCAACAACCAATTAAGTCGCCATATTACTAAATACCATTAACTATTAAAAGCACGTAATTCGATACTAAAATGCACGACTAAAGGCATCCACAATTAACTCGATAAATTTTCTCGGTTCGAAAACGACTTCCAATTAAAGACCACCTAGCCTACCAACGTAACACCTTAACCTATCAATTAGCCATCGACAATAGTCCCTGAATCCTAATAGCATCGTCTTGAAAGGTCCATCCACTTGATATGGACACCCGGTCCTAGCGATCACTCATCGATTATAGCCGGCGTACAATTATACACGAGTCCCAAACGGCTCTTAACAACCTAAAATCAGCTCTCCCTTTTTCCCTGCGTTTCACTGCCTCTGGTATCCGCTTCTTCTAGTATTCTACGAGCGTGTTTGGTATCGTTTGGTATCGGTATCGACGCGAACGATCGCATTAGGGGCGGACGACGCACGAGTACACAGTGTGTCTGTTTCGTCATCGTCGCGTTTGGATGACGGTCACGATCGCGCGACATCTAGCATCGAGCTGGTTTCTCGTCACCTGGGCCCTCGTGGTCGATCGTGTTCGGTTAGAGAGGATCGTGGCAGGTATTCCTACAGCGACTCGTGGCGGATAGACGCGAGACCTTTCACCGAATTTCGCCGCGTAAAGGAGAAAACGAGCGTGGTTAATAGCGCGCCGTGGACGCACGTACCTACCCGCCGGCAAAGGATCAAAGGATCACGTCGCTCCTACGCACGTCGCATCGTCCGGCTGCGGCACGCTGATTCGTGATGGGCATCGCACCGATTGCATTATGAACACCGGCTTCCTCGGACGAACAACCGAGAGGAAGTGGAAGAGATCGTGCAACTCCCGAGCAGAATGATTCTGCTTCGTGCCTCTTTGGTATCAACCGGAGCAAGGATTATTCGTGCGATAAGGAAAGCGATGCTTCTATATTGCTCGCAATTGTGAGTTGCTACATGGCCTTATTCGTATATCAGCCTCTTTGTCAAATCGGTTGACTTCGCGAAATAAAAAGAAAAGAAAATTGACGATGTTGTACGAGATACTATTTCAAGTAGAATTTGATCCGTGTGCGGTTCATATGTGACGTTTTTGAAGACAGAACACGCTTGGCTTTAAAGCTGATATTCGTGTACGAACGTTGATAACTCTTCAACTATCTTGCGTATCTTCCTACGTTTCTGGATATCTGTTCGAGACAATACACGCGTCGATTCATTCTTCTTGTTATATACGAGTCCATGTTTAACAATCCAACTGTAATAATTGTTGATAAATTTCCTTTTGTCACTGTGTACGAAATTTCAACATATAATTTAAACCCGTCTTTTATCATCGATTTCTTACGCTTTAAACGTTCTATCTTGTATCTTCTCGAGAAAACACCTTCTACCATTAAAAAAGTCTTCTTGTTCCGTGCTCCATCTTCGAAGAGGTGTTGTACGAGTCTTTTAGCGGAGGATCGATGGCGGAATAGATTAGTGTGGTTGTGTAACCGGCTTGGGTCTCGCGATGCAACCGGTGGAGAGGTATTAGGTCAAGTAAGTAATCTTTTAGCGGTCACGGCAGCGAGTGAATCCCTTGGCCACCACGATGGATGTATATATCCTGATTGGTTTCCGTCCCTTCGATCGTCCCTCGGTTCTTCGTTCCACGGCCCATTTTCGATATTAACGCTAATCGTGCTTGTGCCTCGTTGTCCACCGGCTTCCACCACGCCAGGGACCTTTTGTGCCACGAACAAATTCGCTTCGACAGTTTCCACCATCGGGGGAGTTCTAGTCCCTCTTGGTTATAGTATAGAGCAGCCAGGGTTGCTACATATTCTGATAGACTTTGAATGTCGATCCAAAGTTCGTTTAGCGATGTCCGCGAGGTAAGTTGATTTCTTCGGAGAGGTTTTAGGTTGTTCGAAGATTTTTCAAGGACTCGTGAAATTAGCTTTTCTATCTAGAAACTTTTTCTAGATAGAAACTTTTTCGTTTCTTTTTCGTAGCTTTCTAGAAACTATTTCGTTTAAACGACTTAATCCATCGTCGATTCTAATTCCTAACTTTTCTTGAATAATTGTTACGTATTATAATAATCGCTGTGAACGTTGAATTATTTACAATTCTACCAATTCTTTCACAATTTTCGTCGACGTCGATTCTCGTCATCGATCTCGGAAAGAAAGTTGGCGAAATAAATAGCACGATACGCAGCTGTTTTCAATATCATTGAACGTAATTAGCGAAACGAAGAAGTCGATGAAAGCCGAACCTTTCAGGTTCTAACTGAGCAACCAGAAGCATCGCGAGTCAGTGGATGGCTGGCAAAACCGTCGAGCAAGCTGCGCGACGTAGATCATCGTATCTTTCAGAGCGATCGGTAGACGACGGCGTCGTCGACGACGCAGAGAAGCTGCGCCGTGACGCGCTTGTAACTCGATGACTCGATGGGCCAGGATAAAATGTCCCAGTAAGGGGATGGAGAAAGGGTGACGCGGTTTTATCTTATCAGATCGAGAGCGGCTCCCGTGGCGAGCTCAAAGTGCTAGGCCAAGCCAGACCGACACGACTACCAACCTCTAAAGATAGCGATGGCTACTGTTTCCAACTTCGTTTTCATGTAATTCTACCTATGACATTTTACATGTAAAATTCAAGAGAAATTACAGCAGCACGCCTTATACTCGCTTGTTACATATCGCTAGACTGCAGATGTTTGTGTCGATGTTATTAATTTTATAATATTTTATGTATTTCTTTACATTATGCGCAGTCTTTATATTCCTGCACATCTCTATCCTTAAATTTGATAAAAATTAGTATTTCTCATTCTCAAATTTCTTATAAGTTTCTTCGATATTTTTTAAATTCCCCAAGTTTCTTATAAATTCATTAAGTTTCTTATAAGTATCCTAAATTTCTTATAGAAATCTTCACATTTCTCGTCAGTTCCTACTTCTTCTAAATTTCTTCAATTTCTTATAATCCCCTTGAACATCCTCGCTCTACGTATCGCTGTATTTCTACAAGCAACAAAAAATTGCTATACTCTTCTCTACCAAACACTGGTCAATCTCTACGAAACACTTTGCTCTGGTCTCAAAGCTATCGCTACAATGAAAGAGCTAGTGATTCCCTGCTGCCTCATTACCGTAATTAGAACCTGCACGATGATCTCGAAGCAGCATCTCGTTTGGACGAACCAATGGCAGCTTACGAACATCCAAAGAGGAAGAGTAACCGTGCCTGTTTCAATCGAAAGTTTTTATAAATCCAATGATCGTCGAATGTAGAAGCTGGTCCCAAGTATGATCGACGCTAAACGATCGTGTTCCACAGAGGCTTACGATCGATCGCGGTTGAAAATGACTGGTCGAACCACGATCCATGATAATATCGTGCATCGTAACGAGAACGCCGCTCGTAATTAATAAATGTCGCGTCGATTCTAACATCGCAATTGCCCGGCGATCAATTGGATTCGCGATGCATCGAGATGGCCAGATGCGCCAATATCTTGATCGCGTCGCGTCCAGTTGTCAATTACATTTGTTTTAACGCGCTATTCGCTATTTTATTCGCCTTCGTAGGTAAACGAAAACGGGAATAGCGAAACAGAAACACGAAGCATTACTTCGATAATTTAATCGACGTACCGTGTGCGTCATTATCTCGATCAATGCGTCGAAGATATAAATCATAGACAACATAATCCTGATGATTACGACTATATATAGAAGTTTGAAGAAAAGTTCTAACTGTATTTTGACTGTATTTTCGCCAAAATTCGATCATCGATGCGACTATTAAGTTCAATCACAGGTCACTGTCGAGTTTCCCTTGCAACCTTTGAATCAAGTCAGAATCGTACGATCGGTCATGAATTCAATTATTAAATTCAATCATAGATTGCAATCATTTTTTCCCTTTCGATTTCTCAAACATATTGGATTAACCATCGTCACGTTCTAAAGCATCTGCAACCAGTTTAAACAATTTAAAATCTCAATCATAAATTGAAGTATTAGATTAGATAAAACATCTAAGATCTCGACCATGAATCGATCTCTTCAATTTGATCACAGATTGTAACATCTTTTCCCTTTCGATTCTTCAAACATATTGGACCAACTATCTTCACATTTTAAGGCATCTGCAACCAGTCTAAAACATCTAAAATCTCAATCGTGAATTGAACTGTTAAAATCAATCATAGATCGCAACCATCTATTTCCCTTCGACTTTTCAGCCAAATCAGAATCATCCCACCATCGCCGTGCTCTAAAGCATCATCGACCCGTTTAAAACATCAACATCAAACAGTTACCATTTGACCAAACAGTCAAGTATTTCCTCAAGCCTTCATTTCGTAGATTAATCTTTAAACACCGTCAAACAGAGTTCCTCGTTGTACTAGACGGCACAGGAGGCGTGTAACGCCGATGTCAAGAAGCTTCTTGTCCAACTTTTGCGTTCCGAAAGAAGCAACAAAGTCTAAATGGCTCCGAACGAACCTCGTCTCAGCGTGAAAAACCAAACACAGAGGAAATTCTCAGTCGATTGCCTCGCAAGATCGCGAGTCTTACAGCCAGGCAAGAAGAAGCGGATCTCAAAGGATCTACAAGATGATTTGTGACGCGAGGAGGCGACAGCCGTCGACTCCTCGAATAGACGCCGTCCGGTCATCTCTATTTCTGTCATCGAACGTTGCGTAACGTGCACAGAGGCAGTACACGTATTACGTACGTGGACCAAACGCGAGTATCGGCAGATGCAAATAACAAGGATGACGATTAGCGTCCGGCGACCTGACGACCTCTTGGCCGGTGGTCCAATTTGCGGCTGCTTTGTCCAATTACCAGTCATTAGCCATTACCATCGGCTGCCGCAACGA
Organism: Bombus impatiens; assembly: GCF_000188095.3. Taxonomy (NCBI): domain Eukaryota; kingdom Metazoa; phylum Arthropoda; class Insecta; order Hymenoptera; family Apidae; genus Bombus; species Bombus impatiens. The sequence goes on along the minus strand of NT_176636.1, from coordinate 1,949,052 downwards.
CTCCTACGCCGCGCGTTTAGCTTCCTCCAGGTCCGGCCAGGAACCGTCTCGATCGCTTCCAACCAGATCTTAGCTCGGATTGTTTGACGTACGTAGATATGGGATATTTATCGATACGCTGATCATCGCGATGGTCATCGGTGACTTACGTTACTACGTTCTTTAGGACGATTCAAGTACCATAAGATATGTTTCATGGACTAAACAATCTTCGACGATACGTTGAAAATGTAATATTTTGCAAAAATTATACGTCGTGGGCAAAATTCGCGTGTCAGTCAACGCGTTAAGCTCCAAGAAACTTCTCCTAAAGAGAGTTGTACCATTTTATGCCACTTTTCAAAATTAATTAAAAATAAATCAAATATTCATTGTGTTTCTTAATTCTTTACGAGAAGATATTAAGACTTTTAATACTCTCGATATATGAATCCTGGATCATCAGACGATATAATCCACGGGTTTGCGCTTACGTGGACAAAGTTTGCGAAGATTTAACAAATACTAAAAATTTGTTACACGTTATAAACTTAAAAATCAAGTAGAATGAACTTCTTCGCAAATTTTTTAGTTCGGAATATAACACGATAGTTTAGAAACACAAATTTTGGCATTGTCTCGTGAACCGTAGGAACTCGAGGAAGCAAGAGGCAAACGGTCGATTTGTCGCGGCCATTCTTACGGCAGCTTCCAAATCGGCGATGGTAGGGAGCGCGAGTTGGCACGATAGCTGGAGCGATTTACATGCGTGAGACGCTGCTCGATCGTCGTAAATTGGGTAAACCAGCTAATCGGGTCGAATACGTGTTTTAACTCTCATTACAAAGAATAAAACAGCCACTTCTAATAAATTCTGACCCTGACAGTCTCTTCGAGATCTCACAATCAGACACAATCGCAAATTTTAGGAATACTCTGTGATCTATTTAACCGATAATCGCCATATTATGGATGAAACACGAGACTTTAGATTAGACAAATTATTTAATTTTAGATTTTATACTCCGATATCAAATAAAGATAAAAATGAAACACTAAATATGTAATGCTAAATGCTAAATCGTGATTAGAAAAAATACGATGGCTTTCTCAAAAATAGCAACGAATTGATTTATGTCACGATTCATGACGTACTATGATTCTCAACCCTCTGTTTAAGGGTGCGTATTATCCTGACACCAGTCACCTGGACATCTCAAGGATCACGCGACACCATAAGAAGCTCATTTCCATGCCATAGATTTCATTAGGCAAGTGCAACTTTAAGGTAGCTCGAGAAGAATATCGCGTATCTAACGCTATAATGAAACAAATACATAAACAGGATAGAGAAACGTGCCAGTGTCCAAACGTCCAATAAAACCACCCTCTACGTCATAACCAATCACAAGCTCGAAATGGCGAGACCCTAATAAATTCCTGCTCCGAGGATACCGTAATCTTTCCATTCACAAACCTCTTCTCAACGAACTACAACCAGAGCCATCCAAAAGGAGCCCCAAAAAGCACCCGAAATAAAACCAACGAAAAGACGAAGAGGAAGAAGAACAACAACATACAGCGAGAAAGAAAGAAAAAAAATAAAGGGAGGCAGGCAGAACCGGTGCCAGGTTAGCGCGGCAAATTATCAATGAACATCACTCGGATCCCTGAACTCCGTTAAAACAACAAGCTGCGCGATTCTAAAACTAGAGAAAAATGGACGCGAGGAGAGGCGTGCGTTGCGCGAGGTATGAACGAAAGTCGAAAACGAGGGACGATCCTCGCGCATACAACGAGGATTCCCCGAAATTCGGGCAATTTTAACGGCGCAGGCGCCAGCTCTCCTACGAGAAGGGGCGCTGAATGAGCGGCTCAACATGGTCAGCGGGGCCCCAGAGGGCTAACAAGCCGGGCCCGCCTCGCGTAATGACG
>NT_176636.1:1931299-1947126 GCF_000188095.3 Bombus impatiens | reverse complement strand
CGTAATGACGGGTTTCGCGCGCGCGGGGCCCCGCACTTATTGCCTTTTATTTATTTGGAATCGTCCAGAGCCACACAGACGGACCCAGGACGGACGTGGCACGGTCGAGAGGCCCACATCCGGGCCCCAGGGGCTGGCATGGACCCGTACCTCTCGCGATTCATTAGCTACACTAGGATTAACGGCCAATACCGAGAGACTGCGCACGATTTATGAGTCGTCAGATTCGAGATCTTCGCGACGCTCATAATTCTAACGGACAGATGACGTGGTTCGGGTTAATTGAGCAAGGTCGCGCGTTCATTCGGATTATACTTGGCGAGACACGGGGCCTGGTAGAGATTTTGGAGAACATGGCGTTATCGCAACGTGATCAAATATGAAAGAAAATTATTGTCGGCTGCAGAAAAATTTCCTCCAAAGGAACTCTCTTCTCACGATTCTTCAAATCTGTTAATGGGGTGGTACGTGTATGTAGACAAAAATATGAAGGGAAATCACACTCTACCGACTGTAATAATTTTCCTCCAAAAGAACTGTCTTTCCAGAGTCGCCCATGTCCACCAACAGGACAGTATCTTCTAATGTATCTAATGTGTGAATGTTTTTAAAAATGTAAAAGAAGATCGTTATCAACTATACAAATTTTCCTCCAAGAGAACTAAGTTATCCGAATTCCTCGAGATCCACAAAAGTACGGAAAAGTTCGTGGCCCGTTCGCCACCTATGGGGCCGAGTCGAAAAGCCGGGATCCCAGCGCGAAGAGGGGCAAACGTCATCGCCGGCGTCGTTATCGTGGCCATAATCGTCATGGTGGCCGGTGACCGGCGTCATCCGGCTAATGGCAGAGCCTCGAACATCTCACCGTTTAACGACTCGCCGGATCAGCAGGTCGTGTGTTTTCTTAACGACACCACGGGCTCGAGGAACCGCGGCAACATATAATCAACACATTTTTATGTCCCGCAGCCAAACTCCACTCTTCTGAATGGCGAAGCGCACGCTCTCTCTCTCTCTCTCTCTCTCTCTCTCTCTCTCTCTCTCTCTCTCTCTCTCTCTCTCTCTCTCTCTCTCTCTCTCTCTCTCTCTCTCTCTCTCTCTCTCTCTCTCTCTCTCTCTCTCTCTCTCTCTCTCTCTCTCTCTCTCTCTCTCTCTCTCTCTCTCTCTCTCTCTCTCTCTCTCTCTCTCTCTCTCTCTCTCTCTCTCTCTCTCTCTCTCTCTCTCTCTCTCTCTCTCTCTCTCTCTCTCTCTCTCTCTCTCTCTCTCTCTCTCTCTCTCTCTCTCTCTCTCTCTCTCTCTCTCTCTCTCTCTCTCTCTCTCTCTCTCTCTCTCTCTCTCTCTCTCTCTCTCTCTCTCTCTCTCTCTCTCTCTCTCTCTCTCTCTCTCTCTCTCTCTCTCTCTCTCTCTCTCTCTCTCTCTCTCTCTCTCTCTCTCTCTCTCTCTCTCTCTCTCTCTCTCTCTCTCTCTCTCTCTCTCTCTCTCTCTCTCTCTCTCTCTCTCTCTCTCTCTCTCTCTCTCTCTCTCTCTCTCTCTCTCTCTCTCTCTCTCTCTCTCTCTCTCTCTCTCTCTCTCTCTCTCTCTCTCTCTCTCTCTCTCTCTCTCTCTCTCTCTCTCTCTCTCTCTCTCTCTCTCTCTCTCTCTCTCTCTCTCTCTCTCTCTCTCTCTCTCTCTCTCTCTCTCTCTCTCTCTCTCTCTCTCTCTCTCTCTCTCTCTCTCTCTCTCTCTCTCTCTCTCTCTCTCTCTCTCTCTCTCTCTCTCTCTCTCTCTCTCTCTCTCTCTCTCTCTCTCTCTCTCTCTCTCTCTCTCTCTCTCTCTCTCTCTCTCTCTCTCTCTCTCTCTCTCTCTCTCTCTCTCTCTCTCTCTCTCTCTCTCTCTCTCTCTCTCTCTCTCTCTCTCTCTCTCTCTCTCTCTCTCTCTCTCTCTCTCTCTCTCTCTCTCTCTCTCTCTCTCTCTCTCTCTCTCTCTCTCTCTCTCTCTCTCTCTCTCTCTCTCTCTCTCTCTCTCTCTCTCTCTCTCTCTCTCTCTCTCTCTCTCTCTCTCTCTCTCTCTCTCTCTCTCTCTCTCTCTCTCTCTCTCTCTCTCTCTCTCTCTCTCTCTCTCTCTCTCTCTCTCTCTCTCTCTCTCTCTCTCTCTCTCTCTCTCTCTCTCTCTCTCTCTCTCTCTCTCTCTCTCTCTCTCTCTCTCTCTCTCTCTCTCTCTCTCTCTCTCTCTCTCTCTCTCTCTCTCTCTCTCTCTCTCTCTCTCTCTCTCTCTCTCTCTCTCTCTCTCTCTCTCTCTCTCTCTCTCTCTCTCTCTCTCTCTCTCTCTCTCTCTCTCTCTCTCTCTCTCTCTCTCTCTCTCTCTCTCTCTCTCTCTCTCTCTCTCTCTCTCTCTCTCTCTCTCTCTCTCTCTCTCTCTCTCTCTCTCTCTCTCTCTCTCTCTCTCTCTCTCTCTCTCTCTCTCTCTCTCTCTCTCTCTCTCTCTCTCTCTCTCTCTCTCTCTCTCTCTCTCTCTCTCTCTCTCTCTCTCTCTCTCTCTCTCTCTCTCTCTCTCTCTCTCTCTCTCTCTCTCTCTCTCTCTCTCTCTCTCTCTCTCTCTCTCTCTCTCTCTCTCTCTCTCTCTCTCTCTCTCTCTCTCTCTCTCTCTCTCTCTCTCTCTCTCTCTCTCTCTCTCTCTCTCTCTCTCTCTCTCTCTCTCTCTCTCTCTCTCTCTCTCTCTCTCTCTCTCTCTCTCTCTCTCTCTCTCTCTCTCTCTCTCTCTCTCTCTCTCTCTCTCTCTCTCTCTCTCTCTCTCTCTCTCTCTCTCTCTCTCTCTCTCTCTCTCTCTCTCTCTCTCTCTCTCTCTCTCTCTCTCTCTCTCTCTCTCTCTCTCTCTCTCTCTCTCTCTCTCTCTCTCTCTCTCTCTCTCTCTCTCTCTCTCTCTCTCTCTCTCTCTCTCTCTCTCTCTCTCTCTCTCTCTCTCTCTCTCTCTCTCTCTCTCTCTCTCTCTCTCTCTCTCTCTCTCTCTCTCTCTCTCTCTCTCTCTCTCTCTCTCTCTCTCTCTCTCTCTCTCTCTCTCTCTCTCTCTCTCTCTCTCTCTCTCTCTCTCTCTCTCTCTCTCTCTCTCTCTCTCTCTCTCTCTCTCTCTCTCTCTCTCTCTCTCTCTCTCTCTCTCTCTCTCTCTCTCTCTCTCTCTCTCTCTCTCTCTCTCTCTCTCTCTCTCTCTCTCTCTCTCTCTCTCTCTCTCTCTCTCTCTCTCTCTCTCTCTCTCTCTCTCTCTCTCTCTCTCTCTCTCTCTCTCTCTCTCTCTCTGTCTCTTTCGTTTACTTTCTTTTTTTTCTCCTCCTCTGGTTCTGGTTCACGTGGATGAAAAGGAAGAAGAAGAGTAAAAGAGATAGAAGAAAGCAAAATTACTCGACCACCTTGGGCGCCACGTCGCGCGCGCGCGCTGCCTTCTCTCGCAATTTGCCAATGGAAGGCCTCGCGGATCCACGAGGAGATCGTTCATTTGCATTTTACGATTTTTCGAAGTGCAATTAACGCGGCGCCTTCCGCTCCTCGCGAGCCTTTCTCTTTCTGCTGTGTATCGTGACACCCGACCCAGCACGGTCCAGAAAATTAAATCTATCGTCCACCGTGGAAGCTCAGTCGTTTCGAGAAAAGTCTAAGAACGCGTGAAAGAATATCCAGTGACATAGAGGAATTTGTTTTAAATTATATGTTGAAAAACCCAATTGAATAATTGAAAAACCCAAATTATCGTCGATCAACCCTATGGATATTATCAAAATTCTTGTATTGCTTAAAATCACTTTTGAAATTAAGAACAGAGTAAGGGATTCTTGAGACAGTGAGATATTTGGGTCATATTACACGGTAAATTTTCTTTGTGGTTTGCTAAATTTAGTTATAAATCACCTTTTTCTGGGAATTATATTTGGAAATAGATTGTTTAATTCGTGTCCTCATTACTCTCTTAAATTCTAAACTAAATTAGATTTAGAATAAAGTAAATAGCTTTACTCTAATAATTCTAATTTTAAGATATCTACATCCTTATAGCTACTCGATGAGATTTTACTGGGAAAACCAGCCATGAATGGAATTATCACGTCCTTCGCCTGTGGTCCTCGTGTAAGCAACAAACAAATAATCCATTATTAATTACCAAGATTTGCTTGCTTGTTACGTGTAATCTGATGACTAGACATTTCTGCAATAATAAACTATACGTATAACGTGAAACATCCTGTTGGGTGGTCTAACATATTGGAAAAGAGAATCTTCAACGTGTTCGATACGAATATGTACAAATACAGAGAACTCCAAGAATTTGGTCAGTTTTTAAAAGTATCTGTTCGATTTTATGGAGCACGAGAAACTGTGGGAATGAGACAGAATCAGTCACTCCAGAGGAACGTTTCTTTTTCTTCCTTCCTGTCCTTTTCGTTCTCTTTTTCCTTTTTCTTTCTTTTTTTTTTTTACGGACAACGTTCTGTTGGAGCTGGTAGAATTACATCATCGGTTCAGAACGCGCGGTTGGGTCCGCCATTAAATCAAAATCTACATTCTCGAACGTGCGATCGTGCCTCCTAACCATAATACACCACCAAGCCCGGAATATTCATGAGAAACGAACATTACAATAGCCTTTGAAACATTCTAGTGACTCATAGGAAGGAAAGAAAATTCCAAGAAAAATCAATTGAATTTTTCAAGAAGAATAAGAAAATATGTGCAACAAATTTAGAATAATTGAGAAATGGACCCTCAGGGTTCTTGCACAATTGAACTAACATTATTAACGAAATGTTACAATTCATGAGTCATAAATTTATCGCTGCTAATAGATTTAATAATTGTAGTCGCTTGTGTCTATGAATTTTAATCGATGAATTAAGCTACATCTTCTTTCGAAGTTCTTTTATCAAATGATAATTCACTACCGATTATCTCACAAAACAAGAATCTATAGAAGATTTTATAATATCGTTCCAAAAGCTAGATGCGAAATGATGTAACTGATCATAGATGTAACTCAAAAATTGTCCGATTTTACCTCTCACCTAAGGCGACTCTTAACATTTTAATTAATCATTAGCGCACCATTTCTAAGCATAAATTACACGCTCTAGAAATGTGACTCTACCCAAACTGAGAAACACGACATTTGGTATTTTACAGATATCTTAAAACACTTTAAAAAATGTACACAATCTGAGATATCTACGGAACAAAATTAATTACTTTTTATATAACAGCTAAACAACGATTAACATCGTCGTGTAAACTTGTTAGGAACCACGTTTAACAGACGTTTAAATGTCGCGAATTTGTCAAAGTAGAAAAGAGGACGAAGAAATAAAATGGTAGCAGGCTGTTGGATGGCTGTTCCGCGAACGGCTCAGGAAGCAGTTTTACGAGGATCGGTCACCGTTCGGTCGTGGCAGCATGGCACTACGATTATCTCGTTTCCACGGAATAGCCGAGAAATGCTACCTTAGAAAACGAGGAGGTGGACCTGGACTCGAGCGAAGCCGCATAAAAATCGCGCGCAATTACCGGTTGCAGCCTGGTCCTCTCAGCCACGAATTCGTCGCTCGTGGTGCCTCGATTTCTCGTTCATTTTTTTCACACTGACCAACCGTGACCCACTTCTTCCACGCTTCATACGATGGAACTATCGGTGTCCTTTTTACGCTCGTATCTGTGAATTTTCCCTCCAGACTTGATGAATCTTGAATATAAATCTTTATATTCACGTCTAAAATATTAAAATTGTTTCTTTGTTATACTATTCGTCATTCGAGAAAATCCGAGAAAATATACTAATGACTGTTTGTAATTGCAAGAGGGAGGTAAACTAAACTGCCACATCTTGTTAATAAAATTATTTCTGGAATTATTTCTAATTTTATTCCAGTTGTATATAATCGAACTTCATGTTTGTTAAAAGACACTTTTATTTCATTTTATTTCTTTTATTTCTTTTATTTCTTTCAGATCTGTAATTTATCGAATATTGCGTTTTTGAAGTATTCGGAGGTTCAACGTTTGTTTCTATGGCCTTTAGAAAATCGGCAACGAAGAATATTTTTTTGGACAATTCGTCATTCTGAAGTTCAACACCTTACCACGATTAATTATTTTAACTCTCCAAAAAATTCATCATTCTAAAGTACAATATCATACCGCAATTAATACTTTCATATCGTTACATGTTATGTATTTTATATTGTTATATCAACATCGTTACATTACGCAATTTAATTTAAGACGTTCAACGTAGAAAATATTTTGTAAAATCTTTGAAGAAGGATTCGGCCACATTTTGACCGAAAATATTTCCGTTTACCTTTGGAAATGACCGAGCCAAGATTTAGACCATATTACACTTCGTAGAAATAAGAAGCATCTCCTCGAAATAGTAAAAGTTTCAAGAGGCTGATGGAAAAAGCCACAGTCGTACAATTAGCCGCGGTAATTAGCGAAAATCGCGGTTCCTTTCGAGTGCGCGTAATCTTCGAAACGTATTGAGAAAGAGGGGAAACTTGGCCACTAAGAAGGGTAAGTTTGGCCATCATTCAGGGTACTAAAGGAGAGCAAGTTCGTTGCGAATTAATTAGCCAAAAAACGAGCCGTCAAACTTCTCATTCTACTAAAGCTATTCAATTATACTATTCAAGTTATAACACCTGCTGAAGCAATCGAAAACCGATATCTATGAAACCCTTTGAAAAACCACCCCTAAGATACCCGAACCTGAAGAACATTGCTTACTTCAGAGAATATTGTCTATTATCTTTTAAGAAGAAATATGAGTATTTTAAAATAATGAATTATGTTTGCTAAATTATATGGCAAAGATAATTTATAAGAATTTAATTTATTTTATAAATTTCATTTATAAGAATGTGCCTTATAAATTAAAAATAAGGAAAGCTAAACGAAATAGAATATTAAATATAGTTCAATGTAAGGAAGCAGAAGTTTAAGCACAGAATATATTATACTATGTATAATATGTTTATATGATATATGTATATTGTAATACAATATTCGTATACTTCATAAAAAGATATCATATCGAAAGCAGTAACAAAATGATAAGAAATTCAGAATGGAGAATTTAGAAAATAATTGCCTATTTTTTCATCGTCAAGCTTCCAAGGAAATAATAATTGCGTTCTGCGTGATGACCTAAGATATAAATTTTATAATACCGTGATCCACGATTTTCTCTAAACTCTCTCTACACTATGATAGCGTGAAATTGTGTTTGGTAACAAACATCCCAAACTCATCGATCCCAAAAAAGAAAATTGTATATAATGTACTAAATAAAACGAAAGATCATATTATATTGTTACACATATAAAATAATAACATTTCATTAATATACGATATTAATAAATTATCTAGAACATGACGCTGATACGCAACCTCAAAAAACAAAAAAGAAGCAGAGTAAAAGATAGAATTCTCTCAGATTATCACTCCAAAAGGGAACTCTCACCGGAAGCTTGGAGGACAATTAGAAGATTCACCTGCGTTTTTCGCGATGACCCGACGATTATCCTCCCGTCGACACCGCTTCTTCGCCCCGGGGGTGACACGCCTCTTGATCCTTGGACCAAGCCACGAGTCACCGTCGTCATCCGCCATTGCCGCTCTCGCTGTTTCACCCCTTAACCATCCCTCCGTTCCTTTGATTTCCAAGGCTTTTTTGTTCTCGTTCTCCCAACCCCCGGGGCTGGTTCGCGCGATTCCGCGCGCTAGTTAAGCCGTGCCGCCGACCACACCACCTTTTTCCTCTCTCTGCGTTAAAGTCGTTCAAGCGGGCAGAAGCGTACGCGCGCGCTCCACCAAAGATCGCGTGGGTAAAACGAGGCCCGCCGGGGGCGTGGCGGCTCCCTGGTGGTCCATCACTGGCCTGGCCTCCGGTTTCTTTGCGTGGGCAACGAGGAAACCCCCAGGGAACGCGTCTTACACAATACTTTCAGTATATTTCGATATCAGAGTTCGTGTAAACAGGGTTGGTTTCGTCGACGTTTTGGGGAGGTTTCAGGTTTGTTGAAATCTTAGAATAACATCTTTGATACGATCTTTGAAATATAGATAGTCTCTAGAACCCCGTACACGAGTAAATCGACGGCACACTTAACGATAACCCTAAGGTATATTAAACATTTTACGATTCAAAGTTCAACGTTTCTGACTCAACGATAAGTACTATGAATCTTTGAAAGAGATAAGTATCCCTAAACTTGCATAAACGATCAAACTTAGGTCGCGTGCCATCTGCAACCGATAAACACTCACTTCAGCGGAAGTTGGAACGTTGAAAACTCAAGACGAAATTATGAAACGTATGTCAAACATTCTACGATTGCAAGTTGAAAATTGTTAACCACCGATAATATTACAATCGTTTAAAGAAAAAGACAATGACAATTCGCTTCGCCGGGTCCCGGAAGTTGAAGAGTTCGAGCCATCCGAGACGTCCCGAGGAAGACGTTCCCAAGGCAACGCTTTCTTCGCCTTTCGATTCGCTGGATAACGGCGACTCCTCGCTTCCCTGTTCGCGAGGCCAGAAGCCTGAAACGTTTCTCGAAGACGCGTCGCGTCGGAGATCTCAATCTCGCCGGATCACGATCCGCTATTAATAACCACGAATGCGGCCGAGATGGCTAATTGACCGCGGCTCTGTCCATTAGGCCGTCCTTTCGGCCATTTCCCCGAGGCTTCCCGCGCGACTTCTACTCGATTCATCTGTCGTCGCTTACTCGTCTATCCTCTCTCGCAGACGTGCTCACAAGCGGATTCCACTGGTAGAACGACAACGAAAACGACGCGAGTCCGCGTCCCAGAAATCGTAAAAGGTAAGTTCTCGATGCCGATCGCGGAACCGAGCGAACAGACGGTTTTTATTTTACGTAATTAGGGGTTGTCGAGGAGAGGAAACGACGGCTACGAAGAAACCAACGACGAACGAAGCAAACGGGTATCGAAACGTCGAATCTGCGTTAAAAGTTTCCCTCGAGGATTACGGTGGAATCGGAATGTCGATTGGGCGACTGGCTAACAATTCGCTGCTTCGGCGTAGGAGTAAGTCTAAGGGTTGTTCATCCATCAAGGGCCAACAGTTACGTTGTTGCATCTTCTCATTTGCAATTTTTTTCATTCAATTTACATTACGCAAAATAGATTAAGGATTTTAGTACTGTCCTCTGTAAAGTGTTTTATGAATAGCAGACTGCAGGTTTTTATGCAAATTCATATTTTTGAGAAGCACTATACTTTGAATATTTTACATACTTTTCATGTTACGTGCATTCTGTGCAATTTTGCACCTTCGTATTTTCTATAAATTCATAGAAATTGTAGGATTTTTACGTAACATGTAAAATCTAACGATAAGAAATGTAAAGTACTCTAGGTCTTTATATGTATAACGTGAAATTATGATAGACTATCGCTTGGCCCTTGATCGATTAAGGTCGGTTTCAAATGATCTGGAACGCCCGACAAGGGATTTAAGAATTAATCCTGTCACATTTTTTCGGTCATTTGTGCGCAGTTGTATTATACTTTTCTACTGTTATAATGAATATAGAAAAATCCAAGTGTCTTATTAGAGTTAACTAATTTCCTTGGTTATAGTTACTGACAATATAAGGAACATAAAAATAACATGAAAAGAATTAACGTAATTTCCTTTGGTAGTAATTTCTAAAATTAATATAAAGAACAAAAGTTTCTAAGATAAAGTAGAGAATTTTTCCTTGCGAATCCATCCAAAATGGATCTCCCATAAGAACTCGAAGCAATGAAACGCATACATATACGTATTTGTAAGAAACGAAATACAAAATATATTCTACTCACGTATACCGCAATGGTATCATCCAACGATTCATCATGAGACATCGAACGTTAACGATGGATCTTCAGAGTTTTTCTTTCCCATTGATTCGAATGTTCTGGTGACCGCCACCCGTGTAAACTCGGTATCTCGCAGAAGCATCGCGTGGGCCGATGGCAGGTGGGAAGATCAAGGGGTGTGCACCAGGAAATATTCCTCTCGCGGACCTGCAATTAGAACGGACGCGACGTGGGTGAGTAAAGGTGGACAGTAAATCAGCCCGAGTTTAAACTACGACGGCCTTAGGATGAAAGCGAGCATCTGCAGTAATCAACGAGATAAGGATGCTGCATCAGGTGCCACGTAGCACAAATATGACTTTTCCTCAATTTCATCTTTTCGACAAATGTACGATATACGTAATAATTGAGTGTATTCGTTGAAATTTAGAAGGTTTTAATAATTAAAAAGTTATAAAGAATTCAAACAAGATAGAGGCTTGAAGAAAAATCTTGATCAAGTTATGGGAAAGCAGGTATAGAACGGAGTACTTTCCCTCTTTTCTAACATGTAACAGAAATTTATATAAAGAATATACAATGGATATTCTAATTTTGACTATAATATAATACTTTGAACAATCTTGCAAAATTCACCGTACACACAGAACACGCTTTAACGATTCGAGGCTAAAAACGATTCCCCATGCCGAACACCATAAATCTCTAGGTACCAGATCTAAGAATTTTCTACCATTCTGACCCTACTACAAACCTCAATCACCACCCCAAACAAATCTCCGATTTCCAAAATCTACGAAATCTCACGCATAACTCCGAACCCCAAACGTCAAAAAATTAATCACGCCGGTCCCAGCCCGGCGCCAATAACCACAAGGGCGTGACACTGAAAGGCATCAGGCCACCGGGCATAGATAATAAAACCAAGCAAATAACGACGCACAAATTCGTCACGGCCGCGATAAACGATGGAAGATCGAGACCGTCACCCTTAACAGACGTTCCCTGACAAATAGACGAGGCTTGGCTCGTACAGTTCGAGGGTGAGGAGACTCCTAGGCGAATTCATAGACGGCCAGGAATGCGCAATATTGTCGGCAGTCTGTCACACATTCGATCCGGCCAGCCTTCGAGATAAGGCAAACGCGCGCGCGGTCGTGCTCGTTTTATTACACGCGTCCAGCGGTGGCCCGCAGATGTATCAGACAATAAACTACGGCCTGTTTGGGATTTGTGGGCCGCGTATTAATCTTACTGTATTTATATGCCGGCCCTCCAGAGAAAAAGCGGCCTCTGGATCATCAAGAGACGGGGCAAGAGCGCGAGCGCGCGACGAAAGCATCGATTTCAGATAAAATCGAGGCTTACCCTTGAAAAAAAGGGATTCGTCCCGGTAAACGACAGCACTGGGGATTGTTCCGAGCGTGGGTTAGATCGGACACGCTTGTCCTCCTTAGCTGGACGATTTTTGTTTTCTACCTTCGTTGGTGGCCCTCCTTTGGCGCGGGGGTTGGATCGAAGAATTGGACAGTGTATTTCGTGGACGATTCAGTGGCAGAGGGATGCTATCTGATTATTATATTTTACGGTGATGCTTTTAGCTTCGGAGCAGGTGGTGTTTTTATTCGGTTCTCTGCGGAATAAAGAAGGAAAATTAATTGCAATCTTTTACAATGATTACTGAATCTATAAGAAGTTTGAATTCATCGATTCGCGTTGTTTCTTAACTTCCTCTTTTGGAAAATTGCGATACCCATAGATACTATATACATTCATTGGATTCACACGCAGTTCGTTTTATAGTAGGTAGCTATGTAATGTTAAGTATGTTTTACATATCGCTATATGTCTCTTTTTTAATTCTTTTACATATGCTGTCTTTTTCGCATCAATGTGATACAACATTCTATAATGTTAACGCATTTATAGAAAATTTAAGTGCGCGCAATACGCAATAAATTGCCTAAAGTAACGTATTATAATAATGTTACTAGTCATAATCTTTAAGGGTAACAAAGCTCTGTTTAGTTTTCATTCTCTTAAGTATGTTAATAAAAAATGTGAATTTATAGAAATATCCGCAGACTAGCTATAGTTTGCAGAAATAATTATTAATAATTTTGCATTGTTCTCAATGAAAATCAAAGAGAAGAACGCAAAGATTCAATAAAACAAATGGTAGATTGACGTACTACTCGTCTTTCGATTTGCGTTTTTCGTCGAGCAGGTGCGTATCGACGTTATGTTAATGGGCATTCAGAAGATTTTGGTTAACCATATGCTATCCAACGAGGGTGGAGTGAGGCCAGAAATACTAATAGAAGCCGTTCGCAGAAGCAAGCTTGAATAAACGGTGCCCCGTCCAGCGAGGTCTAATCATTTCTGGGCGCCTAAGAAACGCTGGAACGGAAGCCAATTTGTAAATTGCCTCGATAAACCACCAAACCGATGCTGAATTTGTGGCTGAACGGCTCTCCACTCAGCTTCTAGCTGATGGTTATATCGAGAATCTCTTCTTATTGCATCGTTTTCCTGTAATTACAGGGTTTTCTGTATTCTAGTTGCTGGTACTAAGACCTAATGTTGTCTTTTTACATATTTATATCCTTCTTTTACTTCCTTCTCAATAATTTCAATACAAACAAATTCTTTTTCAACTAAACGTTTTTATGGAAAAAGTTCATTTTTATTAATTTTTTTTCTTCTCACAGTAAATGTAAGTCTTCCAGTTAATTATAGTAATCCTTGATAAGCACAATTCTGCAGTTTATTATGTTAATATTAACTTTTACCAAGTTACAAACTGACATAATGGAGAAAAATGAAACATCACTAGTTTCCAATTTTTATTATCTGTATTAGACAGTTTCCAGACTAAACTCAGCTTTTGCTAACTGTTTTCACGCTCAATGTTCAAATTTGATGCATTTCACAACGAATCTCAAGACGTGCTGTTCTGCGAATGCAGGCACGATCGGCCGATAAAAATCAAGTTATCTCGGTGTTCCGCGACGATCAGCCGCGTAACGCATGCGCTGACGCCATTAGAATATCGTGGCCACATACCGGGACCCAAAAACGAATGCCAGCCAAGGGAAAAGGGGTGACAGGGCCGACCGAAATGGAAGGGGTTAGCAGGATCGCCGGCGCCTTTGACCGGGAACCCCGTGGCGCGCGACATGCCTCGTCTGACCGCCATTTAGCGTGAACCTGTCTCCAGTGCAAACCACTCCGCTCTCGAAACTAGCCGTTTCGTTTTCAAAAACGAAATGTTTCATCCGGTGACAAATACTTTTCGTCATGGCAAACAAAATTGAAAATGTTATGTACTGAGAGAAAAGGAAGGTTGATGTTTACAAGATGTTGCGAGTTTTTCAGATAATGAGTAAAGAAGATACTAGGAGAGACACTGATGATGATAACCTCGCGAAATATACACTTACTTACGTGTAAAATTGGAACATCATATTTTAAAAATTCTATGGAGAGTTAGGACAGCTGCTACAATAAGGAAGCAATTCCATTGTACAGTAATTTAATTAAACCAGCTCAAAATCGATCAAATTCAAATCACTTTTAAATATAAACCCTAATAACGATCTTTTTTCTCTAAAATACAATCTAAATATTGGAACTACTTTCTTATGGCTGCAAGTCGTTTAATTGTAATCGATTGTTGTTAAAGAACCTTAGTATGTACTTACTGTTCGTACGAAAGTGCTGAATTATGGATGTTCAAAGGTAAAATAAAAGGATTCATGTTGCTGAGGTGTTATGGGTTCTTTAGATGGTAAACATATGTAGGAGACACTGGAAGAGTGAAAAGAAAAAGGTAATTATTTTTTATGTATTTTATTAGCGTATTAAAATTAATTACCATTGAGAAAACTTACTATTTGCATAAGAGTATTAAATTATAGATGTTCAAAGATAAAGTAGAAGGACTGATATTGTTGAGAAATTATGAATTCTTTGGATAATAAACATAAGAAACACTGGGAAACATTGGCGATAATTATCGGAAATACCTGTTTATATAACCATAAAATTAGACAATCGTTTTTTAAATACCCTATTAATTCACGTTGATTACTATTAAAAAAGAACTTACTCTTTGTATGAACGTTGCGTTGCAATTATTTATGATTACGAGAGAAAGTTGACGTTCTCGGAATGTCGTCAATTGTTTGGTTAGAATACGAGTCACTAGTAATAATTGCTCCATACAACATCTATTTACTAATCAATCAAATTACTAATCGATCAAACTATTTTATAATTATTCTATAAAAAATTAAAGTCAATCATTGCTTAAAAAAACGTATTACTTACTATTTTCATGATGTGGTTAATTGCGACTGCAAATGCTGCAAATATTACTTCATATAACGCTATCACAGATGGCGTTACAATGAACGCGCGAAGAGCATCCATAATTGAATAATTATATTAAATGCAATCGTGTTATTATTTCTTTGATCTTAAAAGATAAAGAAATAATTATGAATCAGTGTTAGTTCGGGGCTTAAATAAATAAAAAAAGAAAGAAATACACATAACATAACATCATTTAACATGATTCAATAAAAGATTAATTTTAATTTACTTACTTTTAATATTATTTACTTTATCACTTCCATCGCGTCAAATATAAAACTGTGAAGAAAATAAAATAATGTAAAAAATTAATAGATATGCCAACGATACCACTTGAGAGTTAATGGCATTGATATTAAAATATTTGTCCAAATAAATTACGCTTACAGAGTCATTTAAAATTTAACATTTATGTACCTAAACAATCTAACGAGTAAAACTATGCGACGTCTTCTTGGTTGGCAAAGCGGTGCCAGGATGCTACTCCATTCCACCCACGCGAAGTCGTGGTCTGATCCCGTGGTCGAAATTTCTGTGTGTTTGTCGAGCGGCGGTAGTAGGTCCCGGAGTTATGTTACGGCTGGCCATAAACGAAATGAGAAAACTGTCCGGCCGCCGTTGAAAAATCTCCGCGGAATACAAATGCTTGATTTTTTCGGGCGGCGCTCGCTTTTGGTTGGCCGCGCCTACGATGCTTTTTTCGGCCCCCGGCAGAACGTTTCACCTTCGACAAATGGCATGCTGATCGTAATTCCAGAACACGATGATAATAATAATAATCGAAATTTTGTCGGTCATAGCTCAGATTCATGATTAATTCAATCTCATTAACAGATAATATTGTTGTTACCAATATTATCAACTCGATCAATTTGATCAAGTTTATCAACTTTATCAAATAATTCAAATTATACAAACGAAATAATCTGCCATTAACACCAGAACTAGCAAAGTCGTTAAAATGACGGATCTCAAATTTTATATTACCAAAAGCGTGTAGAAATTTTTAGAAAAATTATCGAAATAGAAAAATGATTATAAAGTTCTATATTTCGTTTCCATAGCATCAAATTTTTCTAGTGATACGAAAGTACTACGAAGTATTACGGAATTTAATATATTTGGGTCTAATTAAATTGTGCATGAATGCTATAATAAATACAATGATATGCCATTACCTTCTGTAGCCACTGTATAATAGAATCACCGAACCAAATATATTGTATATTTCAATGCTTGTTGTAAATCAGTAGTTCTAGAGTCAAATCAGTACAACACAGAAATTCGCCCACTCAAATCGTCAAGAAACACCAAGTTGTCATCGTATACCTCGAGTGGCTCTCCATCAAATCTCTCCACGAAGTATGTCGAGCATTTCCAAATTAACCAATAAATTAACGAAAGTCGGAGAGACAGTCGGTCTTGACCAGTCGATCGGTGGCTTTTCTTTCGATTCATGGCTCGCAATTAATCTCGATCTTGTTCCCGTAGCATGCTGCCGTGGGCCTGCACGGTCGTTAATTCGGCGCTGACGAAGGCACCCGACGTGGTGGTGGGGCTGGACGGGTAACAGAGGAGGGGAGCTGGGGCCCGCTTTCGGGGCCCCGT
>NT_176636.1:1931061-1931221 GCF_000188095.3 Bombus impatiens | reverse complement strand
TCGGGGCCCCGTTCCGCTTGTAAGAAGCGAACACGATGACATTCGTACCAGGGCCCGAGAAAACGAGTCGGGATACATGGAAGCCTACACGAGCGAACGGACGATTCGGAATCAGATGTTATCTTTGACGAGGGCTGCCGCTGGTGGGGGGAAGTCGGGG
>NT_176636.1:1766165-1931022 GCF_000188095.3 Bombus impatiens | reverse complement strand
AAGATACGGATCTCCTTGGCGCCACCGTCTCCCGGGCCCTTCGCCACGGGGCCACGCAAGTAGCGATGGCCACCTCTGTTCTTCTATTTTTTGACCTCGCGAACTTTCGTGCGGTTTAATTGCGCCTCGGCTCGGTTACTTGCCTCCTGATTGTCTGCCGGTGCTGGTGATAAAGTAATCTTTCTAATTTTTGTTCCTTTTATCGTTTTTTATAATTTTGATGATATCGTTTGACTCTTGATTCAAATCTAATTTCGTTTTTCAATCCCTTTTCGCTGAAGTAGTATTTTTATTGAGAAAAATTTTAATGTTTGAATTGGTGATTGGTTCTATGATGCATCGAAAACATTGACGAGTATGTTAGAATTCTTTTAAATGTCTTGACAACTTAAAACAATGAAGAAGTGTGGCTTAAACATAAATGGTCCATTTTATTCATGGAACGTGAAAAGGTATGCTCGCCTATATTATGCTTACCTTATGATTAACCCAGCTACATTCTTTAGGTCCCTTTCGATCTAACTATGTTTCTCCATTCCTTGATAGTAATAATTTCTTCCAACGTTTCTTGTCCACCTTCCAACAATAAAGACAGTTTCACAAAGAATCATACATCCACACGATCTTCACCTCTCCGAAAGTTGGCACTTGCGTATTCCTTGTCTCCTTTCTTCACAGTCTCGTAGCATCCATAAACGAGCATTTCCCACATTCCACTAACGAACGGTGGAAAACAAAAAGAGAGTCTGGCCGATCACACCAGGTGATTCGTGGCCTCTTCAGTCCATCACTACGACAACGTGGGCTGCTGTCGGGGCCTCGAAATGCTGGCTTTCGAGGGCCCTAAACGCGGTTTAAACGTAACCGATACCCCAGCGGGGGTCCCAGCACCGGTCCTCTTTGCGTCCGCCATCGAAAATTCGTTTTGACGATTGACAACGGCACCGAACGAACGATGAGGAACGGCCGGTCAAACGAACGAAACCACCGGTTTTCCTTTACCCAGACCCTCGCGTTCATTATCGTGGGCACGCGTGTCTACTGTGCCTTGGATGATCCTCCTCGTATCGAGGGATCGATCGAAGCCGGATATGTCCAGTTGAATTTACCGAGGGGACACCGTGTTCCAACCGTTATCCTGAAGACGTTACTCCGCCTGGACCGTGAATTATCGTACTCCCGTGTCAAAGAAACGCAGTTAATTTATCGTCCACAAATGGTCTCTCTGGCACAATTCAAGTAGTATTAATAATGAAATTTTACAAATCATAAGTCACAAATTACAAATTACCGGTATTAACAAATACCTTTGCATTATAAAAAGAAAGGAAACTTCACAAGTAGATTTTATAAATTATAACTCCATTGGTTATTCCATATTTCCCAAAAAATTATAAAATCGTAAAAGAGTAATCTATAAGCTATAACTTATAACTTGTCGGCTTATTGTCATTAATGGTTAGTCAAATATCGCGCAAAAGAGACCGGGGACGTTGTTTTTCGTGATGCTCAGCCAGATGGCGATTCCTCCTTGACACGAAATCTACGGTGAAATAAAAATGAGAAATTGGTTTATTTGATTTTACAAATAAAGTGATTTTTATACTATCGTCTATTTATATTTATTATTATATTATATATCTTCACTACATTTTCAACGTTACGATAGAAAAATGTTCCTCTTTTGTCTTGCCTCTTTACCTTACCCTTATCTTTTTTTGTAACTGGGCTGAAATTCTCTGCAATTTAAATTTAAGTTAAAATAAAAAATGTACCTGCGTTAATAAAGTTCCATATTTATCCCTAACGAATAGTTAACATTTTATAGAATCTATACGAACTTTTAGAACGTGACTAGAGACATATATCTCAATCGCTTTAATATCCTCACATTAGACAGACACAGTTAAAAATTGGGAAACATGAGAGAAGTTGAAAAGGCAAAGGACACTTCAGAAATCGAGCCCACAGTTGAAAGCTCGAGCAGACGAGATTTTAATAAACGCATCTAACGCTGCGTCATTTCGAACAATAGAAAATTGCACGTACGGTATGCATCGGCATGGTTGAGCAGATACAGCGTATAATTTAGTAACAGGGGCCGGGGGTTCCATGCAAATATCGAGAACAATGAAACGACGAGGCTCGCATTAATTAAGTCGTAAGCAGAATAGGAGACGTTCTTCGATTCGTTGATCGAGCGCCGTCGTCGCTCGACTACGACTCGCGAGGAGAGCCGAGTTAATTGGCTCTCTAACCAAATAATTGACAGTAAGTAGGAAATGAGAAGTTATTCCTCGTAGGAGTTGTTTGTCGTCTCCCACTTTTCTTTGCCCGTCGCTATCGCGAATCGACTTCGGCGAATTAACGAGCGAACGTCGTAATTAACCACTGTCAGGGAATCAGACCCCCCTCTTCTCCTTCGATGTTGAAACTTCTTAGAATTCATCGAGTTCAACCTCGATCGCAATAGTGTCGTTCAATGAATATTAGACGGTTCTTAGATCTCCAACTATACTCAACTATGCTCCACTCTATGCCTTTCTTTACGAAGATTATCTTTCATCGAGATAAACCATTCATTCACAGAAGAGAGACTTGACCGCGTGAAAAACAGGATTTACAGGGACCGATAATTGGTAAATAATCTCTTCAAACTTGTCCTATGCCAGAATGATCATCATCTACAACAGAAATTGTCGCAATAAGCTTATCGTTACCACAAAGGATTTTCCTAGTTCCCGGTAAATGGACTCTCTCTAGCATAGCAACATCCTTTAGTGTAATCCTGCTAAACTAGACTTACGATCAACGATCCTAAGTCCCTCAGATTTACTGAATCGCGCTCGATTGTCATAAAGCTGTTGTTCCAATGTGTACCTGAAATATTCTTTCTTTTAAAATGGATCCCACCCCAATACAAATGCAATTATGTATTAAACTAAAGGACATGACATATTTTTAAATAAAATCTTAGTTTGTTTTAAACATGACTCAATACACTTTTTGAATAACTATCTAAAGTTCACTATTTCAAATTTATAAGAATCGTCATTTCTAAATTAAAAAATTCCTATAATGTATCTAAGAACAATATTGGCCCATCGAATTTAATCCTCGGAGGAGTAACATCTCATATGCACCACCTTAATCTGCGCATTTTTATGTTTTCTTAATAAATTATATATTTACAGGCTCTGAGATAGAGAAATGGAAGGGTACCTATAATAATTGAGGAGAGAACAAGCGACGGTCGTAATGGTCATGGAAGGGAGAGGCTGGCGCCGTCGAAGATGACCAGGAAAACGCCCAGTCTAGGCAAGATGACGTTGTAAATATTTTCTGTCATCGGTCGGCTCTGTGTCAGCGCCCGGAGTCTTGTCTTCGCTTTAATAAAGGTACTGGCAGCATGGGTACCTCTTTGGAAAGTGCGTCACCTGAGCCTGGTATCGGACACTGATGGTGCGGATAGCGGCCCTTTGTGTCCTTCGTGTACCCCTCTTAGCCGAAAAGATCACCGCTCTCAAAAGACCTGCCCTCGCCATTCATCACTTCCGCCGCGCTTTCGGTCCCGGGAGCAGCGAAAAAGTCAATCTGCAGATTCTCCGTCTTGAACGTTGCTTGATTGTCAAAGAACGAATAAAAAAAGCTATGGAAATTGTAATCGAGGTCTTCGATGTACAGTGGCTCAAAAAAGTATTTAAACACTTACCTTAGTAAACGTTCATGTATATACTGTATGTCTTATACAAAATGTTTTGAAATTTCATTAGTGCTGTATACAATCGTCCCGGAAAGTAAGTTAATGCTGCAGCTAAAAGTTTACTTCCCTTTAATAGTCCGTACTTTATATAACGTGCATAATGTATTCATAAAATATTTCTACAAGTGTTAGGATACCTTTGTGAGTTAGTGCTCAGGAATTTTTCTTATCAACGCTAATAGGCTGCTCGTTGTTAGTGATGAAATCATGGCCATTCTTACAGACGATTCTCTGTAAAGAAGATTCTACTTTACTATGGATTCTATTATAAAAGCTCCGTAACATTCGAAACTTTCAATTGCAAAACTTTTCCCAGTAACTATAGGCTATGGTTACCTTCGAGAGGAATTTCTTCGCCAATAGAACCTGCAAAGGTCTAGTAGCATACGGTTAACGCTTCTAATTGCAAAACACGGTGCTACTCTTCCTTAACATGCATCGAAAGTGAGAGTCGTAGCTCTTCGGGACGTAAATTCGCTCATTTGTACTTGCAACACTCGGCGCAAGATCGCTGGCGTAAAAGGCGCGCTCGCGCCATTCCGAATGTCCGGCGTCCTTTATATCGAGGCGGCAGAAAAGGTAATTTGCAGATTCCAGCGAACAGGTTTCAACCGAACACACAGTCGGGGTGCTAATTTGTCCCGACGCGGAGATAAGGATCTGGCAAAAAGGTTCAGCACAAAACGAAGCAATTAAAATGATAATGCGACCAGACGGGGACATCTTTTATTAGCGGCCTAGCGCAACTCTATGAAGACCATTCGCCAATTTCATGATGGAATCTAAATCATAAACCAAGTACCTAATCTAACAATTAAATTTATATCGTTGTTTGAACCAACGAGTCGATAAATCATCTTTGCGTTCCATAATCCATACGTCTTCTAAAATTCCTCGTCGAATACTACAGTGGCATATCTTTTAAAAGACGACTGTTAGTTCTTATCCATGTAAGAATTATCTTCCTCGATTTTTCGTTTCTGAACTTCCTCCAAACAATTCAAAAGCCCATTTACATATACAATCGATTCATTGCCAGGATTCTTCAGCTTTCCAGCGCCGATACGTCACGTCCCAGTTCCAGAAGGTTCGTCAGACATCCCCGGTCCTCGTCGGCCAAAGGAGGTAAGACAGAGAAACGTTTACCTGGCTGACGACGGCGGCGACGCCTTTGTCTCAGGGACCCCGGAGATAATTAAAAACCGAGTAAAGCGGACAGAACGCGCAGCAGTCGGTAAATCCACTTGGAAAGGGACACAGAAGGGAGAAGATCGTATCTTGAATTTACACCCATCAACCGCCACCTTGTTCCAGCCACCTTCATCCATCTACTTGTGTGTAACCAGTCGCCGGATCCTTGGTCCTCGATGATGGCCAACGATACGCCGTTGCTCGACGCTGTAAAACCCGATGTTCGACAGGAGTTCGGCCATCGGGCTACACGTAAATATCCGGCGTGGAACGTGGATCTACCGGTACATCATCCAGCCTCCTTTCTTTCCGCCTGATCGCTGGTATTTGACGGCAAACGCGTTTTTTCCTTCGTCGAGATCTTTCTCAGCGATTCCTTACTGCCGCGTTCCTTCTTGCCTCTGGATACTTTACGGAGTGTCGCGTGAAAATTGAAATTCGAGATATGGAAAGGCTCTCGATCTTAGCCCGTGCACCGGTGTGACGAGTTTATTAAAATGGTTGCTCGTTAAGACACCAGATGGAAGTTGGTACCAGGGACTTGTTCTTTCATCCAAGATCAACGTCTCCCAGGTTTTGTCCGATCAGTTTAACAGGTTGTTCGGGATTCTTCGAACTGGTAAACTGGAACAGGATAAAACAAAAGCAACCGAAGACGTACAATTTAAAATTATGGACCACTGTTACCACTGTACCTCTGAGGTTCTTATATCATTCCTAGTAGTCGTTGTTCAAGAGTCGTTTATATTCTTCGAAGTCATGAAAACGTATCGCGAGAAAGAATAAAGTTGCAACTTAATTAATTATGAAACATTGGATGCTTTTAAAAGTTAAGATACATGACTAGATCCAGATTCTCAAAATCTTGACATACACAACTATGATTTTCAACTTATCATAAATAAATTACATTTCTCTAAGATAGCTTTTCGTGTCGTGGGTGATGTATAAACTGGAAGCAGATTGAAGTTACAAGTGAAACAAACGGTAGCAGATTAAAAGGGACGTAACATCGTAGAGTCGAAGGAAACGTCGAGGAAAGCCAACGTAACTTTTCCTCCGGAAGTTTCGACATGATGGTTTCGCTGCAGTGGCTTATGGTTGAGCCGATGTTATTTGTCATTAGAAGAGAACGGCGAGCTTCATTATCCGAATAATTAAAGCTTATTATATGATGTAGCGGCGCTCGTTATCTAACCGGTTCCGTTGATGCGCGTCACAGATAAACTTATCTGTCGTGTAGGAGCGCTTGTAACGAATCAATTATATTACTTATGTAAGCGAGCGCGCGGGTTTCGCGCGCTCCGCCACTTATCGCGGCGAAACTAGCGCTGAAACGTTTTATGCTGTCCTGATAAGCAACCGTTAGCATTATAATGCGCGGAAAAGGCGATCTACGGCGGTCGATCCTTGTCTGTTGGTGGTCTCGTGCCCTCCGTTCTGCTCGGTTGTCAGCACTGCTGGATGGAAATGAAGAATCTCCGTGATAAACCATTATCTGCATACGACATTAATAATACGAAGATAAATTGTATATATCTTGTGAAGAATTGGAATTTATCTTCCATAATTAAATTAAGATCTAAATTTCTCCAAATTAATGGCTAGAACCATTTAGACAGGGCTATTTGACTCGGAAGGATGTTTGAGTCGAACTAAATAATCCGCTATGTAATTCAGTAAAATCGGTTATGAACAATTTTTAAACTAGAAAATAGATTACATATTTAACTTCTAATTAATGGTTTGATAAAACAGTGAAGTATATTATATACATTGACAACTCTATAGCCATATATTTTCAGGATGTTGAAGCCCAGGTGACTCAAATAACTCTATTATGCTATATACTCCTAGATGTATTTACTCTAAAACGGTACATAAAAGGTAGGAAAAGAGAAGACATTCTGTATTCTCCATACACTGCGAACAGCAAAGTTGCTGAAGTAAGGTACACCGTGCTGAATAACAAAATCGTGTATATACAAACGATCTTCCGTCTATTTCGAGAGACACATCAGTCAGCATGCCGAAAGATGGTCTTCCAAGGATTAGCCTCGGTCGCGGGATTCGGCCCGAAAACCGCGAGCTGCAGTCTAGCAAAACTGTTGGACCGGTTTTTTCCTCCTCCGTCCCCGAGATGATCGTCTGGAGGTATTCAGCCAATTCCCATTTCGCGTCGCCATGCATTTATGCCTGAATACAAAGTGCGAGAGGAGGTTCCCTAAAAAAAAAAAGAAAAGAAGAAGTGAGACAGCGAAGAAAACGACGAGTCGGAAGAAGGAGGAAAAAGGATAGAAGGAAGGGAAAAGGGAAACCGTTGGATTCTCCGTAAATCTTCCATGCGTGTAACTCTTCTGACGAGGAAGCCACGGCGCTCTCGTTGCGCGGAGCGGCCGGAGTTGTTTATGCTTTCCTGTGCAGCGCTTTCTGAAATATGCAAATCGCGAATTCGCATAATGGCGTTATCGCAGTAGGATGCCGCCGTCGGCGACGACGTCGAGATAGCTGAATCCGAGCGGGTCGAGCTCTTTCTTGACATCAAACGGCCACCGCCGGCTCGCCAGCCCCATTGATTTGTCCCTGAGAAGAAACATCTCAGCGGGCTTTTCGTACAGCCGCGATAAATATATGATCTGCGAATCCGCCGAGTGATCGCTATGACTCACGACGATTCGACCACGAGGAATACCAAGTCGTTCGAACTGTGAGGTCGATCGCTCCGGCTCCGTTACTCGATGAAACGTTCGTGGATGGCTTTCTGTATTAGCCCTGCTACGTCCTTTGAGTCATTTATGATCCAATCACATTCTTTTATCATCAAAAAATTCGTAATTTTATAGATTTATAAATAGTGATGAGACTTAAATTTTTTAATAGATAAAAGTTTGTCTTCGTCTTGCACTCGGTATTTCTCCATAGACATATGTATCTATAATTTTTCGTTTGTCAATATAAATGATATATTCTACTGTTTATCATGCCTCTAATAACCTTTTCAAATGTAGATCCGTTAAAAATAGTTCATAATTGAATTTAGCGAATTAAGAAGGAAATTACTTAACTTAACTCAAGTATTCTTCTGACTTCCAATACATGTCATTTCTTGTTCCAACAGCATGTTAGTGTATTCCTCAACACATTCAGTATTCCCTTGTTGAAACGAGATTAAAATTAGTATATAAAGAGAAAAGATTCTTCCGGTTTGACGACATCTCTTCTCCGACTATCTTTTAACTGATAAATCGGTATCATTTGTAATCGACTTATACAGAAGTAAACCCTAATGAATTACATTTAAGATAAGCTAGTAAGCTGATTGTATGTGTTTTGAGCCTCTCGCAATATCGTCCTTTTTTTTCATTTGCAAATTGCTCCATGGTGAACATTGCTGTTTCGTGGTGTTGTTAACCTTCTTTTTCCAAGTACCTGGAATCCACCTCTTCTCGCAACGATCTAAACTGCAGAAAATTATATCGATCCGTGTCACGCAAGCCTTAAAATGTCGCGTTTCACTCGCATGTAGTCAGTCTACCGGCGGCAGCCTCGGTGGTCTTGCATTTACAAAACAGCCAGACGAAATGAATGAATTATTCAGTTTCGTATAAATTAACTTAATCATCTTTTTACAAATAAACGATGATGGCGGCATATTAATACAAAGAAGATTTCGATAAGCAACCTAACAAAAACTGACAATTCATAGAAAAATAATCGATCACATTAAATACTCGTAAACTTCTAATGTATCACTATATTAAATAAATGAATGTTCTTTTTGTCCCCAATATTAAACAGAATATAAGGACTCAATTTTAGACGTAATACATCATCGCCATACACCTCTGACGATCCGTCTACAACATAGAAAAGAACCAAATATGTAGATGATGACAAGATGAATACATCGAATTTCCAGGCAAAAAATAATTGTCCAATTCTACCATAGAGAACAACTTTAAAATCAAAAAGCAAACAAGAAGAAAAAGAAAAAGAGACACAAACCTGTACTCATTATGCTCGTTCGATTCAAGCGGTTAGACCCGACTCATTTATTTCAGGCGACGCAGAAACAGGAAAGACCGAGGCAGAAAGAGAGACAGGCGAAGCATCAGGACGGAAGAAGGAGCGACGCGCGCTGAAACGTATCCGCGGTTTATTATTATTTTATTCGGATGTTCTTCGTCGCGTTATACCCCATAACCCACCCTCTTCCCTACACCTTTTCCTGTGGCACCGTCGCAACGCCACCCCCTTCCCTGCCACAGAACCACCACCATACTTCTCTGATTCTGCCCCACCGCGAAGAGAGAGGAGAGACCACCCCTCGGTGTTCCACGCTCGCTTCGTAGCAGTCAAGTCGTAATCCCCCTTCACAAGGTCCTTAACAGGCAGGGCAGGACCCGGCCGAGTACGCGACAGGGACGTTAAAATTTAAGGTTTCCGTCGACACGTTGCGACCCATAAATTTCCTCGCTCGAAGCCGTCGCTCTTTCCTTCGGCCACGCTTGACAAATTACACCAGCGGCATCCCCGCGGAAACTCTGCTGGAAATCACTTTGCCGCTTACTTTTATCGAGATCGATTGAAAAAATAAAACGCACGTGAGTGAATAATCGATTGAATGGATCATACACTACCATTTTACCTAAATTAGTTAAAGAAATTCTGAAGATAACTTCTTTTATATTGTACATGTTATATCATATTTAACATGTTTACAGAGTACAGTGTTATAGTAGTTCGTCTTTTAATCTCCTGACGAGGTTAACTGCAATGTTAGCGGAATGTTAGAAATGTTTTCTTAATAGACATGGCTCTCGTCCAGAAGCTTCAAACTTTGTTAAACGCGGCAGTGTTAAGTATAACACTGCACAGTGTAACAATGTCAAGTGTGATAACCCAGACTATGAAAATGATATGAATCTGGATACATCCTAAAACATAATAAAATCATTTTTACAATGTTACACTAAATGTTATGTCACCATAAAAAATAACTGATACAAGAGTTATATAATTATACATACCTCTAAAGATTCTATAACCAACATTTTGCGATTAGTAACATTTTCTTAAAATCCTCAATAGTCCTGAATAATCATCTTATCCTATTTCACAGGACAGTTAAAGATACATCTACAAAAACGATTCGCTTTATAATATATTTCATCTAATCAACATCTTCTGAGAATGAAAACTTTCAAATGAAGCCAAATTCGAAGAAACGACTTTTGCTCAACTTCTGAATGAAAATCGATCACATGGATCGATTGAAATGTAATTGCATCGGTGGCGCTTTCTATGATCGATACAACCTTAATGTCAACTTTGTTAGGTTATGTGGTTCGAATGACAAAAAACGACATAGCAAGTGTTTTAGAATACTAAATGATCGTAATGGTTTAAAAAAGAGATTTAGAGAGATATTCTTTCTGGTTCTTTCCCTTTTTTGATGTATATCGAGTTCGCGAATGTCTAGACGATGAATTTATATTCAGACAATGTCTCCTCTAGAACACAATCCATTTCAGAAAGTGACTTTAAGAAGATGCTTCATTTTTTTATATTTGAAACGTGTTTTTATGTTTCGTGTGATAGGAATTCGTTTAATACATGATGCATTCTACGATCAGAAAAATAATTCTACTTAAATTCTAAAATAATTCTACTGAACGAAACTTCATAGCCATTATATTTTTAATTTTCTTACAATTTGGACGTTTTTAATGTTTAATACAGAATAAGCCTTACCTGATTAACAGAATTATCATGAAAAACGTTTGAATATTGCTTTCATTTTTATAAAATGTGTCCAATAGTTTACTCGGAAATGTCATATTTCGCTAACAGCGCTACCATTGGTTGATTCAGGACCTGAACTCTATTATGAAAAATGATGAGTTTTGTTATTAAAAATCTTATTATAAGAAAAATTCGTAAAAAGTTTTAAAAACAAAATATGTACATTCCAATCGTCAACTACAATATTACAGTCTCTTTCAAATTCGAAATATTAAATTTTGAATTTTAAATGTCAATAGGTGGCGCCACTAGATGTTCATTTATTAACCGCCAAAATTGTATTTCCGGTTATAACAGTCGAGTCCATCGTCGTAATTTTCGTTAAATTACATTTTAATTGTGTCCATAATTACAACTTAAACGCGAATCAAGTGATAAACAAATTGTTTAATAAAAAAGTATTCATAGTTAGAATAGTGTCACGTTTTTAACGATGTTTCGTTGCGTTATAACTAAAATAGAAATGAAGCACTTTGACATGATTTGAAAAGCCTTTGTGTAACTCAGCAACATCAGAACATCAAATTAAAGGTATTTTAGATTCTATATTTATTATATATTTTTATAACTTTCATATAATGACAAGATTATGTCACTTTTATATATTTTTATTGCATAAATATGTAACTTTATATATGTTATATATGTATGAAATTTTGAAAAACTAAAGTAATTTGCAATCCTTTATACATGAAGCTTTTTAAGATTTCATAAAAGTTATATTTAATATAGCTTTATTTTTTATTTAAAAAATGCTAAAGCGGCAGGTGCTGCTACCTACTCCTCTATCGTTAAATAAAAAAGGTCACCTAACCATCTAATTACCGACAGTTGATAACTGACGCTCGTTTCAAAATTTGAAAAATTCTTGGTTTCAAATATTTAAATTTAAATAATCATTATATAAATTTTATATGTATAATTTTTTTATTTTGCAGTTTTGAATAAATAAACATTTATTGAATTACTACAAAGTTTCGTAACAAGAAAAACAACATAGCCATTTATTCTCAACCATTTATTTTTTCTTTTTTCTCTGTATTACTAGAATGTTAAACAAAACAGTCTGTTCCCTAGTTGCATAAATTTCAGCACGGAAAATAGTTCGAAAATGTTGCAACTAACAAATACCAAAGACTTATAAAAAACGGTTCGTTCACGACTTCTGTCGATCAAAGATTTTGAGCAATCATCGGGACGAATTTTTTATCGTGTCAAAATGTGACATATAGTATAATCAATATTGAAATGTGGTTTTACCACATGCAAAAATTATCGTTCGAATTTTAACAAATTGTGCAATATAAAGAACAAAGTGCGCGCTACCCATTCTCCTCTTTCAAATACATCCTTTTTTCGGCATTAATACATACATTTATTGCTCTCTTCATCTGTATGGACACAACTGTCTCCACATTTTGCAGTTTTGGGAAACAGATTTTCGAAAGAAATTCTCAAGTTGCATTGTACATTATGATTATAGATCCATGAAACGAAATATGTTAACATTTATAAAAACATTTTATGTTTTATAAGTGTTCAAATATTTTTGTATGCCACTGTGTATGACAGATATATAATCAATACAGCGTTTCCATTCAAAGATACAGAGAGATCTGACGAATCCAGTTAAAAAAATAGATGAGAGAGAATTTCTATTCTAGAATCTTGTTCCAGAAAACTATCCCCATCTAATGAAATCATTTCGTGCTTAACCTTTAATTTGTCATGAGGCCTCGCGAAGGTTTTGTTTGATTCATTTCTTCTTCCGTAACAAAGTAGTATACGAAATATGCTCTGATCCTATCGTGTACTCCATTATTGGTGTAAAGAAAAATAATTTGCAAGGGGTTAAGATTTGTGAATGCTCCTCGTGTTCCCCAAATATGTCGAACAGAAGGAGCATAACAATTTACAGAGACTATAAAAATAATGTGTCTACCATTCCGAAGTTCGCCTTCTTCTTCTTCTTCTTCTTCTTCCCCCTCTCCTTCTTCTTCTTCCCCCTCTCTAGCGTGTTCCTTTTTTTTTTTTACAAAAGTTTACAGAGTCTTTCTTTGTGCCCTTCGCGTGTCTATAAAGTTTCCTACTTGTGTACTACGGTAGTCATAAGTAAGCAACGATAACGAGATTAATACTGTTTGCTGAAAATCATTCTACAACGAGTGTTACTCGCTGTTTTACATTATACACGCGATTACTCATACATGATTACTCGGTTGACCATTATTTGTTACGCTAATGTCTTTAAATATATTCGACATACGCAGATATTATTCGTAACTTTGAAACATTCGTTCTGTAACGACAACCATCTTTGATTCAAGTAGTTCGGAAGCTTGAAAATCTAAAAGATTGCAATTTTAACAATTAGATGGTTTCAAACGTTTTAAATGTCAAACAAAGAATTTAACTAAACAAAAATAGAGATATTTAAAACTTTATTATTTAAAAATTCACTCGAATGTTTCAACGATTTACATCAAATCTTTTGTTTAAACATTGTATACTTGTCTGCTGTTTAAACATTTAAATCGGACATCATTTTCTCTTGCTTTTGTTCTAATCGGTTTTCGTACATATTCATTTTTTTGAATGATGATTACTCGTTTTCAAAATGTAAGTTTTACAATATGGTATTATTTATTGCTCGTATTGTCCATTCAAATTAATATCTGGAAAATTTTCATTCTTTTTTTTTTGTCATTTTTATTTTCGTCAATACATTATTAGTTTAGTACTGCGAGTAATTTTTCTTTCTTCTTATACATTAAAGAGTAAGAATTGGGGTTCCATTATTTTAGTAACGTTTTTTCAGTCTACTCCCACTTGAGATTTTTCAACTATAGACAGCTTCAAAACACCTTTTATCACAGATAATAAACATTTATTTGGTGTAACGAATCGAAGTGCTTTCAATAACAACAGTGTTCAAATAAATCAAAATTTTTCCCAATAGGAAGAAGACAATGTTAATGCATAGTCAATCGTTAATGAAAATCTGAACGAGAAAGAAACGTGGGTAACAAAGTGAACAAATTTTTATATGCAACACAAAGTGCGAAAACTTACTAATTAATTTGTATAAAAACTATTAATTGTATTTTTTGTTCTTTTTTTTTAATAAGACTCAAAATTCAATTGTAAGTCATTTAAATCCTGTACTCTACCACTCACTCTATTTTGATTAAATTAGGGAACATTTTGTTTACGATTAGAATGTAATAGAATAGAAATACAACTTTTTTTTAATAGTATCAAAAGAAGTTTTGTCTCTACATTATCAATATAAAGCTTTTTACTGTTAAATATATGTTCTGTAAACAGTGTTTTGAACATGAGAAATGTTGGAATATGTATATACAAAACTATATTACATTCTTTTATATTATACACATCATACTACTTTTATCATCACTTATATCTTTGCTGACATGTGTATGCGTGCGTATGTGTAACGTGTGAATCATTTAAGTTAAATAAAAATATAGGATATATAATTTTGTAATTTTGAAATTAAACATAGCATCGAGAACATAAGAAGCGGAAAGATGTAATATCAATGAAAGAAAATTATATTTCCTATGAGAATAACAAAGATATAACTGACGAGCTCAAATTTTATACATGTCGATAATAATCTGTACATGCACACCACCATCATATATGTGGATAATATTTTACAGTATGATGTACATATATATCCGGTAAAGAATATCATTTTTTTACACTCTATTCTACAAAACTGACTCTACAGTAATGCTTACAACTTCTTCGATATAATCCCGTATTTCCACAGAGAATAAAGAACTGGAGCGATCCAGACTTCCTGTTTAGTGTCCCCGGGAACACGTTTTGAAAATTGTTGATCGCGGAACACGCGATCGGTGCGTTTACGAACACCATTTCTGAAAAGCACACGTTAGTTCTATCGATTCTGAATGCATCAGATAAGAATTCTGGATGGAATGCTTT
This sequence comes from Bombus impatiens, assembly GCF_000188095.3. NCBI lineage: Eukaryota > Metazoa > Arthropoda > Insecta > Hymenoptera > Apidae > Bombus > Bombus impatiens. The sequence continues at coordinate 1,916,288 of NT_176636.1, read as the reverse complement.
CGTTAGTCTTATAATTACATAAATTCCCGCTTATGAGAACCACAAGGCAAGATCTTGCAGGAATGCGAACCTTTTAGGGCGAGTTCGTCTAGATGGCATCACTGTGCCGTTCACAATAGATTCCAAACTCATACAAACTGATCATTAGATTCATTAATACTGGACATCAAGTTGTTAATAATATTTTTTCACACGATGTCACGCAATATTACAACACAGTCGGCAAAAGGAAAAGATTCTCTTCGTGTTGATCATATATGATTTTTAAGGTTATTGAAGTTAGAAAAATGAGAATGAGAACTACACAACTTAAATTACCAGATCTTCAATTAAGCGTAAGAGAATGAGATTAGTAAAGATTCGTTTCGTTACGAATGATAGATTACTTTGTTAGCGTGGAAACTTCACAAAGCTGTGCTCTCTATCGGCGACGCAGCCCGATTAGGAGTGCAACACCGTTCAGGAGTATGGCACAAATCCGGTGTATGCCTACCGTCTCGTAACTGAACGAAATCTAAATCTGCGAAAAAATTACTTCTCATGGTACCGACTGCGCTGTCGGAACCGAAACTATGCTGCCTGCATAGATCCACGTTTTTATAACATTCGGTGTACTCGTTTAAAGAGTTAGGTAATTTTCCATCATACATCGGCGCCGTTTCAATTACTGTCTTCTTAGAGTTACTCGATTCGAAATTCGTACAATTTTGGGTGGATGCGGTGCAGTCTTTTTTGTTATCTACATTAGTCTCATTTCGAGTATTGTACGAGAGAAAATTATCGTTCTTGGAAAGACTCGAATTCGAATAGAGACTATCTGTATAATGAAGCGCAGTATTATTCCTGAAATTGCTTTCTTTACGGAGATCCTCCTTCTGCAAGGTGTTAAAAGGCGAATAATCTTTATACATCTTATCTTTGTGTTTGGCTGTACAGTCTAATACTGTGAGACTTCCTTGCCTAGACAATATACTACCGATATCCGAAACATTACTTTCCTGCCTGGTTACCCTATCGTTGATAGGCTCATCTTCGGTAACTTCTCCCGCGCTTACACTTACTTTTGATTGTAACGAAGTACCAGCTTCGGATTGACTGTTCTTCTGCGGCGAAAATGCATTCTTTGGCGTCTCTTTTGTGGGAGAAATCTTTGTCCTTCTGAGATAAGAGCCTGCCGATGATTTTGAAGTCTCGCCTACAGTCTTCTTCGTATCGTTATTGTTCTTACCATCAACTTTACTTTCCTTCTCTACCACGTTCATTGATTTTCCAATTTGCCTCAAGTAGGAACTAACAGAATTCGTATCCGGCATTTTGAACTTGCCCTCCAACTTCGTTCTCGAGTGGCCGCCACTCATCGAATTATATTCACTGGATTTCTCCGCCGACTTGGAATTCAAATTATTATTCACTTTGTACGAGTACTTGTTATCGATAATGTATTCAAGAGTATCCGACAAAGAGCTCGGACTCGCTCTGCCCACATACCGTATTTTTTCGATAGTAGGTATCCGTTTCAAATTAGATTCCGTTTCATTTTTCACGTACGAATCCTGATTATCGTTAGAAAAATGAGCAGGCGATTCGGTCGACTTGATAGTTTGCCTTGGAAAGCAGCCAGTGAATCCACTAGAGTCCGGAGAAATAACAATGTCTGGTTTATCGACGGAAGCTTCCTTAGACCTCGAGTTTTGCCTCGAGTAACGACCAGAGGTTCCAGATGATTCGTTCGTTTTACTATTTTGTCTCGTATACCTTCCTCGAGGAGTTATCACGTCAGGCACTTGAAGAATATTGCTACTAGGCACAGTTTCTTCGCGTTCCAGCGTGCTGTCGTCACAACCGCTGCATCGTTTCTTCTCCTGGTGTACTTGCCCTTCTTTAATAGGCTTCAATTGTGGCGTCAGTGTTTCTGGAGTCGTGGACTCGCTCGTACTCGTACTCGATCCTGTGTAGTTTCTAACATCGAATTCCAAATGCGATGGCAATTCTGCACCCACTGATAAATGCTTTGCTAACGCTTTCAACCATAACTGCATCACTTCGAAAGGTGGCCTCTTGTCGGGATTCAGGTCGCAGCAAAGAAAGGCGATCATATAAAACATTTCTGGGCAATTGGAGCAAAATTTCTCCTTGAATACGTTTTGGTTCAGGCCAAAATCTGAAGAGCGTGGTAAATAATCGGGGTCGGCTTGAACCCGGCCAATGATTTCACAAACCACGATACCAAAACTGAATATATCAACTTTTTCGTCATACTTGTTGCCCTTCATCATCTCAGGCGCCATCCAATATGGATTCCCGACTACTGTGTATCGTTTCTTTCGCTCTTTCTTTGATGTTTTCACCTCTCCGTCGGAATGTCTGCTGTATTTGCGACTGTGGGGGGAATTGCCATTCTGTATTATCCTGGCTAGGCCGAAATCGGCCACGACTACAGTCTTATCCTCGCGTACGAGACAATTGTGCGAGTTCAAATCTCGGTGAATGATATTCATGGAATGTAAGTAAGCCATGCCAGCGGCTATGTCTTTAGCAAACGACGTCCGTTGCTCCCACGGTAAGATTTCGTTCGTATCATGAAGCAGAGCTCTCAGAGTTCCGCCCGCTATGTACTCAGTGACCAAATGAAGCTTTTTATCTTTGTACAGAACACCAATGAATCGGAGAACATTGTTATGATGTAACGAACGTAACACAGCAACCTGTTAAGGGTAATAACAAAGAATAAAATAATATACATAAATATAGGGATACATAAAGGATCCGGTGACAGTGAAACGCAAGCTTACCTCTTTTAAAAAATTCTTTTGAGCTTCTTCGTCTACTCTGTATAACTCTTTTAGCACCATCACTTCGTTGGTATCTCTGTGTGTGACTTTGAACACTTGCCCGAAAAATCCAGTACCGAGCAGTTCACCCTTTACTAGATCACTGGCGCGAAATATTCTTTGATTCTTTGGTTCGACACGAAACGATCTAGTTCTGCTTAAGTCACATGTAGGATTTGTGGGCGAAGATCTATAAATACATTACAAATATATTACAGAACAAACTTTAAAATAAATATATATTCAGGCATCGATAGACATTATGAAAGCATTTCATTTGAAACTTGATCTGTACCCGTCAAGCAGTCGCGACATGGAGCTACTGCGCTCTTTGTGCATAGGATCCCTGGTCCTCCGCAATTGTCTACTTCGTGTCCCACTGATATATCCTTCATCCCGGCGTTTAAATAGACGTTCTTTATTTTCGGGACTTGTTCTAGGACTTGCAATCGATGTTAACATCGCTGCGGTCGGCGATGAATATGCGGGACGTCGAGACACTGCGTCCGGATCGTGCTCAATGGTTAACTGCAATGTTCAATGCATTTTGTTTTTACCATTAACTATTTTTTGGACAGATAGTAAAGACATAAACTGCCGTTGTAGGATAAAATTTACCTGTAAAACTGTGTCGGAATGTTGTATTAGATTTTCAATGCTCTCTATAGGCTGATCCTTAACCGGAGTGCCATTTATTTCGAGTATGCGGTCACCGATGTGCAAAGATATGAGATCACTGGACATATTCAGTCTGTAACACATTTCACATGACATTTCTAATATTCATAAATATATGATATATGTATATATTTTTTAAACAAAACATGCAAAACTGCGTGCATTTAATTCATATTTAATTTAAATATTAGAAGTGAAATTAAACAGTGGAACTAATTTCCATGTTTATTTGTGACCTAATACATTTTCCCTCTTTTTCTTTTTAATTATGAGATACACATAAAATACAGAGCACAAGAGATATAAAATACGAAAATGTGAAAGAAATGAGATATATTTGAATGTAAAATGTCATTAAAATAAATATAGAAGTATGACATTAGAATTGAAATCATATTAGTGAAATAACATGTAGCAATTGTCCGAAGTGCATGATTTAAACTTTCACGTCATCCTAAATATTACATGCTCACACATTTAAGCAGCACATATTATGCAGTAAACAAATAATATTACACAAGGAAATTATTTTGCACAAGATATATATTTTGCGTGCAGTTAAATAGCAGATACTAAAAGATACACATTTAACTTATAACAAATACAATATCTAGTGCATATTATTTATTTGTTATGCTGTACCTATGATTAGAGAAGTGGCAGCATAGTCTAAATAGAACCTCCATCACAGAGGCCAGCAGCTTACTGATTTTTCCACGAACATTTCTCATTAACCTGCATTTTAGTTCAAAGTTATTAGAGGCTGCTCATCTATTTTGCTTTATTTATTTTTAAATAACCACATTCATGCATAGTGTTAAATATTTATAAAAAAGCTACAACAATATAACTTTACAATGGCAGTACTAGTTTATTTTAGAAACGAATGCTTTCTATCATCTCTTGTTTTGCACGTTTGTTTTAAAACAATATAAAAAATTGTTGACATTATTTTATAGCCCCGTATCTTGTTTTTAGCTTCTAACCACTGAATGAAAACAAATTTATATTCCTGTACATACTCAGATATGCGAAGTAAAGCACCACAATTTCGGGGATTTGGAGTTGTGTCTAATGTCAATTTAATTCCTCTTTGTTTCTCAGGATCAGAAGAATTTGGAGGTATCTCAACCAATCTGATGCTATGTGGTTTTCTTGAGAACGGACAATTAGCTGTCCTATTGATTGGTTGCATTTGTCTCTTGTAACAACTCCCACAATATAACTTGGATCTCTCAACTAGTGCATAACTCTCTCCATCTCCAATGAAGGCTCCACAGGAGTTGCAGGCAAAGCATTCTGGGTGAAATTTGTGATCTCCTGCCAACATGACAGGACCTGTAATGATTTGGCCACAACCTTGACAAGCTTCACCATAGGCAGCCCCATAATCATCCTTACAGAACAGTAAGCCATCTTTCTCAAAGTACCATGTGGATAGACCAACATCACATGCTGAACACCTAGAATATGATAGCTTCATGAATGACTTATTCCTATTCATATTACAACTGAATTTCAATGACAAAAAAAGTGTTAACACAAATTATTTTCCAATGAAATATCTTTAGTAGTATCAAATTTTTATAATCTTATGAAAGTACTACTAAATGATACAAAATTTAATATAATTGGACCTAATTAATTAGTAAGTAAATGCTATAAGTGCAATGGTTTAAGAATACTTTTTGTAGCCAATATATCATTTTTTTTACTTATTTTTACCGAAAGCAATCGATATGCCATTCTTGATTTAGTGCCTGTATGAATTCATCTTCATCAATTGCATTGAGACATCCAGCACACGTTAATGTCCCACCACTTTCCCTACTTCCCAGGTCTAGAAAATATTAAAAGTAAATTTAAATAAAAAATTCACTTTTGGTTATAGTTTCAAATCATTTTTTATATTAAGAGTATCAAACCCATCAAAATACAGTGATTTTGGGTTTCCTGTTTATGCAATTACTAAATAAGTAAGGCTACTTTTGGTATTTTACTATGTAATTAATATTAGTTTATGAGATAAAATCGTGATTATTTGTATAGTATAATCATTTATATATGATATATTACACATTAAAGATTAAAGACTTGGTAGTTCTAACGTTAAACGTTTCGTCTGTATAGAGTTATTTACATTAACAGCAGTACATACGTTTTTGCATGACTTTCATAGGAACGCGACGCGTACTAGCGATAGAAATTTTCCTAAGTATTAAATTCCGAATAATTGGAAGTTGTTGCAGCTATGAAAACAAACACGGCGCAGTCAAACGGAAAACAGAGCGCGTCAGGGACGTGTAGTAGGAAGGAAACGTGATTCACGGTTGACATTAGGTAAGCGTTGAGAAAGTAGTTATCAACCAGCTGACAATAAATCGACCAGTTCTAAAGCGATCGAAACTTGTCAATAAGAAAGGGACATCAGCGGAATTATGAAATGTTTCGAAGCATTGTTTTCCTTGTCAATACACGATTGAGATGATACAGTTGAAAAGAACGCATAAATAAAGTCTCTGGAAGAGCGTGGGCCAACAGACTTGGAAGACAGGACGCCCACGCGATCCTCGAAGGATCGAGCGTACACAAAATATCATCGATCGATTCATTTGTCGCGTACACTACTTAAAATGTTACGTATATCACACTATGATTTCGGCCGATTCGTCTAGAAATAACACTCTACTTTGCCGAAAAAGACGTACCGTTTAACGAAACTTCATCCATCACAGCATCTAGAACTGACACACTCCCACTCCGCGCTTCAGCCACTGAATATAGAGCGAGCAGATTCGAAATCCATTCTTCACGTTACAGACATTGCGCAGTAGCGCGAAATTTAAACATCACGCAGGAAAAATATACATCGGTTGGAAAGTATTCGAACACTTGCGATTGGGAATAAAAATAGATGAAAATAAATATCAAGTATGTTTCATTAAATACAGCTTATTTACACAAAAATATAAATATTAATTTCAATTAATTACTAAATAATAATCAATGTAATATAAGGATACTATAGGTACAATAAGAATGTCCACTTATTTTTGTCCTCGACTGTATCATAGAAAACTTTCTAGTATATAATATATATGTTACATAAAACATTTTGAAATTTCATTATCACCAGGATGAGACAGTCAGGTTACTCTCTTCTTGAATCATTTTATATTAAAATAAGAAATCAACATAAAACAACACTGATCAACATTTTCCAGAATTAATGTTTATTTAAAGATAGGAAAATTAGTTGGTAAGGAGGTAGTCGTTTATTTTTCACCATACTTTTGGTCTTTGATTTAACAGAAATCAATACAGATGCAGTTTATTACATCTCAGATATATGTATACCTTAAACTAGTCTTTGATAATGCATCAAGATTTTTATCAGATTCCAAAGATAAATGTATGAAGAATCGTGCAAAATTAATACCATTTCTTTATGATAGCATGCATATTCTCTGTGAGAATGTCTATTTTAGATTAAAATATATATAAGTAATGTAATATAAGCGACATTATCGCGTGCAAAGATTAAAAATGAGTATATTATGATATTGTACTTATTATAATGGAAAACTTAATTGGATATATGTTAATACATATTACTCCATCTCACATTCATTGATACAGCTTAATCTCGAAGATCCGGTCTATTCATAGATAAATTTCACATTAAACAAATTTTTTCAATTGTGTTATCTATAGATAGGCTGCGGATATTTATACAAATTCATGTCTTTATGGAAAAAAGTAAAGAAATGGAACCGAGATAGAGATTTGTTTCACTTACTAAATATTATAATATCTACACTACTTCGAATATTTTATCTTTTAATTTCGAATAAATGCATAAAAATCTGCAGTCCATCCATCACTTGAATCGTCAATTCCAAATATGTACTATAAAACTAATTTATATAATATATTAAATATTATACGTGTTATACTATACACTGCGAATTTTTATGTATTTGTGCAAAATTTAAAGATACAAAAATGCACAGAATTTATGTTAGATACAAAAGTATATAAAATATCCAAAGTAGAGTATTTCTTATAATTTTTAATAGACAGGAGAAATCTCTATTTAAGCTCTATTTTTTTCAATTACGTTCATAAACGTATAAATTTGTATAAAAATCCGCAGTCTAATGATAATCCAAATACTTTCGTGAGCCATTGTACGAGTCTCTGAAACTGGCATAATTCAACTTTTCTTTCAGTTTGTCTCGAATTTGTTGATTTCACTGTACCTTTGGTCAATCGAAGGTCTTCAGGAAATAAAGTATCACTGAGATATTCTCAACATAACATCAATGTGACACGTTCAATCGATTGCACTCTTCCCCGGCTGACCTTCTCGAAATATTTACAAAATCCGGATAATCCTCGTCCAGCGACAACTTCCGGCACTCTCAATGCCTCATCGATTATTTGGGCACGAGTAGCCACAAATAACGGTCGGTTGCTTATAACATACCTCTACACGAATAAAACTGTACAACATGCTTACGTCTGAATAATTTCGATCACAGTAAAGATTGTGCAGGGCCGTCGTCATTCTGTTCTCTCTGATGTCTTTGTTTTCTTTCTCGACCACTGCTCAAAATAATCAGTATTCTTTTTTTATAGTAAAATATTGTTAAAACAAAGCCAAAAGACGAAAATTTTCTGTTCAGGATGAAAAGGTATAAGAATTCTTTTCAATAGATCATCGAACAATTTTTAAACCTTTGCTTGTCTTAAACAATTTTTGTTGAAGAGATACTAAACAATTGTTTGTTTTCTTTTTTAGCAGAAATGAAGCTAATAAAAGAACGGAAAATCTCCAAATAAAGAAATTATTGTAGGAATGACGAGTTATCTCCTTGGTTGACAAGTTAAAAGAAGATTCGAGAGTTACGTGAAAGATAAAAGCGTCAAGGGCATTTCAGTGTCAACATGTTTTTCAAGTTCTAGGACGTAAGATATACAGCTAGACGAGAATATGAAATATTTAATGAGGCTCAGACATTGAACTCAACTTGTGTAGCATTCACAGCGAAAATAAGGAATAACGAATCTGTTTGATCAAGTGTCTTCCAGACTATTTTGAGCAGTGCGAATAAAACGAATCATAATCTTTCATGATTCTTGAATATTTAATCCGCATTGTTATTTCTGGTGCTAATTTTATCTTGCATCGGGTACACGAGCGGCCTTAAAAATGTCTTAAGTGAGATAGAAATTCGTTGAATGCACAAGTTTCAAAGTCTAAGCTATCAAAGAGGATAGAAAAATCGTAAACATAGTGGAATTCATTGGTACGTTGTAAATCCATCAAGTTAATGTAGAACTAACATCGTCTGTTACTTCATAAAAGAATTTAATTCGATGCGTTATTACAGTACTGTTTAGAGATTTGTAATAAATTTTAATAAATTCCTTTCAACTTTCTCCGCATCAACTTGATGGATAATCCTAATCTAAGAAGGATCGTAGCCAATGCCGCGCGTCTTTATGCAATTGCATACATTTGCGTAACGGCAATGGCGACGAATGATATGCAAGAGACGCGAACTTTATTTCGGTACCATAGTTCTGGTACAACCTTCCTTTATCGCATTCAATCGAGCAACTATTCAAGCAATTATTCAATAATCATACTGTATCTTATTTCTTCCTGTTGCTGAACTTTGCTTCGATTTAAATTTACCAAAAAACAAACTAAGTTCTCACTACTTTGTATGTTTGCGGTGAATAACTTTCTCTTGTTCTTTCTACGAAGGTTGATCATCTAAACCGTTACTTTTAAAGTTAGAAACACGTTAAAAGAGTAATATTGAGCAGTAAAATTATGAATTATTTTGTCCGTAATATAAATTTGATTCAATTACTTATATGTAACGCCCTTGAAGTTTGCAGTCCTTTTCTTTCAACTTTTGCTCCAATTTCTTTTCAAGGGCATTTGAAATATCGCACAATACCTTTTCTACGCTTCATTTCAAGATTATGAAACGAAGGGCAAAATAAATTTTCGTAGCAACACACGACTAACCTCGCACGTGCTGCAACAAAATTGCAAGGACGACAGGTGTTAACATTTGCATAGCCGTTTCTCGCTTTCAGGCCGTTATGAACCTATCTGTTGTTACCCTCTAATTCATCTTGTTCTACTCAAGGATAACAGTAGTTTGTAGATTTTTATAGCTTCTAGATTCTCGAAGACTTTTAAAAGGAATGTTTAATTCTACAAGAGCTAAGAAACACCAAGTTCTTTTTCTTTTTCTTCCGTTTGAAATAGAAAAGAAAATAGATATTCCCATATCTTTCTGTCAAGATTTTCCAAGAAATCTTTAATTCTATAAAATCTAAGAAATCTCGTCTTATTTCTCTTTTTCTTTTACTTGGAATAAGCCAGAAAAACAAAGAAAGAAGCCTAATACCTTTTACATTCACCAGGAATTAAATCTTTAGATTTCAAGAGCAATCTCAGAGTCAGCGAGAAAAAATGGCATTCCAGGGGAATCAGTGACCTGTAACAATGTAAATTCATGAATGACCAGGAAAGAAGATTCCCAGACAGGTCGGTTCTGCATGAAAGAAAGAAAAGGGGCTTGCGAGGTACGTGGCTGAGGCGCGTGCAATTATCCCGCTCATTAGAACTCTGTTAACTGGCACCACTTCAAAGGCTATCTGGTCCGTTCTTCTTGCGTTTCCGCAATAGCTAGTTCACGTTCAAGGGCATCAACGGTACGTACTTGTCGCTTGGTCGGAATTTGTACTGGGAGCACAACCGGTTCGACTCCGATTCCGCGTAACCATTTCTGTAACAGACCAACCACGTAACAATTACATCGATTACGATCGATCATTTCATTGAAATGTTATCATTGACAGTGTTGTGAAATTTTAGATTATTACGATTAATACGATCTACATGATCTGAAAGTTTATCGAAATTAATTCTTTACGACGAGTGTGTTAGAAGCCATAAGAAAAACCCATAAACACCATCACCATGATCATAAATCATCACCAACTGATACCTTGTGGGAATTTTTAATAAAATTACATCTAATCGATGGTCATACGTAGTCACGAAAATACAGGTTGTTTCTTCTTGAGAATATCACGCATCACCTGGAGGATTGTTTTGAGGAGGAGGACCTTGTAGGTGTAATAGTCCCGCGGCGAGTTTGGACACTCGTACCGTGTCGAATTCACCCAGATATGGGGACAACTGAGGAGAGTCGGTGACGTAATTATTAAGAGCGTATTTAGTCGTTGAACACTGCGGGAAGATAGTTTTCGCTTCTACTTTTTATACACATGTTTTATATATATGTGCGTGTTTTGGATTATCCAAACGATACTAAAAATTTCTTTCTTTTTTCAGGGAAGTATTAAACGAAGAAGGGCAAAAAATACCAAAAGCTTTTCTTCGAAGAAATATCAAATAGAACCAAAAAAATATAAAACAATTCTTTACACTGCTAAGAGGGTAAAAAATGTGACACTCTTTGGTATAATTTTCAAACATTTCCTTTTCTTAAAGAATTTTTACTGAAAGAAGATTAAGAAACTTTTTCTTCTTCCAGTAGAATATGCATGAAAAATTTCGAACAACTATTATTTGAACTCAGTATTTCACAATTTCTTTTCTGTATAACTTTCTGTATAAACCATTCAAAGGTTTAAAAGAAAAAAAAGTTTAATTCTACACACGATCGAAAAAAGGAAAAAGATTTAATTGCTTAAACAAGTATTAAATTTAATTATTGATTAAGAAATTCATTAAAATAGTATTCGAATAAAAATCTTCTAAAATAGAATATTTTCAAAAACCAAACAAACGAAATATTTTCAAAGATAATTCACAAAGATATTTCACACGAACGTAAATCCTTCTAATGTCTTTGAAACCTACCTCTGCCATTGCGAGCACGGACGCCTCTCCTTAAAGCAAGTCACTTGTATCACATTGAAGAAAAGGGCACCAAGGGTGTTCGCCACTTCGGAATTAAGGTTCTGCAGGCATCTACGGAACTTGGCATCGCAGTCACAGTGGGACCGTGTGAACGGTGAATGGTTGCATATGCCATTAATGCACTCTTTAGGCGATATCGTGATCGGACAGTGGTCGTGTTCTCTGCAACAAGCGTCCTCGCTTGCGTGGTGACCAAGGTCGTCGTACGATTTTGCCAAAGTGCCTGGTCCACACCATTTTGTGCCTGGATAGATCAGTCCACTGCCTGGAGGTTGGTTCTGATGCAATACAGAATATATTATTTTTTTTACAATTTCCTAAATTCTGACTCCTCTTGCACAATGATGTATTAGCTAATAATATCAATGAATTTTGACAATTCTGAAAAGTGATAAGTATAAGTTGTACGCTTCTTGTGCATAAACAATTTTTTATAATTTTATTATATGTCTTTTTTTGATATGTTATATTTTTATTATATGTATACTTTCGTAATTATAAGTAATGTAATTTCTGAGATTTCATGAAGTATACACATTGTCTGTGTATAAAGTTCTAATCTATCTTAAATGAAAATTTAATTAACAGATATATGAAATATAAATACTTTGGTGTGTGGAAATTCTTTTAGTACATTATGAAAGTATGAATTTATTCAAAGAATAGTATGTTTAATCAACCGTTATTTAAAGTATTAATTCTTTGGATAATACATTGTACAAGCGCGATTTTATCTAAACAATAATGATTAATTTTTATCATTAGTAATGTTACTAGAAAAAAAAGAATTCTACTTACTGCTGCGACTGTCTGTATAATCTACTTCTACCAAGCGAATCAAGCGTTCAATCAACTATGATTTTATTCGATTTCGTGATGAATCAACGTCTAAAGAGAACGATCGATACCTTTCCCTTTTCACGAGAAGCTTTACACGTTTCTTCCAAGTCTGCTACGAGGTTCGCCGACATTTGTCGGACCTTTTTCGGGTCAGCTCCAAGGATCATTTTCTGAATAACACCACGGTCGGTGTACAAGGAGCAGAAGGGTGCACCGGCGTGCAATTCAACCATTCTGGACATTGTGGTGTCTGCCACGAGAACATTAGCTTCGGTTTCATCTCCCCAAAGCGTAGGTATTAACAGCAGAAATACTGCAAGCATCTGTTTAAAAAAGCAAAAAAGAAGAAAGAATCCAGATTAATTCACCAAATCCAAAATATCAAATAAAAGGAATTTTTCGGTCAATTCAAACTTACTATTATTATTCTCTTACATCAATTTATCTCACAAGGATCCTATATGTATTCATTTGATGTTGATAAATATTTATATTTTCTTATTGAATATCTTTAATAATTCTGGTAAAAGGCATCGCAAAGCTAAAATTGACAATTTATTAAAAGTGTTCTTGTCATCAGTGACATCATTAATCGAAAGCAAAACCTGCTTTCGCTGCTGATATTCTATTATTCTGTAAAACGATCACTATATCTGATTCTTAATGGAAATAAATTTTTGTTCATTAATTCGTTTTTTTAATCTTTGATTAGATGAGATTATACTCGTAGATGAATGTTCTCAACGGGGACAGTGGGTCGACAATCTGTAAACGTTTCTCAACTTTGCCGTGACTACATATGAAGTGTACAAATACTAATATTATTGTGTCTTAGCCGCATTTCGTCCTCAATTTCACTTAAGTACACAATATTAATGCTTGTGCAAAACCTGAATACTTTTTATACTCCTAGAATATTATGATTAGATTATTTAATGTAGTAGAATAGAGTATCTTTTACATCTCTGTTGAAAAAACTATATCCGAATTTTATATAATATTTATGTATTGTTTATGGTCCAAAGATTGAATGCTGAATGTTAATTAAGCTTTGTATTACAATTAGCCAATTCATAGAAAATGGATCCATCCAAAGATATATTGAGCAATATTAACAGTATTATCAAAATAGAAAAATTACAAAAATATTATAATACATTTAATACAGAATTAAAACATGCTGATATTGTAATATATATACGTACACACATATTTATAACTTTTTCTTAATAATTTTTTTTCATTACAATAGTAATATGAAACATTCGCACATATCTACAATAATTCTTCTTTTTCTATATATTTTTATTAAAAATATCAATTTCCATAACTGACAATAAATAATATCTTTATTTTCAGATTAACTTTAAAGTCTGCATGAACACTTGGATACCCATACGTTTCACCACTGATATGTTCCCATCCCAACACCTCATAATGATTTGGGGACTGGAGAATCCTCCAATTATGACGACGCGGATCTAATGGAAACTGATTGCGTTACGTGGACAGGACAACGTGACGTTTTTTTTTCTTAATCCAACATTAATCGTTGCTCGTTGAAGTAACCGTTCAAATAAATTGACCCGCAGGAATTCCGGTCGCTTTAACGAGCGAGTTAGGGGGTAGATCAATTAAACGTTATGAAACGATGCCGTTCCTTTGCCAGGCGTGTATCCGTCATGTCCATGGCAAGGATTTACCTTGACATGCCAGACATTCATGACCAACGCATTTTATTTCTTTTTTTCTCCTTGACATATTGATCAAACGTTCTACTTTGTTTGTTGCGTTGTAATTTATCCGGTAAGGATACAAGACTATCAACATTGAAATGTATCATCTTTAAACTGTCACTTAACTCCGATAACGCAAAATTAATTTCCATTCATGATTGCATTTTTATTTATACTAATTAAAACCAATTGTTACATTTATCAATATTTATTAACTGTATACAGTTGCCTGGGATAAGATTAGAAGCAAAAATTGGATTAAAGAACTTCGTTTAAAGTACCAAGACATACCCAAGTACTTACGCATCTATCAGTATGGAAGATTACAGTTCAGTTCAAGATGTTTATTGAGAGATAGAGAAATTATTTTTAGAATAGCAAGATACTGCAAGATAAATGACAATTGAAGGTATTAATAAATATGACTACGTGCATTTGCATGTCCATCAACGATCATCTTCCTAAGCTGGCAAGGCAATCAGACCAGAGAAGGTCCATGAATCAATCCTTGTGTACATCAAATTGATCTAGTCCCATATGTATTTTTGTGTAATTTACTTTGTAACTTAAATAATGTAATATTCATATATGTCATAGCAAAATACATGAGTTTTTTTGCCACGTACTTCTTTTATATCTCTTTAATATCATCTACAGGCCAATGACGATTCTATCGACACTATCACCATCAAACCATTCACGCAATAGAATAATACTCATTGCAGCGAGACAATGCAAAAGCACTTACTGTCGATTTACAAAAATCGAAACGTCCAAATCAAAAGCGTCCACTAGACACTGTAGCGAAGATCTCAAGTTCTCCGGATCACATCTAGATCTACATTTATCACCATCTATTCAAACCCCGTAAAAAATCGAAAACTTCTACATTATATAAAAATAAAAATTCAAACTTAACATGTACATAAAATTGCAAATTTCTCTATTAAAAAACGCACAATCTTCTTTTAGCCTCGAGAAGTAGAAGAAAATCTTGAGGATCGCGAGCAGAGGATCACTCGATATCTAAGGTTTGAAATCGAGGAAAGAACACCCGAAGTAGTGACTTGGAGGATCGCCGATCGACTAATGCTGCTTCACCTTTCTAGAGAATCGCTTTCAAAGATCGTTCCAAGGACGACAATCTTCGTAAGGTCGCTGGTAGATAAGGAACAAAGACCGAATCGTTTTGAAGGCTCCGCATCCACTGCCCTTCTCCCTGACGCGTCGAAATCGCGAAGGAGATCGAAAAATAAAAGCGGAAATGAGACGCTGAAAGACGAGGGCGATAAACGAACTTGCGAATCCCTGTTGCGAGTCATTAGAAACTTAATACTTAAATGATTTTAAATGGCTTTTAAGTAACCTTTGGAGATTGACGTGAATGTAAATTATCGTTTTCTGTGCCTACGTTCTTTATTTGTCTATGCAAAGAAGAATATGAAACGTGGAAAGACCTTTAGATACTTTGTATGTTGTTGTTTACAGAAATTAATTGTCAGATAGGCCAAAGACGATCGAATTAAATACGTGACGAACTTTCCGAACGACTTAATAATTGGATTGAAGTCAGTGATTTTTAGTGAAGTCATTCAATTTTATTCTATTTTATTATTGATTTTAAAAATTGTTCATCCTATCTTGTCAATTATATCGGTATAGGACCATTTTTTGCACTATATATAATATATGATTAAAACGGATCTTTATGTTGTATCGTTCTAACTGCTAAATTCATTTCCAGATTAATTTGGAACATGACCAATGTCTCGTTACAATGCTGATGATATTTCAAAATATTTTATACGGCGCGTACGATATGCGCATAAAAATTTTATACTGTAAGTGTGGAGATATCTTCATGAGCCACTGTAAGTAATAACGTCAAATGGATAAATCGACGAGGATTGGTATCATTCAACGACACAGTCCGTTCGATCGACAGAAATTTAATCTAATTAGCGCGATTAGACCGTCCCAGTTCAGACAGTCGAGCGAAATCCTACGAGCCTCACGCGAGAATCATCAACCCTATATAGCGAAATTGAGCCGGAATCTGGGTCAGCCGGTCTCGTTGACGAACTTGTCTCTTGAACCTGCGCCAATTCACACCGAATAGCTCTATGATCAACTGGTAAATCAAGCGTGACTCAACTATACTGACCCACCTTCATCTATTTACAAGGGTCACCCATCATAAGTCATCATTACACCTTGTTTTATCCGACACCATCAACTCCTCATAAAAAAAAAAATGATGTAAATTTCTTTGTTTACTAATCTTATTATATTTCATGACTTTCTTTTTTATGGAAAGCCTGTCTTGATTTTGGAAAAAATGTATACTATTACTTTAAGTATTAAGACACCCATTTATTGAAAAATTCTAACAAATTTTCCTTTATTTAGTATTTTCCAATGAAATGACAGATTTGTAATATAGTAACTATAAAATATCAAAATACACTGAAAGCCATTGACTTTGTAATAAATATTGACAGGTGTCTTAATATTTCTGGCTGCCAGCGTAAAAGAATTATGTTATTAAAAGTAATTTATTCTAAGGCATGAAGGAAAATTGTTTTATAATATGGAGTTACATGTATAACGTGTATAACGTGTATACCAACTGCAATTACTTATATCTGAATTTAATTTTAATCTTATCTTTTGTTTTAGGCTATAAACATTACTAAGGATTACAACAGAAATTGTGCATTTACAAAATTAAATGGAAAAAAAATCGTAACATAATAACCGTTCACTTATTAATTATAACCCAATTAGGTAGGCTAATAACCATTAGCATGGTATGACCATCAGTCACCAAATTACTTTTTAATGATTCCTATTATCCCTTTCCAGAAAGAAGACGTGCAAATAATTCTCCATCCACAAAAGCAAATGTCAAGGAATTTACTCTATTGCTCAGAAGTATTTGGATTGCATATTTGTGTCAAAATTGAAGTATTGCTTTTGTCCTTTAGTTTCTCATTAATTTATACATTTTATTAACATTCATGTACTGTTGCCATAAAAGTATCCAGCTACTTATGAGCAACAGTGTATTTAGGAAAACCTAGCCTGCCTCCACTCTTACCTGTTTCATTACAAGCGGACCTTCTCCAATGACGAGGAATATTCGTACAAAGCCAACAAGAACCAAGAATCAAATCACGATCCAATAAATTATATCACGCTAAGCTCATTTATAAAAAAAAATGAAAAAGCGAGAATACAAAGCACGATGAAGTATCATAACGAAATGTCGCGACGAGTGGCCGAGGAATTAGCAAATTAGCCAGGGTTTGACGTCAAGAACAATTCACGAGGAATCGTTGCTCGTTACGCGTACCACGCGCCGCTTAAATCGATCAATTACCCTGTGGAAAAGTGCACGTGCAGTACAGTGGTAAGCATATTTATCGCAATTTCACCAGGTCAGGATCGCAAAGGATAGGCAAATTCAGTCTCAGATGGGTTAAATCGTCCGTTCTGTCTTGTAGTTTTAAACGTTGCAAGTGGATCGGTTTAGTAAAAACGGATTTTATGAAATTGATTTGAAAGATCGAGTAATAAGAGACACGTTCGAGTCGAGGAAATAACGCGAAACTCACTGAAAGAAGAGACAAGGTGCGCAAGGGACTGCCAACCAACTCCCACCTCCGGCTGCGCACCCCGGAAACCGCAACGCGACTCGAGTTACTGCAGTGCGCAACAACCCCTCAACTTACCTTCACTGATTCTGTGAAATTCGTAGAGTTGGATTTTAAAGGTAACCAAGGTGCCATTGGCAAATATTTGCAGATTTAGTATTTGTTAATTTGAATGATTATTGTCGAAGGAAACACTGGACATTTTATTTTAGACAAGTTGAAATGTCAATAGTTTAAGGGGTTTACATTCTCTAAATTCTTGGATTTTTAAACCTTTATATTTCTAGATTAAAAATTTTTAGATTTTTTGGCATTTAAATTCCTAAATCTCGAATTGACTATAATAATTGCCCAATTCTCTAAATATTACAAATACAGCTTTAATTTATTATCTTTTTAAATTTGGTATTTAAACGAAAATTTGGTATTAAATGAAAATAGCGCATAATTACAATTTCTGTCTTAATGGTCTATTTTATCGAAATATCGTGGTAAATGAATCGTTATAAACAAATGTTGAACACTGGAACAATCGCTATTTTTATGTAATGAATACATTTCGAACATAGATATCTTAATGAATGTGTAATTTCACTAACAAGAAGTACAAATTTCAAAGGTGAATACAATTTCACGCAAAGGTGTCTCCTTTCGCTCAATTTATCTGAAATTCAGTCCTAGTATGTACCGAGTGATTCCGCTTCCTACATAGACGATTATAAAAGATTCCTTTTGCGTAGTACTTAAATATTCACATTGTTTGAAAAGTAAATTTTTCGGGAATATCGTTTATCGATTCTTTGCGCGTATTCTTTTAGGAATTATATTCTGAATAATGTATGCGTCTGAAACGTACGCGTCTTGAATATAATTTTACACTTTTTCAATTTTATATCTTCCGCTGAAATTATAACTTATCGTTTCCAATTAAAGAATTATATAAAAGCAAAAACTGAATGTATCAACAATCAACGCATTTTTCATTTCTGCATTTTGGAACTTTTAGATTTTACAATTCCTATATTTCTAAATACCTAAATTTTGAAAACACTAAAAAAGCAAAAGACGAGAAAGCAAAAGAATAACAAATTAATGTACATACATTGAAGGATAACTCCGGATGGTTTTCGCTCTGAATCGGTAATGGTAAACGGCAGTCAATTTATTGTCTCTACAGGATCACGATTCTCGAATGATCTCTTCGGCGGTTGCAGAGAACCGCGGACGTCGAAACAGGGTAGTTAATCGTAGGATGTCCTTCTTTCTGGATAAAGATCCGCTTTATGATCTCTCCAACGGCTGCTATCAAACTGATCGTTGAAACGGGTCGTCAGGATACTAATATTCCGTGGCATACATATACAAACCTACTGGTCCAGATTACACGGGGGAGATTCTGAATCACGTGATACGTCGCATGTTTGCAACCGTACAACATATAACTCTGTCTGTTGTAAATAGATCGGATTAATTTGTCCGCGGCGCAGGATATGCTGGCGACGTTCTTCCTTCCGTCAGAGATTTTGCAATCGTTTTACGCTTTTAATGCCCCTCAATGCAAACCAATTGAAATCAATGCGATTCTCTTTTCTTTAAACATCCGCGACAGGACTGCCTATTGTCGCGGATTGAAATAATTGAGAACGATTGGAAACTTGTTATGGACGCAGTAATTCTAGATTTCTATACCTCTTTGTTATTCTCTTGTATTACTTGCAACGTTTGAGTTCAATAACGTCTCGCATCTCATAATTGTAAAACCATCCAGAAACCATCAATTTTTATATATTTTTATATTTTATGTCTTTATTATATATTTCTATATCTTTATGTATACAAAGAGTAGTTCTAGATCTTCATACTTTTTCTCGCACCTCATAACTAAGTTGTGGATGTTTATGTAAAATTATATTTTTATCAGAATGATTAAAAAAGATGAAACATGAATATAACGTATGCTTAAAATCGAAATATTAAGCCAAACACTTAAGTGCGAAAAAAGTATGGAAGATTTAAACTATAAAAATATTTCTTAAAGTATATAGTTAATTATACATTAAATATAATAGCTTTTTATGGAATACATACAAAAAAACTTTATTTATTCGCATTAGGACTTCATTTTATTTCAATCACGTTAAAAAAATAAAAATATCGTTTTGTTCGTTACATAGTCTTTCGTTCTCGACTCGCGTTTATTTCTAATTATAGCGTACGCTGTTGTGATCAATTATTCTCTCATAAAATTTCAGCAGAAAAAGTTAAAGCAAAAAATAGAAATATCCCTACGATAAAAGGTCGAGTATAGAAAGAAGGAGGAAAAACATTGATCCTCATCGAAATTTATACATTTAGAATGAACTTAAATCTAGAATCTAAGGAATCCATTCGACTTCGTTCGTTTCGTAATTCCTCGTAATGGCTGCTCTGGTGTTCGCCTCAGGTTTGCTAGTACTTTTCTCTTCACTTCCGGACAATTTATGGTATACTTTGCTTCCTGCACTGGCCACCCATTGGACGCCATCGCCGATTTTTTCTCCAGCTTTACGAACCACGTTTCCAAGGTTCTCAGCTGTAAAAGTATTCGGATCCACGTTGATGTCCAGACTATTGTTGCCGCGAGGACATCCAGATTGAGAGATGATGCTCAAATCAAAAGGATCCACACCGGACTGGGCCAAAAATTGGCGTATCTCGTCCACATAACTCTTGTCTAATTCTCGGTGCCTGGAGAGGATCGTCGCACTTTGACGATGAGCGAACGTCAGCTTCTGGCATGTAAAGATACCAGCGTAGTTCACGTAATCTGTAGCGAATACTACGTGAGACGCACTTCCGGCTACACCTTTAAGTAAGTTAAATTGCTGGTTAGTGTGAGTAATTGGACAATTCGTTAGGGGGAAGTTGATAGCGGAGCCAAACACTGACGTGTTTGATGAAGTAATACTATGATATTTCATTTCACATATAGTATACAATATTTTATTTACATATAGTTTTAGTGTAGTACCATGCCGCTATATACAAGGTGTTCCGGCAATTGTAGTACAAGTCTTGCTTTCAAGTAAACAAAATTCGAAGATCTTTTGTTGACAACTAGATTTAGTACACGCGCATGATAAATTTCCAAATTTACTTCCTTCGAGAACAAAGTCTCTTACGAAAAAATTGTATTCTACATTTTTTACTTATTTTCACGTATAGAACAACCTCTTGTCGGTTGTTTACTTTTGTTCAAGCCAGAATTAGTCAAATTCAAGTACTTCTTGAAAACGAAGCGTCGTATGAAACAATTTTATTCTATATTCCTAACTTGTTTTTTCATACAGAATCAGACTATTGTTGACACGATTGCCGTAATATCCTGTGTATTTAATTGTATATATCTTGTTATTCCATTATTTGTTTAAAAGAATGCTTGATCAACTCATGTAAGAATATATAAGAGAGTTTATCTCACACATTCAAATCCAAAAAAATTCAATAAAAATCTCAAACGATTTCAGACCAGTTAACACCGCATATCAAGTTACCAAAGGCTAAAACCATAAAACTGAACTCAGCAATGGCACTACTTTACCATGACTCAGATTCTCCTTAAATCCTTCTGGAACGACGAAGATATATATATTTCGTGGAACATGATCATGATACTTACTAAGAGGAAAACGAACTAGCATTCGTGCCGGCGTACTCGGCTCCGGAACGCTCAATTCACCGGTGTAATGATACTCGTGCTTCAATGGCGTAAGACCTGTACATAGAGACGTCGTTTCATTACGGATAATTCATCCCACTTGCCAGACAGTTATCCTATTGACATGCTTTTATGGGTCCTGATGGGATCCGACGTTCACCTTCTTTATTAATTCAAAAGCTTTCAACAATATATACACACCCAACGCGTCATCTATAAGAGAAAATCTTGCCCTTTTCGAAAATTCGTCGTCGATTATTGTTACTATAGTTCATAATGTCAGATGCACCATTACAATCTCTATTATCCTTTGTGTCTCTACGAATCTTGTTTCAGAATTTTCTCCTTTCATTGTTCCTCTTTGAATTTTAGATTTCTTCAAATTCTGAACACTTTTTCTATCGTTAATCACTTCGTTCTCATTCGACTGCGAATGTATATGCATTTAGTGAAAATTTAAAGATGCAAAAGTACATAGAACGCAGGTAATGCCCAAGAATATCATAATATTATACTATTTAAATATGAAAAATATTTAGATTCAATGTCTTTAATTCTTCTTTAGTTCTTTAATTCTATTAATAATATATAATATTTACGTGAGGGGTCCTCAATTTATTGATCACCTGGATTTTCTTTTTCTTACCTAATATTGGATGATTGGAATCCTGCGTTATGACGTATTCGCCCGGTTCTTCTCCACGAGTATAGTTGTAAGTGATGCAATTGCTAGCAGTCGATGTTTTCTGGATTACGTACCACACACCTAAAAACTAAATTTGCTAAATTATTATAAACATATGACAGAATGAAGTTAAGAAAATTTATTATAGACGAAAATATAATTAACATACTTTGTTCATTTGAAATCCCGGCATGGGTGGCACGATGGGGCAAGCCCCCATGTGATATGTGTGTGGCCTAGCCAGGATAAAGCACCCCAGTAGGAATGTTAAAAAGAATAGGGTTTTCATCTGTGAAAGAAAATTTTTATATTAGAAAAAGCGGAAATGATAATTATAGTAGTGACCTTCTTATTATTAAAAATTTTAATTTTTATCAAATAACACTTCTAATTATCAGCTATATTTCTACATATCAGGAAAATCCCCGAGAAACAAATTATAATTATCCTAATTTACAGAGTCAGTGATTTAGTAAAGATATATCAATTATCAATAAATTTATCTACATAGTTTACAAAGTCAATGATTTCCCTATAGCAATATAGTTCACTTATATAAAATTATTTTTATCTTTATTTTAAGATAAATGTATACAGATATCTCATTTCGTAGAATAAGTCATAAATGATAGTTGTAACAGTAAACAAAGAAACTTAAGCTTAAATCGATTCATCGTATATAATTTAATAATACGACTCATTATCGGGGCTCTTGAACCTGAAACAAAGAGCAAAAACCATAGCACGTCCGGTAACGCTTGAATTTTCTATAGTGACAAAAAAAATATCACTAAGAGTAAAGACTAAGATCAACCTTGATGACCTCAGGGCTCAGTTCCAGAAACTATTTATCACAAGAGAAAAGTCATGTTTCTTTTATTATTCACGGTTGAAAGGAGAACGATATATATACTTCGCGCCACTACAGCGCTAATTAGCGTAAGACAAGATAGACAGGCATCAAGTCTTTGTTTGTAGAATTATAGATTTATATAACAAAGTAACAAGCCAAGAACCTCGATTCGCTTAATGCTATTCGTAGCACAGAGATATTTCTCCTTGAATGAAGAAAAGGAACTAAATTAATACCATTTTCCATATCTTAAATGCCTTACAAGATATTTAATAAAAATTAGCATTTTTAAAATGTATTTAATAAAATTTATCAATAAAAATTACTATAGCAAATACTATAATAGAGTACTCTGGAGCATATGAAAATATGAATCCTGTTTAAATATATCTACTCAAGTGGCGACTACCATTTATGGCATATTTAAATTGCAAACGCAAAGATAAATGCAGGTACAACGTACCTACTGATGTAAAACGTAACGCGTTTAATATGTTAAATTAAACGAGCATACTCACTGTTAGGTGACGTTGTCAAGTTCTGAACTGGTACTGTAAACAGTAGCTTCAGTGGAGGATTTTATGAGACATTCCCCACTCTCAATCCAATTATGGGTCACGCATACTTTGAACGGATTAAACACGTTGTTTCTAAAGAATCTGTAGAAGTACATCGATTTCTTTTGTTGCCTTTCGTAAATCTTTCCTTTTTTTCTTTTCCATTATACTACAATGTTGAATTATTAACAGAATTAGTACAGAACACAATATAATTAAGCCATCTTTGAACATTCTGAATCATTATTTTATAACTACACGGTGTCATTTTTATAGAAAAATGAAAACAACAGAATCGATATCTTTTTTTTAAATATAAAACATCATAAATATGCAATATCCTATGATGTTAAATTTATATTTATTTTAATAATAGGCTATTGTTTAATGATTTATTACATACAAAATATGAGATAAAATTTTCTACATCTTATACGTATCTTTTCTCACAAAAACCAGTTTGTTTATGTCCATTAAAAAAAGCTGAAGACACGGGTGCCACATAATTTCGCTATACCGCTGCTCGCGATGAGTCATCCTTGTTCGTAACTAAATCAAGTTAGTCGTTCTAGGAATTGCAAACATCACGTACAGTTTTATTCTTTTTATTTCTCTGTGTAATAACGTAACTTAATTTACATTATGAAATAAAAGAGAACTGAAAAATCACACTTACAATAAAATATAAATCCTGAAATTTCACGTTTAGATAAAATACATTTAAATTAAATGTAGTCATTTATTTCAGAATAAAAGTACAAATGATATATTTTCTTAATAAGCGTGTGAATTTCTCAGTGATACATATAATATGGCAACAGCGATATATTCTCAATTGAATTCTTAAGACCTAGTGTGCTATCTTCCTTAGAATACTTACAATGCTTACTCCGAATTGAGAAAAATAATTTTCTTATTCAATATATAATGCAATGATATTTAAGAACACTTGTGAAAGCACTTATTTTGGATGAAATGAATAAGTAATAAGTGAAGAAGAAAAATCTAAGGTAAATCCTAAAAATATACAATAATATCACCACACAGCTTCATCAATAACGTTACACAACTTTTATACAGCAAAAATGAATCATTCAAACATTAATCTCATACACAATATTTTTTGCTTGAGTATACAATGATTTATTATAACACCTATTAAAAATTTGTGATATTGTTCGAATATATTATAGCAAAACAAAAGTTCGTTACATAAATCTTGCATAATGTGAAATAATGAGTGAAGTCATAAAAAAAATTGTTAAATGCGTTCATACGTACGAATAAATTAACATTTCAATATACCCTGAGACATATTCTCTATGCAGTCACACAATTAAAACGTTACAGTATCTGTGTAGGATATATTCCATCCATTTATATCAGTCTTCGGTATTATAGCGATGGTATTTTCGACATATCTAAATCGTTGAAGTAAGAGTGTTTCAGAATAGCACGTGCAGATATTCTATGCACAGGATCATAGATAAGCATCATTTGTAGCAGATCAAGCCCGTCTGCGTCTAATGTTTTAACTTGTGATTCCAAATTGTTTGTTATCCAATTTGGAAATGTAGCTTTATAATCTGACAATTGTGTTACGCCAGGCCATATCTCTTCGGTAGGTGTCCTCAGTATCCTGCAAAATATCTGTTATTAATTTATATTCTATTAAATAGCAACCTAACGAGCAAACTAACATGCATACTCAACATACCGAAATATTCTAAACAACTGATCAATTTCACTATCTCCTTGAAATAATGGTTTTTTTGTTGCCATTTCAGCAAATATACAACCTATACTCCAGATATCAATGGCACATGAATATCTATTAGTACCAAGAAGGATTTCTGGTGCTCTGTACCATAAAGTGACTACTTCATGTGTATATACTCTGACTGGTATGCCAAAGGCTCTCCCAAGACCAAAATCTGCTACCTTAATCAATCCTGATTTGTCAATTAATAAATTTTGTGGCTTTAAATCACGATGCAATATTCTGCGCTTGTGACAGAAAAGAATAGCACGTGTAATCTATAAAAACAAATTAGAAACTTATTTCAATTTCCACAAAAGTATTATATAACATTTATTAATCCATATAAGTCTATGACCTATCTATTACTTGATTATATTAACAAAGTTATTTGACTTAATATGAATAATATCAAATATGACTTGCCTTAAATCATGATATAGCCTGTGTAATGGAGATTTTATTTTATATATTAGGAATATATTGAATACCTGAAATAAATAGGATTTAACCATTTTTGGCTCCATTAACTTTCCACTACCCAAAGTATCCATATATTTCTTTAAATCCATAGTAAGATATTCGAAAATTAAATATAATCTGGTCTCTTCCATCAGAACATCCATTAGTCTGACAATATTGGGATGTGGCAATTCTTTAAGCAAAGAGATCTCACGAATCGCTGTGGATGGTATTCCTTCATCGTCGCTTTCTAACCGAATCTTTTTCATTGCTACAATCTCTCCAGTTTTCTTATGCTTTCCCTTGTACACTACTCCATATGTACCTAAAAAAATTTTGTTTGCTGTAATACTACTCTTTCATTTTCACATAAAACAACAAAAATCACAACTTACATTACAAAAACAAAATATAAAAAATATACTCATAAGCAATTACTTTACAACTCGATTAGATTTCTTAATAACTACAACTTTTAAAATACTTACCTTTATTAAAAGGTTATTAAACCTCGATATGAAACACGAGTCTAAAATTTGCAAACTCAATAATCAATTACAATATAAATTACATTAAAGACTAGTTGTCTACATTTTTACATAGAGTTAGACGAAATATTTTTGGATAACGAATAAAAAGAATTCTTGAGCAAAAAATTAGTTAGAGAAGCCCAATTTACAAAGTACTATTCAAACCATTTACCTTCACCGATCTTTTCAATTTTCACGAAATTCTCCATGATAGATGCTGGTTATTAAATAGGAAACTGACAGATATATTCTTTCAAACGTTAATATTTACTATGACTTGAATATGTATCAGAAAGTTTCCACGTATACCGTCACGTAACGATTAAATTCAAACGTCGGTACGCCATGATATATACGTTTGAATGTGCAATGTTCGGTATGGTTCGTGACAAGTCGGCATTGCTTTGACCAATCCTGGCATAGATACGTCACAAGTTGCAATAGTAACGCGCTCATGGAAGTAAAGCGGTTGCCAGCTGTTGCTTGTAAGCCCGCGTTTTTCCCCTATCCGAATAAAAATCGTAATTATTAGACTGCAGATCTTTAAGCAATTTCATATTTTTATTAACATAACTAAAGGAATGGAGATAATATTTCTTATATATATTTTTGCATATTATGTGCATTTTGTACATCTTTGCACCTTTAAATTTCCCCATAAATGCATAAAAATCCACAGTCTAGTAATTAGAATCACGAAACAGATTATATTTTAAATGAATGACTTAACAATATTGAGTTTTAATGAATTTACATAGCGACAGATGTTTCTGGATCTAAATATTGAAGCGATTCGAAGTTAAGATCCAATACTTCGAATTTTAGAATCCTGAATCTTTCAAATTTGTATGACTCTTGAAAATTTTGATAGATTAAATAATTTTTTAAATTAATAACTTCGTCACACGAATTTTATATATTTCAGCCTGGAAGTCACGATATGTTGAAATATACTACGACATAGAATTAAAATTTTTACGAAATATTATATTATATTTGTGCATTTTCTTCCAAGTCAATCACATTGTCAAAAAGTTGTTACTCACACTACAAAAAATTTAGTAACGTGGGTCACCGACGATCTCCGTGGCGATCAACGTGTCAAAGGAAGATAAGAAGCTCGATTTTTATTCATAGTGTGTAACCTAATCTGCGTTAAATTGACTTTGGATCTAATTTATGATTTCAGTTATTAAAAAGAAAAGATTCTTAAAGTCATTTAAGAATGTTTATTTTAAGAAAAGAGAAAAAAACATGATTTGTGTCAATATACCTCTCATGTATTTGTACATACAGCATACAATGGGAAATTATATAAATTGGTGTTGCAAGCGCATTCGTAGCATAACAGGACTGCAGTCTTTCCCACTTTTTTTTCATGAACAAAAAATAAAAAATAATCATCATCGTCATCAAGTACAGAGTACTTTTCTCATCCACATCCTTAACAAATTTATTTTTCTTTCTTCAATGTTTACAATATAATTACACAACTACAACAAGATTGCTCGGATGTTTTATCTTATAAGCTTTGCAATTATTTTCTATATTTTCTATTTAAAACGACTTCGAAATAAAAACTGTTTCATAATTAACCTGATGAGATTGTCAAAATCAACAGGCAAAAAACTCGGTTGCACCTGTGCTGAGTGTTATCAATCCTATACTCAGTTTAAAAACGGTTCTCCATTCTATCGGGGGAATTGATAACCACCGGTTGCATAGCCAAGTCCAACACCACGCTGAGTGTGTGTTGTAGCACGTGCTACCTCATACTGTTGTTCCATATTATTAAACATTTCTTCCTGCTTTTTCAGTATATCTGGTTTAGTACCCGCTGCCGGAGTAGTCGGCAAATCATCTTTAATGCCCATCAATCGTTTAAACTTTGCCGTTACTTTCCCATCTTGGTCATGAGTGAACGTTGTTCCCACCCAGGTGTTTGCAGTAGAAGCTGCTGTAGATGTTTTTCCTTCATCTTGTTTTGACTGCAAATAATAATATTTCATTAAATTAAAAAGATTATATTTCAATGTGATTATCACAACGGAAAAATATAAGTATATTGTTTGTTTACAAAACAAACTGTTTATAAAACAAAATAAAAAATATAAGTACATTGTTTATTGTTGTACTTGGTTGTATTAGTGTACTTTGAAAAGTGTACTTTGCTATAACATAGTTACAAACGAAACTTTCTATTCGATCCAAAGATAATATAAGGTTTTTTTAGCAACAGATGACAAATCCGTGAAAATTTATGAGAAAACTAATAACACGCTTAATATTTTCAATATTATATGAAATCGATTTCAAGAGGACCCAATTTAACAAGAAAACAATTTTGATAATATACGATTGGTTGACAAAATATTGTATTTTAAAGTTGCTCTCATATGAAAACCAAAAAATATGATTTATCCTCCCTTTCCCCTGTGGTCTTCATATAAGATCGATTTAAAAAATCATCAATGATTACCTTATTTGCCCATAACAGTTTCCTCTTCTGTATCTGTTCCGCGTACTTTCCTTGCGTTGCCGTGGCTAAAGGATTATAATAATTCTGTTCGTTTTGAACACCGGGCGTAGCAGTATCACCTTCCGGTGCTTTAAGTTCAATTCCTAATTTCTCTAATTGAGCTAATTTGTTTCTGCCTTTTTCTTCCCTATAGCTCATCGTCCTAAAGGGCGGCGGAGCCCGGTCTCTCGATCTAGATCTCGATCTCGTGCGATCTTTTTCCTTATGATAATTCCCGAATCGATCGTCCCGATACCGATCTTTCGATCTGTCGTCTCTAGAATGCCGGCGATCTCGATCTCGATCTCTGTCCCTGTCCCTGCGTCTATCTCTGTCGCTTCTATCCCGGTTTCGATCTCTTCGATCATCGCGATAGTGATGATCTTTATCACTCTTTTCCCTGTCGTCACTCTTCTCGTCCCTACTCGATCCCAAAGAACTCTTTTCCTTCTTTTTATCATCGTCACGAGATTTTCTATCATCGTCCCGACTTTTCTTTATGTCTCTGTCCCTGTGGCTGCTTTCTCGTTGTCTTCTATCATCGTACGACGGCCGACGCCCCTTATCGCTCATATGTCTATTACGGTCAGATTTATCTCCTCGTTTGTGCTCGTCTTTCGAATTTGCTGTGTGATTCTCATGATCAGATCGCCTGTAAAACGATTACGTTCTGCAGGGTATACCACACAGATTCGTATTATTATTCTGTATGTAAGGCAAACATTATGGTGGTAATGTATGTTGCAAGTTTGTTTGTTTTTTGTCTCTTATAAAGTTCAAAGAATTTCATTAATTTAAGTTTAGAGATGAGAATACGCATATAAACAAACCAGCTTACCTCTGGTCTGAGGGGGAAGGTAATGTTCGGGATGAGTCTGTTTTTGATTGTGCAGCTGGACTATGTGCCCTTTCACTACTAGATTCCCTGGACGAATTGTTGTTGTTGCTTTCCTAAAGAAATAAAAATTATCCACGTTACTATACACCTTTCACATATTCTATTAAGCGAAACATAAATCTCAATTTACATTGCAAGAACTATAAGTATAAATCAAACATTCTTTTAGTACCCTCACAGTTTGGCAAAAATCAATTTTTCGCTTACTGCAATTTTGTAGTATAACTTCTCTAGCTTTCTAAACTGTAAGTTTATTCCTTTAAATTGAAAAATCTACAAAAAATAATTCACAAAATTTCAGTGTATGTAAAAATTGAATTTTGCAACAGTTATAATTACCAGGTAAAAATTACTACATCCTAATACTTTTGGTATTTAAAAACAGAGAGCACTCTTAAAACATAACTTTCACGAAAATAACATAGAAATCTTTATTCACTGTAAACTTTTTCCAGTCAAATTTCTGGTAGATGAACAGAATAAAAGGAATATGAGGGCCCTTCATATTTATCTGCTTTAGCAGGTACTTATATTACCCGAATATGTTTGTACATGTGGTTTCTTTGATGGTTGATTTTTTATTAGTGTTACCTTCTTCCAGCTTCCTCTACTCACCTCTGTCTTCTGAATAGGACTTGGGGTAGTCTTGAAAGACCCTCACACAGCATAGACCTTGCCGAGGTGCGTAGATATTGTATCATGTATTACCAACAGAGCTACGTGTTAATATTTTCTCACGAAATGGCACCATTCCCATTTACTTATTATTTAAATTTTAAATATCTCAATCTCTACCCTCATTGTTTCTGCCACGCGGTAAATCAGGCTTTAAGGTCATGTCTTAAACTTCTCAGAATTTTGTACATCATGAATTGTGTTTTGGTAATATTATTATAGCATATTAAAAGATGATATAAAAATAATAAAGGGTAAGAGTACATTGCATCATAGTGATATAATGTAAACCATATGATTTCACTATATTGATATTAAGTCCAAAAAAAATGTCATAATAAAAAGATTATCATTACATTATATATATCGTCTTATATCCTTCATTAGTATTTTTATAACAAATAATTAATCACAATTGTTTCAGTTCATACAAAACCACTATGAAACAATTTTTTTGCTAATTTTAATGCAAGGCTTTTTAATTTCCTTTGAATGTTTAATACAGAATACAGGTGCAATAGGAGTGCTATTGTGATATTGTATTTTATTTACATGGTTTTGACATGACCTCTAGAAACCAAGTATTGAACCATTTTTTTATATATATATCAGGCATGACCCTATACATATGTACAGCCCCCATAAAGATACCACATCTTCCTAGTAATTGTTGTAACATTTTGTACTTATTATCACAAACAAACATTTTCAAACATTCAATTCCACTGTACCTCACTCATGTCCATTTGTACTGGATCGTAGTTAGCGTCACTGGCCCTTTTATTGGTATCACCATGCATCCCATATGGTATCTTTAAAACACAATATTCAAGATAAACTGTCAAATGATTTACAAGGAACAAATATTTCATACATTGCAGACATTAATTAATATTAGACTAGTAATACTCCCATAATGAATATCTATAAGAACATCAACTGAAACTTTCATACTCTTAATTCATAAATTAATAACTCAAAATTAACAATATTCAATAAATTTGCAATTAGTTAGTTTGCAAAATAGTTAGTAAATATTTAAAGAAACATTTTATATAACAGCAATTTTAACAAATAGCTTTAATGATTTTTATAAATTGTCTTGGTGTAATCCACATAACAATATGCTATTTGCATTGATCTTTGAAGAATAGTACAAAACAATCCATTCATCTCTAGTCGTTAAAGTAATTACTGAACGTTCTACTAATTCATACATTATCAAAATATAATATATTTGAATTACATAAAATATTTAGATCAAATAAGACATGATTAAACAGGGAGCCACTATACATATATTCTTCCCGCGGAAATCGTTTCATTACATCATTCGACATATCAATTAGATTTCTCATTTTACTGACTTGAATTTTTGCTGCAATTCATATTTTCTTACCATACATGTCTACGTTATATACGTATATCAGTGTAAAAATTTCTTAGAACGCAGAGACGGCCTGATAAAATAAATCACTATGCATCTGTTTACGTAGAAAATTTGGCTGAAATGAAAGACACTGGTGTGCCATCGCAGGATTAATGATTAACAAATTATACATTGACTTAAGAACCTATCCTAGAAGCCATGTCGTGTATGTATACGAAAAGTTTCTTAAGCGTCATGGATGCCTAGGTGAAAATACGCCATCAGTGAAATAATCGTAAAATAAAGTAATATTTTATTAACAAGTACACACTCACCTTTGGATCTTCCGAATTGTTACTATTGTCTCCGTCACTAGCGTAATTCGCTAACGAATCCATAATGGCGTGAAAACGAGGCACGAACTTTCCGAAATTGTTACGACTATCGCGACGCGTCGATCCTAGGCTGCCTTGCGCAGGAACGCCATTGGTCGAGAGTCGAAAGAGAATGTTTAACAAGCGTGTATTTATGCTTTCATAGCGCCTCCATCGAATAAGGTTACCGAGACGGATATGGAAGAAGAGAGATACAGGAAATGCAGGACGAGCGGGGAAATTAGGCGCGAACCTAAAAATCTTCGCACAATTTTTTACCAATTAGTAGCCAATTGATTCAATATTGCGTCACTACATTTACATATATATATACATATATATATATAAACAGCAGTAGTTAAATGTAGCGCCATAGATACAGCAATATATATATATATATATATATATATATATGTATTGTATTATACATTATATATATATATATATGTATCTATGTATCATAATATTACATATGTATAATGTTATATACATTTCCATTGGATCAAAAATACATTCTATTATAACAATTACGAAAGATAAACAAAAATGACAGTTTTTATTTATGGTAAAAAATAAATTAGAATAAATATTTTTAGAATTGAAAATAATATTACAAACCTTTTATTAAAATGATCATCAATTTCAATGCTGCATGCACCGCCCTATACAATTAAGTTAAACAGGTACGAGCTGTCCGTGAACCAGATGCTAATTAATTCTATAATAGTAATGATTCCTCTGTCACTTAATATAGTCGGTACACCTTAAAACAGTTATGCAGCATGCCAAATATATTCTGAGATTTTACAAACAATTCTTAAATCATTTTTAAAATATACTAGCTTTATACAATGGCTACAAAAAGTATTTCCACATATTTCTATTTTCCAATAAAATGATTTTGTACCAAGTATTATATTTCATTTTCATAACCATATATAGATATAGATTGTGGATTTTTATGCATTTATGGGAAATTTGAAAAATGCACACAATGTATATGATATGCAAAAATATACAAAATACATATTACATTTGGTAAACGAAATAAATTTCTATCTTTTTAGTTATTTTCATAAAAATATAAAAATACATAAAAATTTGCATTTTAATCGTACGTACATATAAAATATTACTATGCTATATTATGTAATACGGAATTTAATATTAATTAATGTGAAATGTAAATACTACAATAAATAAAGTAGTATACAAAACATTTCTTCTAATTTTCACCATATAAAAGCAATCAGATAATTAACCTCTTATAAAATACAAGTTTTTATTTAAATTTATATGTTTTTAAACAACCAATCTACCTTGCACATTAAAATTTTATCCACATGCTTTGTTAAATAAAACAATCTACATAAATCCATAGAAAATCTTCGTCGTACACAACAATACTATATTGACAACAAAGGAACTCTCCCCGCACAGGAACAGTAATAAAAACTTAACTCGCGGTGGTATCTTTATTTACAAACGAATTCCATCGCTTGACAGCATAACCAGGGATATGCCGAAGGTGCACGAAAGGTATTGCAAAGGTGGGCTGATGCTAGAGAGCACTCGCATTGACGTTTACGCGCGGAGAAGCGCGAGCCGGTGTGCAAGGGAGTCGTGGTCGTGGAACAAACCGGGACGCAACAGTCGCTCACCAGACTTCGTACTGGAACCATCGTGGAAGGTATCATTTCGCTCTTTCGTGACATTTCATGATTCAAGCCTGGGATACCTGTTACGAACCTCATCAAACGGAACGATATCTTGATAGAGTTAAGCTGTCCGGGGTGAGTGATTCCATTCACGTTTTCTTTCATTACGATCGCGGAAAACTCGGTAGCCCGGGCAACAACCCTTCGATACACCGATCGAAGTATCTCGGTACACGCGTACGGCGACCGTTGATTCTCTCGTTCCACTCGGATCTATGTGACCCCGTTTTCATCTTAAATCATAGTCAATTGTTTTTAACGGACGACATCCTCCGTGGCGAATTTTTCGCCCA
Source organism: Bombus impatiens (assembly GCF_000188095.3). Lineage (NCBI taxonomy): Eukaryota > Metazoa > Arthropoda > Insecta > Hymenoptera > Apidae > Bombus > Bombus impatiens. The sequence continues at coordinate 1,882,181 of NT_176636.1, read as the reverse complement.
CTATCGTGGCCCTTAAACACAGGTTTTCTACGTGTTTTTACACGATCTTCTGCTAGTTATCCAATTGTGAACCCAGAACATGGTTTAACTAATAGAAGTGTGACGAGCGTATGATTTATGTGTACGTATTTCCTCGTTTCACACGTGTGATTGGTTTTAACCAGTTAATGACTGATTTCTGTAAAAAGAATGTGTAATTATGTTATTATCGATTTTGGTACACTTTAGTGATGTGCTTGATGGTATGTCATAACTGGAAGTACAGAAATTTATGCGTACATAGTATATTATAAATATGTATAATAATATTACGCAATGTATAGTGGAGGACAAAAGAATATATGAAAATCGCCATAATTTTAGACAACAGAGTTATAATTGACGAGAACAATTAAATTGTGACGTATATATGTGGAATAAATGACTATTACCAGCATGGTAAAAAATTTAGAACAAAGTTAGCATTAATGTACTGTGATTATTATACACAAGTGTGACTTTTTCTTTTGTCCGTCATTGTATACCATCGTACATACATATATAGTATCATATTTATGTATTTATTGCCCCACCATGATGAATTTTCATTCCTTCAGTAAAGAAGTGCACTGATCGTCTTCTTTTTTCGTTACTTAATCAATTTATCTAAAATACATAATAAAGAGAATATAATAATAATGATTATAAGCTTAAATCCTGGACTCAAAAATTATCTAATTATTTTACATTCAATTATCAACTTATATAATATATTGGGTAAGAAATACGATACATTTTTCTTTAGGTAACTTCAATTGTTTACGATTATGACAATTATCCCGCCTTGGGTTTCGGTACAATAATCATAATTTGTGCAAGTCCATTTCGAATCGATTCGCGATAATTCGATTGAAATTCTACATAGCATTTCATTACGTACTGGTGAAATCGTACGAGTGAGTTTGATTAGGTTACAAGGAGAACTGTACTAGCTTCCACGTACGGCATTCATATTGTTTATAATCACTTTTTTCTGTCACGAGTACACACGAGCATGCCTTTACTCATTTACGTACAAGTCATAGGAGTCACGAGTTGATGATTTCTTATCGATCGAAATTTCCATAATGCTTAATGGCAGAGATTGCTCGATAACCAAACTAAGGATATTTATGCAATTTCATAACAAGAGACAAAAGAATAAAAAATTACGATGATTTTGATTGCGAGTAATTTAATCGAGACTCTCTTGGATAGCTGGATATTTAATAAGAGTATGACTTGCCGAGTTACCAACGATACGAATAACAATGAGCCGACATTATGAATAACGTGTATCAAAATGTCCATGAAAATGATCCTGCAAATACATTTGTTCTGCACGTGTTATTCTTTTTTAAGCTATGATGAAGTCTCACATTTATTTTCTCCTTTTATATATTCATGTTCTTTCTGAAACAGACATTTTATTGGAATTAATTTATAAAATCAATAAGAATAAAGAAATTAGTAAGTACAAAGAACAGTAAATACTGAATTAGGTTATAAATACCTTACTTGTAAATAAGGTTAAGTTGGTATCTTTTTTAATTTATTTCTTCTTTTTATCTCATGGGGTTAGGTTATTTACGTCTTTCTGTGATCCTTAAATCGACTGATGCGTCAAAACTATTGTAATTATAGCGTGAAACGTATCAGTTAACAGAATTCGTAGAAACCAGTTCCATTCTTTTTATAAAGATGATATCGTGGTCGATATTTATTCGTTCTAATTGAATCTTTGCGCTATAACGATGCAAATAGCATGTCACATTGAATCACTTGGGATACATCTTTAGAAAATTGTATACATACAGTGCTATCGGCAATATCAACATATGTAGAAGTAATTAGTAACGTTACTATAATTACAGTTTCACATCGATAACAATCGATTCTATTTCTAAAACATGCGGACTTACAGAAGAAAACTTCATTCTACATTTTCAACGTATTTTCTCATGTAGACCAATCCCCTGCCGATTGTCTGCTTCTGCATAGTTAAGAGTAGACAAAGTCCACGTATACATGATACCTATAATTCACGCTCAATCTTTTAAATAATTTGATGTATTTGGTTATTCTTGATTTTCGACATATTTTGAGTCATAGAATCTCGAATATAGGACTACGGGGTTACGTCTCATGTGAAGGAGATTTGTTCGACAGAAGTTGAAATTCGATCGCGTCGTTAATAGTGGCGGAAGTTGAGAATTTCGAAACGAAATTTAAAAAAAGAGCCGCCACTAGTCTCGCTTCTTTGTTCTCTTGAAATTACGTTCTAACCTTTGTGATTTCGTATCGACCGCGGAGGGGAGTATATTCGGTTCCAACAGATGAAAAAGTCGCTTTAGGGACACGCTGGAGGACCATCAAGTTCCTCGTCACGGAAATCGTCAGAAATATCAAGGACAGAAAACACGAGCCGCCGCGACCAGCCGGAAATTAATTTAAAAAATGCGATTATCGTAGGAAAAATTATTCCGTTCCTCGAGACCGACGCCGGCAGCCACGTTCGACGGTTATTAATTAAATCTGGCTTACGCCATTGAACTTTTTGTCAATACCTTTCCCGTTAATTACGGGTCAGTTGTATCGAGCCGACTTTACTCTTACATTACGCCGTAACACCAAGTCGGATATCGTGAAATTTGTAAAAATACCGCTGTGGAATGTTCCAGTCTTGTTAGTAGGAATTATTAAATTCATGGAAATTTTATATCCGAGAACATCGAGTCGAAGAGGGTAACTGTGTTATCGTTACGCACGAATTTACAGTAGCTCGAGAGCAGACAATGGTTTTTGTGGAGAAATGAATAATACAGGGATTTACATTGAAAATCGTTCGATATAGTTAGAATATAATAACGAATTCTTGCAACGAATTTGAATAAAATAATAGCAAAGACTAATTGATTGCATTTAAAAATACTTACTAATAGCATCGATACCCAGAGGACTGTGTTATATTTTATTCATTGTCGAAGTGAGAGACAAAGATATTTGTAGTTGGAATATAGGAGTCAGAGGAGGAGTAAATATTCTCTATATTGTTAAATATATTTAAATATTTATTCTTTTGCGTTTCAAATAAGATGTTATTATTTGTTATGAGGTGAACATATATAGTTGTTTAATATTTTATATTTTATTGATTGTTATACGTGTAGTGAATTGGAGGTTTTAAGATAAACCAAACAATTAAAGAATGTAATATAATGTAAAACCGAAAATTCGCACAAATTCCGAGAGAGAAGGACTAAGTAAAATAAATAAAATAAAGAATAACAAACATATTTAAATATATATAATGTGATACATATAATGGTAACATTTCGTCGAGACAGGAATATTTATACAATACCATTAATTAATACCATTAATTAATGTATAATAAGTATTATTCCGAATAACTGCATCCAATTTAATTAAATTTTTAAGGAAATTTGGTTCTGCATCTTCTCAATCTGTTCCCAAAATTTTCTTAAGATCCTCTTTTAAATATCATATACTATTTGCGGTTTAATCTCTGAAAATATTTCTGTGTTTTATTTCTGCAGTAAACCAATTGTACGAGTAGTATTATCCCCTACTAATGAGAAATTTGTTTTGCTATAGACTTAAATGAACATGGTTTCGAGCTTTTTGTATTTTTAATTTTCCCTAAACATGAAAATTTTATCACGCAGTTCGGAAGGTTTTCAACGCAAGAAAATGAAAAACTAAATAATTACGAACTTGCAACCGACACACTTGGATTAAAATCGTTCTCGTTTTATTTGAGCGCGCGTGTATACGATCTCTCGGAGGTAAGGATATAAAAAAAGAATATATTTTATCGAACGAGCGCGTAATAGGGAAACTTTTATTAAACTTTTTCTTTAAAATATTTGTGGAGCAACTTATTAAACTCTCTTTTCAAACTGGTGCAAGTCTGAAGAGTTGTTTATTCGAGACCATCCCGACTTTCAGGGAATTCTTAATTCACGTCTCTTATACCTGCTACTAAAAGTGTAGGTCCTATTGGCTGGACACTTTAAATGTTTCTTCTAGCCGCCTTTGTTCCTTTCTTCCGGTTGTTGCCCGTGCTACCGGAAGAAAAGGAGATCTTGAAGCTTCGTCTTATTTATCAATAACATTTTCTTTCAAGTGTGTAATTCAATTATTATAATTAGTTATTATCGTTCTTCTCGCATCTATACGACCCGAAATAAAAATTATATTTCGATGGAAATATTAAATATTATCAAAATATAGATAATACTATATTAAATACTTGCTTTTCGTATTTAACACTTCATGGAAATGAAGAAAAATTCTATTCTTGTTTGATTCTTTCATCCCCTTTAAAATTTTCAGGTTACCTAGTCGTAATACTAAAATATTGAAGGCATTAAAAGTATCGACCGTCGTAAATAATTATACCTTCTGCATGTTTAGTCGTTTGCTTATAGATGACTATAATAATTTACGTTAGATTACCAAAATTCCAGGTATTTAATTTTATTTTATACTTTGCTTCCTCCGTAATAGAAATCGTTAGTAAAGTTCAATTGCATTAAAAGTTCCAAAACTGAGTAGTCTAATCCTAAATTGTCATGATACCCAGTAGCTTAACGACACACCAGTCGAAAGACTTAAAATCACATAATGTAAGTTTAACAAGGTCCAGCCACTACAGGCGTTAATTATCTCTTATATCCTCAGTGATAGGTCGAGTTGGCTGAGATCTAATTTCCGCTTAAACGGTCAGAGATATCGAATCCGTCGTAAGACGATGTACGTAATTTCTCAGATAGATGAAGACGAGCGTAGTCGCGTATCGACTACCGTTACCTATCAAAAACGCTCTACAAGAACAGTACGGTAAAATTCATTGTGCTCGAAGGCGTTGAGCGAACGTGATTTTACTTTTACCGTCGCGTGAGGGATGTAATCTTCGATCGAAGAAATTCTCTGTGAGTCCGGATTCGTTCGGATGACGATACACTATACGGGTTTCTTCCTCGTTTCTTTCCATCGTTGGTCGTCTTTCTCCTTATGCCTGTCCCGTTTTCTCGCTCGAACTCGCACGCGCAACGAGGAAGACTCGAGCATCGGCATGGTTCCGTTATCCGTGGTAAATACACGTCGAGCATCCTATACGTTTTGCCTCCGGTGAAAATAAACAATGTACGCGGCAGCGTACGTTACTGATCCGATCCATGCACACTATTGCACACACGGTGTGCGGTAAATCCAAGATTTCACCCGGAAATATAATAAGGTAGGATCGTTCGAGTCACTTAAGCTTCGACATTTTAACATTTAATATCGAACTTTGCGAACAATGACGAAATTTGTAGTTGTTTACGAAGGTATTCGAGCGCTTGTACCTTTCGCGAATACATCGTGCGTCCTATACGAAACATTTTGAAGTTTCATTAGCACTGTAACGAGATTCGACTGTTTTCGATTATATCAACGAAGTTTGAAATAAATGTGAAAATGTGTATATATGTATATTTGTAAAAGTTGCAAGATATTTATACGAAAAATGGTCTTATTAGGTTGTCCTAAAAATTTCTGTCATTTTGTAAGGAAATAACAGATGCGCGTCATTTTTTGTTTTATATTATTTTATTGAATTACGTATGATCCATTTTGTTTTATTACTACGAAATACTGTGCATCTATTATTTTCTTATAAAACGAAAGAAATTTTTGGAACAATGTAATACATATTAATAAGCTACGATATTTAATAGGATTATCTTTAGCAATAATTGTATGTCTAAGACCACTTTTCGTATAAATATCTTGCAACTTCTACAAGTATACATATATATACATTTTCAGATTTGTTTCAAATTTTACCATAAAAGGAATGCGAATTGCATTCATGGATTCGAGAGTCCTCCTTGTACTAACTTCGAGTACTATTCATCTTCCTATGATTATACAAGAACGTTTTAATATGCAAGATCATATGTTAGCAATTGTCAGAGAAGATATTGATTATTCCAACGTACTCTAACTATATTTTTCAACTATTTCTCGATGATAGACACGTAAGTATTTCGTAATGGAATCGATAAAATTCTAATTGAAGTCGTAAATCAGCGGCAACGATAACAGATTTGGGATCTATTCTCTCAAGGTCGTTTATTTATAGAAAAGCATAATAAAGGTGGCTGGAATATTTCAAGTTGGCTTGATTATATCGAGGAACTTGGTAAAATCAATCGAATAGCTAGCTATTGTGGGAAGCGCGTATAAGGAAAAGGACATAGTTTGATGCAGTTCGACAATAAACTTCATTCAAAAGCGGAAGTTCGTTTTCAAGTGGAACAATACCAGTAACCATATGTATCACTTTTATGCCAGCAAGTATCTGTAAACATACAACTTTTTAAATTAAATTACCTCACAGTGGCTGTGCGAAAGTACGACTATTTGAACACTTATCATAGAGAACTTTGACGAATATGCTTATTATACAAAACTTCTTGAAATTTCGTTACCACTGTAATGGAACACGTCTATCTTGATCGTATTGATAAAATTTGAAATAGCTTGAAATTTTCACCGTGACATATAATTAAAAAGTTGAAGAGAACGCGAAGATAAAAAATTTGTTAAGCAACAAGATGCTTCTATAGGGTTTGACAATTACAAATTCCAGTTTTATTGTTGTATATCAATCCTAAAATAATCAATTTGATCGGTTTATAATATGCTATTATACGTAGCTGTGCTACAAAGGGTACAATCGTTGCAGTTTGATAGAAACTTCCATTTCAAATATTCTCCTCTACCACCCCAAGCGAATTTCCTGTCAAGCTACGAACGCAATATAATCTCACTGCTCTCGTAACGCACCCTTTACACCATGTATAGACGACTATGCATGTACACGAATCCAAATTGCTTTGAGCAACAGTTACGATATTAGACCTCGAACGTAGTAGCTTGGATCCTTCTCAGGAGCCACAGGATCCACGTTCATTAGCGGCAAGGAAGATGTAGAACAGCGATACCAGACCTTAAAATCCTCGGCACAGACTAACACCATAAACACGATATTCGTCTCTCTATCCGGAATAACTGAACGACTGGTTTATCCTTGAGACCAGCGAAAGCTCTACTGAAACACGTAAACCGAGATCGAGCACGGTGGATCCGTTTGTCGAGCTCGGGAATCTATAGCGAGTGATGACGTTAGACGGAGGCGACGAGAGGTTGCTTTTCTTTTCGCTTCGTACACGGCTAGACGAACAAGAGTGAGAAAGAAAGAGCGAGAGAGAAAGAGAAGCACTAGTCGAGACAGATTTTACGATCGATTCGAATTACTCATTCGTGCTGTTGCACGACTCAACGCCTAATTCAACCCTATCATCTCGCAACTCCTCACCCCTGGACCACGGTTCCCTTTCTCTCTTCTCACCCCTCATCGGTGTTTCCCGCAACCCTTCGTCGATGCAAGAAACTACAGCCAGGGCTTTCGAGAGTATATTATGCAGATATGACAAGTACCGCTGCGACGTCTCCCTACATGGCGATTACACGTTTGATGCCCCTAGTTTTCAACGCAGCTGTTGCACGGCTGGCTTCCCGAGCATTGCCATAATCCTTCCGCGGATTTACATAGCAGCTCCAGCGAGTTCCTGATTACTGAGCTTTTAAGCGCGAGATGTGGTATTTGTCGATTGCCTGATTGTGTATGAAGACGATGGGATCGTTTAATTTTGATTATGAGTTCATTTCATTTGGAAAGTGTTTACAGATATTTGGATTCTATGGGGTAATTTAATTCGAAATGTTGAAGTCTTTACGGATATTTGGTGATACATATGTGTAAAGGTGTATAAAACGATTACCGCTGGTTCATTCGAAGGTAATGGAATTATCGGTAGTGTTACCGTATTTCAAAACGATGAATTACAGCTGTTTAGAAAAGTAGTCGAACGTTTAGTATAATCAAAAGGTACACGAATAGAGTTAATCGGATCGATCGTCACGATAAAAGTAAATTACAAAACTCGTTTAACGAATGTCTGACGAAATTATTCGTACACGCGATATAATATCGAAATTAAAAATCAGAGAACTTTAGAATTTCCGGTGGAAGCGAACTGCTTGCATCTCTCGTTATCTGGAAGATTTATGTAACGCTCGAAGTTCCGCCGACGTTGTAAATTCTTAATAGCGGGTTAATGAACAGTGGCGATTGTTTCTCCGGAGGTAACAAGCTTGAACAACATATAATTATCGTGTAACGTCTCGGCATATATTAATTAACACTTTCAATGCCATCAATACTTCAATGCCGGACTATGTTTAATATTTAGCTAAAACAACAATCATTAGACATGTCGTAAGTTTATTAATAAGAATTTCTCACAGTTTGAAGCTTTAAAAGTTCTAGAATTATAAAAATACATTCTCAGGTGTAAATTTTGTTTTATTAAAAAATGGCTTAAAATCGGTTATCTTTATCAGAGATGATAAATTATAAATATGTTACAAACTTATTAAAAATAATTCCTCGGTTTTCTAAACTTGAAAATCTCACGATTACAAGTCCTAAATTTTTAAATGTGAACCCTGTTCCGTTAAAAATAATTTTCACTGAATTGCTTCTGCTAGAAACGCTCTGGACTATCATTGCTATTAATTAACCAGCAGTAAATTAAAGATTAGGGAATAAATATATGGTGGGACACACGTGGATAACACCTGCACGCAATGGTGACCCTTCTGTGAGAAATATCATGCGTGTCCTTCCGCCCACGCTTCGCCCTAACACGACAACTTCAAGCTTCGGAATTGGGTTAATGAAATCATGGAAGCGGAAGGCCCGACAGTTCAGCCTCGTGCAGTGCTGTTAACTCTAAAGACTTAACATCGAACAAATTACCGTTGTCAAGGCTCCCTTACAAAAATAGCGTCTGAAATAATTTCGATTTTATTTCATATTTTTGTTCCCAAGCTTGACAGTTACAACACGCATTGCAATCTAATTTACATACAGAGCGTTCCAGGTTGTTGCAGTCAAAACTCTTCGGTATATTTTATGAGTATAGATCAGAAAAGGATATATTGTGTAAATATACTATATTTTGAAATATTTCATTTGACATACGAAATTTAAAGTCTTAAATTAAACTTGCAACTTTGAAAATTTTACTAATAATATTAGTTGAAATGTACGGGAGCATACAAGAGCACAAGCTTTAAAAGATCTATTTTTATGTAACATTTTTTTCCGATATGTACCCGTAAAATATATTGAGAAGGTTTGACAAACCTGGGATCTTCACATTGTGTATGTAAATAAAAAAAAATATTTCTACGTATCGATCCATTAATGTGACTGAAAACGTGTATTTTATAAAAGTACAAATAAACGTATTTTACGTAACTACAGAAATATGTAAAACATCAAAAAATGTACGTCTAGAATGGAACGTAATGAAAATTCGAAATTGCGTTCGCATTGAACGACAGTCTGAACAATAGTCTGAGTGCTGATCTAACAGAGTTCCGGTAGAGCACCAGGAAACCCCGTTGAACGTAGCGATATTCAGATTCCGAGTGAAAAAGTCATTTTCCTGGCTGGTGTTCTTGCACTGGTAAGACGTGCCATTACGAGATTGGACAACCGACAGACAGGGATGAATATGAATATCTATTGCGTGCTCTCTTGCAAAGATAATGGGTCGAACGAAGAGCACGAGTAAACGGCGATTTCCTGTTCGAGACAGGAAGTCGCTTTCTTTTACGATCCTTGAAAATCGTCGATGAGGAATGCGACGACTCTTCGTAAATATTACTGTAATTATTTGATCAACTTCGATGGATGTTTAAAGTGTCCCTTTATAACTCATAACTTCTTCTTTCTCTTTAAATTTTCGAATAAAATATATGCGAAAGATGACACGAGAATATTATAAATTTTGTTTTATCGGCTTTGCAATGATTCTCGGATTTTTATATCTCGGACTTTTCGGTTTAAGAAACAAAGAGGATTTGCCTTTTTTTAAAAAAGGATAACGTTTTAAGAAGATTCGACATGAAATTGAAACAGAAAGTCAGGCATAACAATAAGAACTTTCTCACCTTTTATCGAGGTATGTGAGATATTTTTTGCTACTAGGGAAATACAATTAGGTCGTAAACGACCGTAGAGACGCAGCAGGGTTAATATTACAGAAGATTCTTATGCGTAGAATATGATATAATCTTGTTAAAGAGTTAGTGAAGTTTTTTTTCAACGTGTATTTTACGAACAACGTTTTTCTTAATTATCCATGGTACGCAAGATTTATGTGAAAAAATTTAATTAATCCTGAATATTTATTGCCACGGTGTATGCTCCGTACCTTTCTGTGCAAAGAAAATTTTAAGGGAATGCGTGAAACGTGGCGACGCAATTAGGGAGACAATGTGAGAAATTTATCTGACAATAATGATAGCCCGCTGCAAGATTGTTAAAAAATTCACCCTCTTAAAAGCTCGAAGCTTCTAGCGTCTTGAAAACACGGCTTCTTTCGAAGTGTATAAAATTCTGGAGAAAGGAACGCAACAAGGAAACATTCCACGACGAAGAATTTAGTTGCATCAATGGTATCCTATAAACAGAAATAAATTTTTTAAAAGCGTGTCTCGTATTTTTGATCGAAGTAAATGGCTCATTGTACATTAATGATATTTATCATACTACTTTTTGTATGACATTGGTAATACTATACTGTTACTATTTTAATCTCCGTGATGTAAAGAGACGAAAGTATTTATTACATTTATGTATTCGTAACGAGGTCCCGAGGGAATGAACGCGATAATTATAGTCGCATCAAACGTAAGGTTAGATTTCAAGGTGCACACAGCGAACGTTGACGTAATCGACAACCTGTTCCCGATGACGTAAGGAACTAGTCGTACGGAGGTCACGCAGATACCGTAACTCAAGAAAAATCTTCGTCTATGTATCCATTTCCGAAAAAAAATTTTATTCTCCCAGTTTCTTCATTTGGAGTGATTTCTAATTAGTTCGTCATTAATCTGTATACTTTGATAAAACTCATATACAGTTACTTTAAAGCAGTCAAAGTCACGATATTATAGAAATTACGAGCAAGAGGTTTTCTCGTAATATTTTATTTTTCATTTTCTTCTTTTTAATTAATCTGAATTACAGGAAGGATAGAAATATTATGATTAATGCCAACAATGTGATATTGTTCGAGCTGGAAATGGATAGTGGAGCTGTAACTGTAAAGTACGATATTCAATCACGCTATATTTGTTGTATACGCATAATCACGACCGTTTCCGTTCTCCGTAATGCGGACCAGCAAAGTATTAAACGAATCCCGACCGCTTAAAAGGCGACGTTCGCACGCAACTATTTATAGCCGGGATGTATATATTTGCATTATTTGCAATGGAAAAGAATGACCGGTGTAAATTACAGTGTGAACAGTTTACGCACGTGACGAGCTTGATGATCTGCGTGAAACTCCTTAAGTATCCTTAAGAAACATCATGCATCGCCAATTAGAATTATTTACACCATATTTGGCACACGTACCTCTCATCACTTGCACTACTTTCTCTTTCTATCCTATTATGGATATAGAAGCGATAGATCAGTACCAATCATTCAAGATATAAGCGTAAATTATAGACGTGACTTGCAAGTATCAATCTAAACTTGTTGACAAAAAGTTGTCATTTTCTAATTATCTAATTCTTTATTACGCGGTGCTTATTCATGTAGAAACATGAATGAGCATCTCTGAATGCGTTTACTTACTGGCATTGATAACTTTTTTACGCTAAAAGTTCTCGCTTACACTCTCGCTTAAAAGTTCAAAACGTGCTATGATTTCAAAAGAAACAAAGAGGCGGAAGAGTCATCCTTAAACAAATATCTTGTTTACGATATTTTATAATATCGAAGCTGTAATTAATTACATTTAAAAATAATGCTCGTAATTATATTATTTTTATTTTTCAGAAAAATGTACGAAAGAACTTTCTTTCGCTTTAAAAGCAAAGGATGCTGCAAACTTCGCCAAATGTATATACATACTACCATTCTGTTTCAATGGGAAAATTTTGTCCGATCGAATCATAACTACAAAAAGGACATTTTCTATAAATTATATATGTTAAACATTAAGAAGATTTTGATAGAAATGCGATAATTTTATTATTGATTATTTACTTCGTTATAGGTTCTCGTAAAAAGTTTTCCACTAAACTTTTCATTCTGCGGTGTTGTACGTAAGTGCGGCAAGCTTGTTACTCCGAAAAACTACTCCCTCGCAATAGGACGAGTGGAACGATCATTATGATCTTATCAGAAACGGCAAACGAGCCAGCGTACGAGCAATTTGTACAGTTATCGCGAATCTGGACTAGACATCGACAGCCAACAAATTTCACGGTGCACTTTCTGCTCGGTGATGTTTCAGCCGCGGCCTTTGAAAACATACGAATATGTGTAGAAGCAGTTTGTAGCTAGAACGAAAACATTCGAAGCTTCCATGACCTGTTGTTAACCCAGTTAGACTTGCCATTCCAGTGCACGCACTCGTTACAGGCTCCGCCGCGTTTATTCCATATTCGAAAGCTGATTGCAAGATAATCGAAATACGGATCTACTGTCATAGAATCGTAATTGACACGAAGTGGAGCACTCGAAGGACAGGCTCTAGCTAGGAAGAGAGACGCTTGTCGTTGTAACTGGCGGAGACACTTCGAGAATGCCAGTCTCCGTCGCCAGTAAGCGTCGCGTCGCGTCGCGTCGCGTCGGTGGAATTAAAGTCCAAGATTTCTTCGAATCGATTGGATAAACAAGTAAATTTGCTTAGCCGTTTCACTGTTTACGTGGGTTTGGAAGCTAACAAGGAGATAGCAAAAAGCGCAAAATCTCCAATGATTTGGCTATGTGCATGCTTTTAGGCTGATGGTAAAAGAGCCCCTAAAGTATTTGAATGCGTGACTCTTTGTTTTCAAGAAATTAATAAGCATTTTTTATACTTTATTTTGTATATTCCTTTAATATTAATATTATTTTTTTTTTAATATTAAAGCCTTACAATCTATTTTGATAAATTTTTGATTATTTTTTTCATTTTAGTACCGATTTAGAGCTGATCTAGTTCTGATATTATTATAGTACTCCCGCGTGTTCTAATGAAAACGTTTAAAACGTAAGAAATTGCCGCACCAAGAACATAATTTCTCGAAGGCGAAGCGCCATGCACTGAAATCCTGTTGGGGCTGTTTCACCATCAACCTGAAGTATCGAACGCACATACAGCCAACTCGTGCAAGATTTCTCAGTTCTCGCCATCTCCTTGTGGATATGAAACAAAGGGAGATTGGGGTTTAACGACTGTTTCAAGGCTGTAGGAAGAAATAGCTTTCTGTGTTTAAATATTTGTGGTTAACAACGTCGACGGCCACGGTGGTGGTCATCGGTGACGCACGTTACTAAATTTTTTAATATGCTTGAAACGATTAAAACGAGACAAATTTCACGGACCAAAGTGAAGACATTAGATCAGAAATTAGACAAAATTGGGAAAAGTTACCAAATTACATAATTATCAATTGGAAATGTGATTATAGATATTTGAAAGTTGAAATGTGAATTGTGTATTTTCCAGGTATTAGATTATATGCTTTGATGTAGATTTCTGTCGAACGCAACATTTGCGTACTTTATTTCATGAAACAAAAACTCATTTGCGTGAGAGAAACACAATAGCGTTGTAACGCGCAAGAGGAAAAGGGGTAGAAAATAGCCTTTAGCTTCACACGGCTTAATAATAATCGAGCTGTCAGATGTAAAAGCGAATTCCGTCCGATAAAACTGTACGGCAGTCGCTCTACTTCGTGCAATAATTCACTCATGTCTTCTTTGCGAATTGTCGAATGACTTTCTCGATAATATACAAATGATTCATTTTCTTCGAATACGTGACTTCTCATTCTTCTTTGGAGAAGATATTTTTATGATTTTCTCCTTCTTCGTCGATGAATATTCCTTATTAATCTTCCAAGATTTTGTAATATAAATTTCTCGAATTTTTAAGTCTATTACGATAATATTTTTGAGTATAATTTCTTCTCTTTTATCGATGAATATTTCTCGTTATAGTTGTTTATTTGGATTTCAGCCTCACAGCCTATTGCATAGTAGCTCGTAGATATCCACTACATATATCGTACATTATAATATAAATATTTACATACATCGATACACGTTCAGACGTATACCCGACACAGCAGATACACGCTGTAATGTACTAATTTAATTTTTATTACGACTCGACTAGCATTAATTTTCTTATTTTCATGATCTTTCGTACAAAGTGGAATATGTTTCTTATTTCCTCCACGCTCCTAGTATTTAATAATTCTGAGAATTCTTTTTCCCTAACTGTTCGTGCACAACAAGTACTGACAGTACTGACAGCAATATTCCTCATTAAATTTTCCAAGATTTTACAATATAAATTTCTCTTGTACACGCATCATGGTGATATTTATTAGAATAATTTTAGTATCAATTTTCTATTGATATTTCCAACGTTAAAATAAACTTCACGGTCGTATATTCGTACGAACACAGATTCAGCTAGGTCCCAAAATACACCGGTATTATTGTCGATCGATGACCGCGTTATCTCATCCGCGAACGTTATATCAATTTATTGCTAAATAGTATTTATTTGTCCGATAGAGAAAGCATTGTACAGTGTATTCTAGTATCAATTTCGATCTATCGTTTCGTTAACATAGTCTTGCATTAAATCGCTGTAAAAATTTGTTGTGCCTGTATGAATGATTGTCTGTATGAAATCTACAGGAGGTTGGCATGATAAGCGATATTTCCTATTTTTTACGAGCAGCAACTTCAACGTAGCATGCTATTAGTCAATTTTGTATTATCCACGTTATCCATATAGAATTTAGTTTCGGACCTAAACATGTATTTGTTCATTCTTTTCAAAATTTCCAAAATATTGTACGTAATAACATTAAAATATTAGATATTGAAATATTGATCGTCTTACTAATTAACTATATCCTTTGCTTCTACGAAATGTCGACTTATTAGTTATTTTTCAAAGAATTATATCTTTGAACCTAACAGATCTTTTAATTATAAAATAACATTAATGTCAAAAAGTGAGCAAAAATGTGCTTGATACATGTTTCTCTTGTGACTTTCAATATGTAAGGGTGTTAAACGTTTATCAACGTCCGATGCTGTTTTCATCGATTACTGTAAACTAATACGTTTGCTAATCGGTCTACGACTTCCTGATTTTCTGGGTCACATGGGGTGAGTCAGCTAATCTGCTGTTATGAATCAATATCCTAGAAACTAGACGTGACACCAGACACATTTTTTATGAAGAAAGAATTAGATGTCTTGGAAATCAATTTCTAAACAAGCAAGCTTGTTAAAGTTAAATTGATTGGGGATTCACTGTGTGACACAAGTGGGACGTGAGAAGGTGAATTAAGGTAAATTAATCGAATTTTAAATTTGACGGAAAGGAGAAATAAATCGGAGAGAAAAGAAATTCGTTAATTTATATTTTTTTCCGTGTTTTAAATCTTTTCTTATAACGTAACGTTTTCTTACATCATTGCGATTATGTTAGTAACATTTAAAATCTATTTGAGTATCTGTATAGAAGCTGCAAGATATTTATTGTGAACATATATTTAATCAAAGATTCGTATATAGTATAAATAGCCATCTTAAACGTAAATGTTAAAGACAGCCCCTCCACTGACGAGAAAAACATAAATAAACAAATCATAGATTTTTGCCTATCTCTATCAATGATAAAAAATATAACTTAAAGTGCAAAGAAAAATATATAAAAATACCTAGATAAAGAATCAATTGAATTACTTTTAAAATTACCTATTCAAGATGACAAATCTGCCTTGTTACCAAAAAGTAGACGGGCCAGAAATTGAAGGAAAGCGGGGACTGCATAATTGAAGCTATATAACTATCGCGGTAATTCTCGTTTCCTTCTCGAAGGCATTAAGACGGTCACTAACTGGTGGTAACATCCGCGAGGGAGGACAATGATTGAACGAAACGGACGGATGTTTAATTGTGAAGAGCCATGTAAGAGGACGAATGAAAGCGAGCTAGGTGACGAGGTATGCCGTCATCGTCTGATTTCTTCGTGATGATGACGTCTCCCTGTAATCGAAAGATCACTCCGATAATGCTAATTATATACGTGTCTCTTGCTGATCGTTCTTTCTCTCTTTCGCTCGAAAGCGAAAACCTTACTGAACAGGTTCGTGGAACAAGCAAACGGTGAAAGATTATGAATCTCATAGTACAGTGAATTCTACAATTATCAGATCGTTCTGGAATAGCGAAGAAGATACGATACAAGTTCTCATCCAACTTCTTCTCTTTTACGAATGCTTTCAAAAATATGAATTTACATTGAAGTTCGCGGTCTATTCATGAATTAGATTAAATTCGATGAAAATCTGTTGCGACCATATTGTATCTGTTCACCTAAATAATTCCACCCTGTCGTCACAGTGTTCAATAGCATATCTCTAATAAATTCACGTACAGTTGCATGAAATATGGGTCTCGAGCGTGTTGCATCGGTCATTGTTGGCTACATGGCATTACATGGAATGGAAGATATGTAACTATTGATTATATATATATATAAAAAACTATCCATAACTATATAAGTGTGTGTGTGTGTGTGTCGCATGATACAATATGATAGTTCTATGCATCTTATCTAACAAGTTTTGAAACATGATATTGGAAACGTTTGAAAACTTTGGTTGTTACATTCGGAACGAATGGAAATCTTCAGGAGATATAGAGTTCTCAAAAGCAAGGAAATGCAATATGGAACGTGTAGTAATGCGATCAGAACGATGAGAACCTTCGTCGCGAGGGTCAGTTCTCGTAAACCCGACGAAAATAAGGAAGTTGCGGATTACGAGACGTTTGTACTGGCGAAAATTGAGAATTACGTGAGAACGTCGGTCTTGAGAAAAGTAGGTTACGCATAGAAATTTGCACCATCCTGCTAAAACTAAGTGTTCGTTTTTACTAGATATTTCACAGATAATCTAGAAGACTAATCTTTTGACAGAATGACAAAATTACGAGCAATTAAGAAATCCCACAAATTATTGAAAAAATTATTACGTTCAATGATAAACGTTATACTTGATGATTTAGAGGCACGCGGTATTTATAATTCCATTCTTGTTCGCAAGCAATAAATTGAATAAATCGTGTCTTCATAATTGTAAAACACAAACTGTTTTCCTTTAGTAAGTAATTAATAGTTTCTATTTATCGCAGATAATATTCTTTGTCTGTTTAATAAAATTACAATATATTCCATCAAACAGATTTCGGGTAATACACCATACAAACGTATAATACACAGATCACGTAATGAACCCTCTCATATACACACGGAAGATACAGATCAAGATAGTATCTCCTTTTATCAATAAAGGAAGCGGTTCCTCGATGAGACCAAAGAATTGATATCCTGGTCGTCCTTTTCTTTATTTAGTCCTCGTTCATAACTCATAACTTATGAACGACGAGTTTCTACTGCGGCCTCTTTGATCGCTTTCGTGCTTCGTGTAAGAGAAGAGAAGAACTCTTGTGTATGGTCGTACAATCGAGCGGTCGGTTATTTGTATGTGAAACTTGTGTCACGATCGTCTGGCCCATGCCATCTTTGGAATGGAGTGTAATTTGCGAGTCCAGGAACGCATCCGGAAGAGTTCATAAGATTGAAGATAAATAACCGTTGTCGAAGCACTATTTAGGGGAGAGTCTGAATGGAATGGATGAAAACCATAATAAAACCATAAAAATATAAAACCATAAACAAAAATAATAATTACTATTAATTAAAAATAATCACTATTAATAATAATTTACTTATGTCAAATATTTAACTCGATTTATTCATTTATAATTTCTCTGATACTCTGATTCCAGCATCCGAGGTATTTATAAGGTAGAGCACCGGAAGTTGAGCGTTCTAACGGACGGCGTTCCGCCACATCTCGATGTAGTGAGTTCAGTTTGACTACTATCTCGTATACTAGATCCACGATGATCTGTGCAATTGCACATTTTTACTAGAGGATTGAAAAATCAAAAAAACGAATCGTAAAGCCGCTATTTCATTTCCGTTTAAAATGAATTGCTTATTGCTTCTTGAAAATAAATTGGTCTGTTCCGTTCAAAATAAATTGATCATTGCCCCATGGAATATTCGTACAATAGCGTATGGTTAAGGTTCTAGGTCTATAACTTTTCAACTTATGAAACAAAATGCGTAATTAAAATTGTATTTGCTAAATGCCTTCATAATAAACAAAAGTTTCTCTTTTTGATTTAGACATACGTAAAAGTGGACTAATAAAAATGGAAATTAAAGGAGGGTCATCGGCATAATAGACGACCATAGGTCGTCAATCTTGAATCGTTTGTACCTGCTTTTAAGAGAAACTTTATAATATATATAAAATGTCGATCACGGCGTCCACGGAGAGAATGGACACAACCAAGGACCTGCCCAAGAAGAAGTTTATTAACATCAATCTTCTCTCGTTGAAGCTACTGTTATTCCTCTTTTTTGGAGGTACATATAGAATAAATATCATGATTGGAGAACTTTATGAGAAGCGGACCAAATAGTGCAATTATTATGGAATTTGTATTTATTTTGTAAATATAAAAGAAACAAAATTCTTTAAAAGAATTTAAGTAGAATGTATTAATTAATTTTCTGCATTTTGTTGACAAAAAAAATAATTTATTATTCCATCTGTCCAAGAAAAATAATAATATAATAGAGAATAAAAATAAAGTAAAGGAAATAATAAGATAGATATGATCAATGTTATCGAAGATTTCAGAACAGATACAAATAATGATCTTGCAATCTTACCTTTGAAAGAATAATAGATATATTTGGGTTAAGATACATATATTGCGATATTTATTCATATCTAATAAAGAAATATTGAAATATTTGCCACCAATATTGATGTCATAATTATCTTTTTAGGAATGGGATGTCTCTTCCCTTTTCTTCCTTTACACATGACTGAAATGGGATTGAGCATCGACCAGATCCGAATGATCTCAATAATCTCGCCAGCAGTCGCGATATTAGGGCCTCTGTTTGCCGCTCCAATCGCAGATAAGTTAGCAGGTCATCAAGGAAGAGGCGACAAAACTTCAACTGGTCGTTACCTCAGGGTGATGATTGCCATTGCCTGCTTCCTCTCTGCCATTTTCTATGCTTTTCTTCTATTGATTCCTACAGCTGATCGCATTGAACCTCCAAGAGAAAGAAAACCTGATCTAAAGTTTAGCTGCGATCAAACAGGAGCGGTGGTGTTGCAAGAAAGATGCAAAGATGATATTTCTTGCCACAGATGGTCTGACGAAACCAGAGTTGGCCCATTGCTTCTGGAAGGATGCAATTATGCTTGTTACCCTATAGGATCAAAACGATGGGATTCCGACGATAACGATGGTTCCACTACTTCTGGAACGACCAATTCCGATGTTATTGTTCTAGATGGCAGTGGCGAAACAACGGTGATTCCTCTCGAGAGTGAAATATACGCCCAGCTAAATGTGCAGGTAAAAAGCTGAACCAAGTGCCAAGGAATAAAAGATAATTTTGGTAATATACGATTGATTGAGACGACATATTGAGTTTCAAAATTGCACACTTATAAAGAATAAAGAATGTGATTTATTGTGCCCATTCCCTGTAGTTCTCAACTGTATAAAGATAGAGTAATTTAAATATATGAAATATGTTGCAGGAACAAGAAGAAACGAAAAAAACGCGAAGATTCACCATGCCTGAAAGCGAACCACCTCATTTATGTTTTAAAGAGGGTGATAGTGTTGTTTGTCATGTTTACACCAAATATTCAGGCAATTTAGCTATAAATGCTACTCTGAAACAAGCCTTGAACAATGAAAGTGATCGAGATTGGTGTGCATATCCTCTGGCTGAGTACTTTGCTTGTCGTATACCTCCTGAACTTGAAACCAGAATGGCAGAAGTTTATCAGAGTTGTTCCATTGAATGTAGCTTAGCTGATCCATACACTCTTCCAGGTAATACTACTCTTTATTACACTATTAGTAGACTGAGGATATTTATATTTAAAGAGATGAAAGCTAAATTGAAACTTGTTTGACTCACTAATATTATAACAAGTTTGAATATAAAATATAAGTAATATATATTAATTCCAGATAGCGTCCTCATAGAGAGCCAATGCCAACAGACAGAAGATTGGACCCACCTAGTATTCTGGACATATTTAGCTATTCGATCAGCTGCAGACATTTTCCCAACAACGGCTGTAGCTCTGATCGATGCAGCAGTTGTAATAGCCACCAGAGAAACATCCTGTGGACGCGGAGACGTAGGACGACAGTTGGCCTTCGGTTCGCTTGGCTTTGCCATCTTCGGTCCTCTAACCGGCTATTTATGCACTCTTATAGAAAATTTGAACTCTTTCTATTATTTGCCAATCGGTATACACGTGGTTATGATGCTTTTGGCAGCCTTGGTAGCTCTTTGTGCGAACGGGATGCCTCTCAGTCCACCGGAATGGTGGTGGCATACTAGAAGTGGCATGTTAGCACTTCCCATGAGCGCCATCAAGAGATACGGTAGTGAAACTGTCGCTCTAGTAATTGTACTGATCATTATGGGGACTTTCTGGAGCGCCATGGATAGTTATCTACCTTTGTAAGAGTCATTGCGTAGTCGTTTCATGTTGTTGTTAGAGTACAGTTACAGTAAATGTATGTTCCGACGAACTGTCGTCATGATGAATACGTAAAACAATCAAATATATAGATAGGTTCTTATGAATATAGAAACTCGTGAAAGTATTCAAACAGTTGTAAATATCTTTTAAGGGATAGTTAAAATCATATAAGATGTTTTTAGATCATACTGACAGAATATTCTTTTTAGACATCTACAAAAGTTAGGAGCTGACGAACTTCCCATTAGTGTAGCTATGACAGTCGGAGCTGTTCCAGCGTTTCTATTTCTTTGGAAATCTGAACATTTAGTTGACTACTGTGGTCACAGTAACCTTCTCATCACTGCCTTCACTGTGTATATTATTAGGTAGGTAAGTTTTTTATATAATAAAATTTCTCTTGTAATTCACATATTTTAAAAAATTGAAAATATTAGGTTTACTGGTTTAAGCCTCGTAGCAGAACCTTGGTGGTCTCTAATTTTCGAGGCTCTTGAAGTATTCACGCTAGGTATCATGTGGGTTACTGCCATTCTTTACCTACGACATCTCGTCCCGCGTCACTTGACTGTGACTGCTCAAGCATTACCTGTGATTGCGCATTTCTGCGTTGGTATGCATTCTGAATGCAATTTTAAGATTATACTCGATGAATTCATACACGCAATTTAGTAATTTCAATATTCATCCATGTGTCATTGTATATTGTGGTAATGAACGTTTTTAATAATTCATTTCAGGTCGATGCATCGGAGCCGTGGTTGGTGCTTACATCAACGTCAACGAGTCTGACATCGTTGGCTCGTTAAGATTCGTTTACCGTTGTATGGCCGTCGCTGCTGCGGCTGTTGCCGGTTTATACTTCGTCCTATATCACGGCCTATTAAAACCGCGATGTCATGCACACACCATACAAGGCCCACGACAACCCCCCACTATCGTACAGGGTAAGTGGCGTTTTGATGATTTATATGTATAATTAACAATAATATTTAATTAATATTATGACTGATAATTTGAACTAACTATTCAATTTATCATGCAAGCTGCTATTAAGGAATATGAATTAAGTGAGTAGTTTTCCAATATTAATTTATTGATTCTATATTATCGTTACATTATATTACATTCCCAATGTTTGATGATTTTTTTATTAATATGTCTTATTAATATATCTTATTACTCTTTTTTTTATTGCTGTTTTTTTAGCGATGAATGGAAATGGAAATTACACACCACTCAGGGTTTATCACAACGGTATGGGTAGAAAAGGTCAATTCCGCTATTGAAGAGTTAAAGAATGAGGAAAAAGAGTGTTTAACGACACTATAAATGTCATGTTACGGTGCTAGTGATTAGACTGTCGTTGTTGTTGCAATTAAAAACAAAAGATTGTCATTGTTATACGACATATGTATGGAAAGTGCGTTTATCAGTGCTCAGCCTTTAACATTTCTTTACTTTCTATCCAAACTCTTACGACGAAATTGTCAACTCTTTGATACTATCATTAATTTTCTTTTATACAAGCAATTTCTAAGAATTAATTTGCTCAAGTGTACTTCAAAATGTCGAAGCGAGATTTTACATTTGTCAATACCAAAATGAAATTAGAGAATTAGAAGGTAGAAGTACTCAGATTATGAGTGAAGCATTTTGAAATCACATTTGCTTTAGTTATCTTCTTAATTTTTATACATTTATAATTGTACGATTACAATTTCTTTTGATAAAAAAAATAGAATTACTTTATATATTTTTTTTTTAATTAAAAGACTCATATTTTCATGCTTATTTTTTTAATGTAAAGAACAAATTTTAAAAAATTACCTACTTAATTTTTGAGTACTTGTATCTAAACTATCAATGAATAGTAATATTGCCGGATCATTACTACTCTAAGTGTAACATCTGTAATGCTTTTTCATCGTCTCAATCTTTGTATCCTTCATAGGTACACAAGTGATATATTAATATCGCGGAAAAGTTACGAATTCGTTTCGTAACTCTGTTGCGTTTCAATTCTTTGTATACTTGACTGCGATCACGTAGGTGTTACGTGTTCATAATGTATTTATAAGAAAAAATTTCTACAGACTTGTTGTATGTATCTACTGAAAAATATTTGCCTCCATGTGTAGGGTATAAGACTTTAACTGAAAGATAAAAGAAAGTAATATATTGATTTTTGGGGTCGAAATGTGTATACACACAGACGACAAAAAATAAATGAAATTAAGCAAAATCTAAGCTTTTAAATTCAAGATGCAATTGAAATCGAACAAAGAAAGAATACCAATTTTCCCAAAATTTTCTTCCTTCTAAATCTCCCCTCCCTCCCAACGAAAAACAACCAGAAGACACTTTGCTACAGAGTCTATGAAAAATAGCTATGCTTAACGGTTTGAAAGAAATTTATTCTTCAGATTCAGCTTTACTTAAAGTTAACAGATGAATTTGCCATTTACTATAGCTTGAATTATTTTAACATGATATTATACATATAATACGTTAGTATATATAAAACATGTTCAACATTTTCGTGGCCTTCTTTTCCGCCATTCTTGCTTATCTATTCGCTTATAATGATTGAACATTTAATATTTATGTAAATGTAACTATATCGTTAGATAACCATGCGAAACATATCTATACTGACATTAAAAGTATTCATACATCAAGTTCTCCATCTTATTCGATAATTCCGAAAATAATAAGTGTACAAAAATTATTATAAGCTGAATTTGTGCAAGAAATTTCCTGCTCTAACAATTATCAATTATGTAAAAAAAACATTATTAGGACTTTTTACATCATTCATTTCGTATAATATTTGTACAAAACAAAACTATGACAACTTTCTACTTATCTAAAAATAAACAATATTGTTGGTATTCTTATCCTATTAATTGGTATTACCTATAATTTTAATTAGTATATAGCTTAATAAATTAACAAAACAGTTTCCAAAAATTTCGTGAAAAATATATACCTATGTATCTTAAAGATATTGAGTGATCAATTAGGAATTTTTTAGTACAGTCAAATGTACGAGAATTGCTATGACAAATTCAAAATATCGTATCATCATGTAAAGATAAATAGAAATGATAAGGTGTTTTCTGTGATACTGATTTCTATACTTATAATTTTTCAAAGCAATACTCGCACAACTGATTAATCATAAATAATAAATAGAAAATAATTCGATTAAAGTACTAATGAAACTCACGAAAGATGTTAAATAACTATTTTTTAATTAATCATCAATAATAGTACAGTCATCTTCAGATTCTATAGTACTGGTTATGCTCAAATGTTGTCCTTTATTTTTTGTTACATTTACTATATCAACTTCACCTGTAATGGAAAAATGTCCTTTTTGTGTTTTAGCTTCTTTCCTCGAATTATTATCAATAAATTCATTCGCGGCAGTCTTTTTAACTAAATCGTCATTTATACTACTAACCATTTTCGAAACATCATCAACAACTCTGCAAATAATTGAGTTTCCCTGTCGCGATTCATAGAACTTCAGATCGCTTTCCTTCTTAACAGAAATACTTGAAATATTGCTACTTGAAATATTGCTACTTGAAGCAGTTGACTTATCCATAGTTTCTAGCATTTCAGAAACGTATGGCGAATTAGCTTCTATTAGATCCTTTAATGATGTTTCGTTTGGATCAGGCAACTCTTCAGAATTTTCAGCTTGCTTACTTTGAGAGTTCACACTCTGTTTTTGTAAGAACTGAATAAAATGATCTTCGTAACTGCCAGATTGCTTATTGCCCTTTTTTACAGACGATATCGAAACATTATCCTTTTTCCCCGATTGTTTATTACTTTTTGTCAACGCAAAATACAATATAGACCTATCATAATTTTCCAATTCCGCAGAATTTATTTGTACAGATTTATCTACCAATAGAACAGAATGGTTGCCTACAGCTCGTTCTATAGTGCTTCTCTTTTTGAAGAAATTTATTCCATCGACCACATTTGTATTACCAACCAGATCAGATGGGCCCATAATACCGTACTCCATTTCATCGTTAATATTGGAATCCTCGTCGGATTCATTTACGCAAATCATATCAAGAGGTATTTCTTCGCGCTTTCCGCGATAAGTCTTGCGAATATTATTCTTATCTATAGACTGAGTAAGTCCCATTTTTGTTGAATATTTTCTCCACCTATTATATTCACGTATTATTCTGTCATTAATGTACGCTAATTGAGTCACAGTATCGCGTATGTCAGAATGAAACTGTTTGATTAAAAGACGAGCGTCGGTCGGTTCATAGTTTTTAAATTCCTCTCGTTTAGCCGTATCGAACAAATCTTGGAATTTCATCTTTAGATGAAGTAGAATACTATTAATCTCTTTGCCATGAGGAAGTAACCTTTGGTTTAATGTTTTCGCGTTATGCCTTTTTTGTACATCTTGTTTCACTGTAATAGTATAATTATTCTTAGAAGATGAACTTAGAAGAGCAACAGGTACTGCTTTGTCATTACTATTGGAACTGCTATTGGAACTGCTAGTAGGTCGTGGAACTCCTGACGGACCGACAACCGCTACGTCTTCTGAATCACTTTCGATCTCAATGATATTCAAGTTCGTGTTTGTACGCGGTGCCTGCGGCTTAGGCAAAAAGAAGCGTGGTCGATGTATTAAGTTAATGTTCTGATTAGGTATAGTAACCATTGACGTTGGCGTAGAATGTAGTGTCTGGTATAAATTCATTTGATTCGTCTGGTTTAGCGAAGTAGATACATGACGACGAGGTGCAATAGGTGATGAAGATTGCAAAAAATTAGAATTTGCAACAACATTCATAACAGCCGTGTTATACATCGTTGGCTGTTGAGCAATGGGGAGATTCATTCTATGATGACCAGGGTTTACTTGAGATTGCGAGATAATAGTACCGTCCGCTCCAATAGTGGTATTTTCGCATTCAACCATCGTTTGCTCGCATGAGAGTAAAGATGGTAATATTCTATTGTTATCCGTGGAAGTGTCGTCTGATATTCCGATATATTTATCAGACATAGATATACTATTACCGTTGGAAAATTTTGTTTTGCCACGACCCTTTTTTTTGCGTTTGGGAATAGCATTTGGTGCTATTTGTTTGGGTATGTAAGTTTCATCCTCTTCTTCCGAATTCGAGCCATTTCGTCGACGCTTCCGTTTTCTTCTGCGCGGACAGCATTTCGATTCGTCAGTGTTCATTTTATCGTCTATTTCCTCTTGAGGCAACTTACAATTTTGATATATTCTGCAATCATTTAAAATACATGTAATTAAATTTAAGAGAAATTTTTTATTTTTTTATTTCTATTTTAGTAATTGTTTACCTATTTATCGTTTGAATATGCTGAAGCAAGGCCCAACAAGTTCCTCTAGCATTATACAAATCTGTGGGATCACAGACAAAGCATTTCCATCTCTCAACTGCTTCAATTTTTTTTCTCAATATGGGATCAAAGTTTCTTTTAATACATTTGTAACAGAAAGTGTTACTACAAAAGGAACAGCAGTATAAGTTACCACCATTTGCGCACCATCTACAAAACATATCTGTATCATCATCACCTGTAAAATATAATTAAGAAAGCCCATCAAATTTTGTTGAGTTTTTAGATGTAGATACCAATAAAGTATATACCTTGTTCAAAAGTGCCATCGCCATAGAAATCTTTGCATTTTGCACACAGTAATGTATGTAATACAGGATGTTCAAACATGTTATGAGCATCTGCTGGTGCAGAGCCAATGTGTGCATCGCATGCGGTACAATGCAGTCTTTGGAACTGCACTACTGAGATATCTAAAACACATCAATTTAATAATTTTTTAAAAGTTTACTCTCCTATGACTTGTAAGTCTTATTATACATTAAGAACTTAAAAACTTAATTTATGAAATTATATTTGTAGCATTGAATACAACTTAGAAAACATACGTGTATCTCACTAGATCACTATTGTATGTTTTTTCTATCAAAAATTCTGTAAAATAAAGAATTGCAGTATATGTATCTTAGAACATAACTTCTGTTATCACATTTGTGTTTTTTTTTAAATTCACGTGAACATTTTTACATCGTAAAAATATACAAAAAAAAGCAACATGTTGTATCAAATAATGTTAAAAACAAATATGTTGAGAAAGAAGAAGTTAACAGACGATGAAAATGAATTGTGAATAAATATTATAAATTTACCATTGCCAAACATAAGCTTGTAATAATTATATTCCTCTTGAGAAATAGGTATTGGAACATTAGTGGTAGTCGGAAGTAATTCCTTGGGAGTTACTGCAATATGAAGGTTAGATATTATATTTCACGATAATTCATAGAAAGTCATCTCGCGAGACTTCGCGACCTCACCGTTTTCTTTAATGTCTACCTCCTTCACTTCGTCCACTTGTACTTCAAGCATGTTTGAGATATCCATTCGTGTAAGCGATAACATACAACGTTACGTTTCAAAACACAGGTTATCGCACCGCCATTTTCCTGCAAGCGCACCGGCCTGCAATTTCGCCATGGGATCTTTCGAACGTTCAAAAAGATATGCTGTAAGGAAAATCCTCTATCTGAGCCTGTCTGAGTAATTGTAAAACTCTAAGGAGATAAACTTTTTAAAAGGCATACTTTTCTTAATTGTTAAACAACATTCTGAAGTCATTTAAGTTTGACACAATTTTTATCACATAAAGAATACTAAAAAAATTCGTTGAGATATTTTCATACATATAATTAAGGATTGTAAAGTTATATATTCAAAAGAACGGTAAATAGTAATAATAATAATAATAATGATAGTTTCTTTCTTAGCCTCCCAGCCAAAAAAATGATAAAGTAAGTTTTATTACATGCAATTATTCTGTAATACAGTAACGTAAATCAGTATCTCACAAGAAAAATTGTATTTAATGATGTAAAATAAATAAGTTATATATATATATATATATGTAAACCAGTACGAAACATTTTGCAGGAACAGAGACGATGATATAATGTAAATTACTATTTATTTATCAATATAAAAAACATTGCTGAGGTCATGAAAGACTTAAGTGAGCTATTTCTAAAGTAAGTTTGAATGTTCGATCGCGCGGCTGACAACTCACCCCTTTGTTCATCACTGCGACTGCGGGAATGAATTTATTTACAAATGGCGATCATTTTTCAGATTTGATTATAAAACGATTCAGGCTGATTAAGAATTCTCTAAGTATACAGCTATGACTGAAAATGCGGAGAACTCTAAGAAAACATCATTACAAAGATCTGCGGAAAAATTAACGGAGGAAATTCAAAGTATGGCCAATTATAAAAGTCTTTATGCTGAAATTCAGGTACTCACAAAGTACATAAATATAATCATTAGCCTCATTAATAACAAAAATTGATAACGTTTTCAAAACAAAGATTTGAATATTTAAGAAAGTTTATCTATTTAAAAAATAAGAAGGGTAATTCTAATTAAAGATAAGATTACAAAGAAATATAGAGCTGCTTTTAATGTGGAACCTGAAATGCAAAGTATTCGAAAAATCAAAAACGCTACAGACAATTTTAACCTCTTTTTAGAAACTTGTTGCTTCTACTGCAGTAAAGAGAGAAGACTTTAAAAATACATTACTGGAGGCGTTAAAAAGTAATGGTTTAGAAACAGAAATTAGAAATACTGTATTTCATTGGGTCAGATCACAGGTAGACATAATTTTTATTAATTTTTATCTATTCAGAACTTATTGTCCAAACGTGAACTTTCCTTTTAACTAAATATTTTTAGGGTTCTTTATCAACTGCAACAGAAATATCCATGGAAGAAGTAGATCTAACTTATTTGAAAAAAGCTCAAATTCAATGGGAACGTAGAATACAAAAGTCATTAAATTCAACCTGCAATGAATTAAATGTGCCACTAGCACGCATAAGACCGAACGCAGATCGCGAAGAATTTGCTGAAAAATGGAATGAATTAAGCACTTATGATATCGGTGACTTTAATATTGATTCAGTGAATAAAAATTCTAGCAAAAGTACTGAAATGATTATCCTAATAAATTTAAATTTTCTTTTATTTAATATTTAGATCTGTCACAATATAGACCTCTTTATGCCCCAAAAGATTTTTTAGATGTACTGTTTTCTATACGAAATCCAGCTTTCAAAAAACATTCGTAAATATGCATTATTTTTTAAATAAAAATCACATTTTTTTCTCAATCTTAATAAAAAATAACAATTTTCCAGGGACGAATTGAATTGGGAGTTCAGTCATATACAAATTCGTGTAAAAACACTCACGCAATTGGTATACCATTTTTTGTTATACTTTTTTTAAATAAATAGATATGTTCGAATTACAGATAATATGAATAGTGAATTATTATTATTATTTTTTTAATAGAGACGCGTGTATTTGGAGTTAGCAAAGGGTATGTCATTACTTGGTGTAAATCCAGACATGCCAAGTTCAGAAAATTTTGGAAATCTAGAAGAGGAGAGGATTTTCATCGGTGAGAAGGTATTGAAAACGAATCACGCTCCGATAGCGCAACAATTCTTAAAGCGTGGGGCTCCTCGAGCACTTCGTGGCAGTCTTTGGTCCCTTGTATTAGGATCCACAGTAAAACAAAATGTAAAAATGTTGTTAAATGTTGTTTCTTTTCTTAAGAAAAAAATTACAGTCTGAATATTTTTTAGGATATAGAATATTATGAAGAATTAAAAAATATGGTGTTACAGTACGATATCGTTATAGATAAATTGATAATCAAGGTAAATCTTAAGTTTTTTAAATAATTTTAAAATTTTTTTTCGTTCATTCTCCCAAATTATATATCCAATTACTTTTATTTTAGGATGTGCAGTTAACAGCACGAAATGACGATCAGTATTTTGTGTTCGAAGACGTTTTATATAAAACAATGTTATGTTTTTCTCGTGATTCGGAAGTATTAGCACCAGTTACAACTGACAGAAGTGCTGGAGGCCAAGTCATACACGCTGTTTTACAAGGAAAGCCAGCCACTTTGGAAAACACCCTAGTCTTCCCACCAAGCGGTGTGATTCCATTTCATGGATTCACGATGTATGGTATAATATATTAAGCACTGTTTGAAATCAATATGAAGAAATCTATGACCATAAGAAATACTAGTCCATAAGAATATACAAAATTCAATGAAGATGTGATTTAAATATTATTAATATTATTAATATTATATATAATATATATATAATATTTTAGCTACGCCATTTTGTTACCTATACGATGACCCGTGCGCAATGTATTATACGTTTCGAGCTTTTTATTTACGATATTGGTTTCGATTGCACACCGTATCTAGCCACGAACAAGGTATTGTAGCACTGTGTTTGCTTTTTGAGAGGTTACTGCAGTGCCACGAACCATTGCTTTGGATTCACTTTAGAAACATTCACATACAACCGTAAGTTCAATTTATTTTGTACATTCATACCATCATTAAACGATATTTATTTTTAGGGTAAGAATTGTTTTTAAGTGGATCATGAGAGGCTTCAGTGGTCATTTACCGCCAGAACAGTTGCTTTGCCTCTGGGACTTAATTTTAGCATACGATTCGTTAGAAATTATCCCTTTACTCGCGGTCACTATTTTGAGCTTTCGAAAAGAAAATTTAATGCAAGTTAATAATCAACAAAGTGTTGAGGTAGAAATAGATTTTATATTAATTATTCATCTGCCAATTATTTATTTACTACTTCTTATTTATTTAAATTTATTTTGCTAATTACTTATTTCCAGGCTGTTTTGGCAGACTTGTCCTCTTTAAAGGTTGTTCCATTATTGCAATTGGCTTTGTTAAGAGAATAACAGTAAATGAGAAAAAGGAGATACATGAGAACTTGATTTAAATATACATTTCAAATTTAAGTAGGAATAATCTCTCCTCTTGCGTTTGCGCAGATTGATATACGTCTTTATCTCTTGTCCATGATTTATGGATTGTTATTACAATAATTCAGATTATTCAGCAACTCGTTGGATGATCAAACATTTTAAACACTCCGATAATTGAATAATTTAAGAAACTCATAAATCCGTCGACATCATCAATTTCGTCAATGATAAAATTATCGCCATTTCTTTCACATATGGCTGGAACAACGACCAATATTCTCTATACTAGCAGCTGATTTCCGAACGTAACTAGACATATATAGGGTGCCTTACAAATACAAATGTACGTGTGTTTAATAAAAATATATATTCTAAAAATGTGATAAACATTTTAATAGAATATAAGATTATTAAATTTTTTATTCAATAGTTGAACTTATCTTTTATAATTCAATTCAAATAATTATTAGTACAAGAACAATTTTATATAATAATTTGAAATATCACTTCTCTTCTTTATTTTACTATGAACTTACGTATATTGAGCTCTGGATAAATTATGCTTTTGGTTTTTAATTATTTACTATGTAATACATTTTATTCAGATTTAATAAGATATACAATATATTCCTTTAAGATTAAGTTTTTTAGAATATTTTATGATATTTTCTAAGTACTGAAA
The DNA here is from genome assembly GCF_000188095.3 of Bombus impatiens. NCBI lineage: Eukaryota > Metazoa > Arthropoda > Insecta > Hymenoptera > Apidae > Bombus > Bombus impatiens. The sequence goes on along the minus strand of NT_176636.1, from coordinate 1,850,707 downwards.
ACAGTTATAGATAATTTGAATTTTTTACGTTCCTATTGATAAAAGTTTTTCTCGGACTTCAACCCTTTTATTTCTTGTTTCTATATGACATTTTATTTCTTTGGGACACATTGTATGATGTTACTTGTGATCGACAAAGATAGAAAAAGTTTTTTGGTGGGGGGGACTTTCCTGTTTCCGCCTGTCAGCCGTGGAGATCAGAGACGCCTACCTGCCATCGTCGTTGTGTTTATAGTAGCTGGTTCTTTGTTAAATTGTATTCTGTGCAAATATCTCGTGAAACGCGTGCAAAGCCACGCCAATCAGCAGCTTGTGAGTAGGAGCATTGCTGAATTTCATTTTTCTTCGTTTCAGAAATTATATTTCATTGTCATTGTTATTACTTGCGGAGTTACGACATTTACGACAGATAAGGGTGGGGTGGTTCTCACCCCCAAATTATTAGTCATGCACAGCTTGTACCAGTGTCGAAACCCTCCGTTAGCGTTATCTTTTCTACACATCTAGATAACAACAATAAATCACTTAATCACAAAATTTAACAAAACTTTTATAATAAATAACGATATATTCATCCACATTTTTCTTATATTTTTTTTACTAAAAACAGTTATTGAACACCGCTTTAATTAAAATAACTTGTTTACGTGTAACATTATCTTTATCAGATTACATGGTTTAAACAGAAGTTAGTCCAGAAAGTGTAAAGTTGAAAACGTCAAAATGGCTTGGCGTTTCAAAGCATCCAAATATAAAAATGCAGCTCCAATTGTTCCTAAACCAGAGGCCTGCATTAGAGACATCTCAGTTGGCTCGTATCAAACTTACGGCAATAATATTGCAGCATCTGCTGCATTTATGGCATTTAATGTAGATCATAATGGTATATTTATATATTTTAATATAAATTATATATTCCATATTTTTTTGTTAAATTATATCTTTTTTTGTTTTTTTCAATCAGGATCTAATCTTGCTGTGTTACCACTGGAGGATTGTGGCAGAAAAAGTAAAACTATGCCTTTACTTCATGCTCATGCAGATACAGTAACAGATATGGATTTTTCTCCATTTCATGATGGTTTATTAGCCACTGGTTCACAAGATTGTCTTGTAAGTCATAATGTTTTTCACATAATTTTTTTATATATTGTTTTATAACTTTGTTTAGTATTTAATTAGATATCTTATAAATTATTATGTTATTTATTGTAGGTCAAGTTGTGGCACATTCCAGAAGCTGGCTTGGAAGAACCTCTATGTAATCCTGAATGTACATTCTCCCACCGTCAAAGAAGAGTAGAGGTAGTGTGTTGGCACCCTTCAGCTGAACACCTTTTAACAACAGTATCATATACGAACCTGTCTTTATGGGATGTGATTTCACAACAAGAACTATTTTGTAATTACAATATGATATTTTTTACTAGGTGAAACGTTTTCCAATAATTTCCAATTTAGTTAATACTGCTTTATTATATTACAGCCAATAATGAACATACAGATGTAATTCAGTCTTTAAGTTGGAAGCAAGATGGTGTGATCTTAGCTACATCTTGCAAAGACAAACAACTGAGAATAATAGATGCTCGCGCTTCTACTTGCATCGTCAATTCTTGTTCCAGTCATCAAAGTATCAAAGATTCTAGATGTGTTTGGCTGAATAATAGTGACAGAATACTTACTACTGGATTTGATGCAGCTAGATTAAGACAGGTTTATATAAGAGATTTGAGGCATCTAAATGAACCAGTAAAAATGTTAGAATTGGATTGTAGCACAGGGTGAGAATTTATTAATGAATAATCTTATTAAATTGATTTTACCATAAACATAAAGTATATTCCATAGGATTTTAATGCCTCTGTTTGATCCCGATACAAACATGCTTTTCCTGGCTGGCAAAGGAGATACTACTATTATGTACATGGAAGTTATGGATAAAGATCCATTCCTAGTTGAAGGCATTCGTCACAGTGGAGAGCAAACAAAAGGAGTATGTTTGGTACCAAAACGAGCATTAAATGTGATGCAAGCCGAAGTTAATAGATTACTGCAACTTACGTCTAATATGGTGATACCTATTATGTATCAAGTTCCACGAAAAGTAAGTGCATTGTAGTATAAAAATGCAGTTTGTAACATATTTCAGAGAGATAAGAAATACCGAAATTTCTATTCTAGACGTATAGGGATTTCCATGCAGATATATACCCAGATACAGTAGGGTGTATTGCACAAAATAATGCAGCAGCCTGGATTAAAGGACACAATATGCCTGTTCCAAAAATATCCTTAGATCCTGCTAAAAGAAATAAAGGGGAGGAACCTATTGCTGTAAGTAAATATTTCTATAGATTTTTGGGTACTTTTAGGTTTAAAAGATGTATAAAACATAGTAGGATTTTTCATAGAGGACATAGAAAATTATAATAAAGTTTATCATTTTTTATGAATATATGATTTTATTAAATTGCACGCTTATCATCATCATTCCATTTCATTTCATTACCCATTTTGCTATCCAATTTGCTAGTTCTGAAACAAGTTTTTGAAAATGTCTTTTTGTAAACATTTTTTTAAATGTGTTGTGTGACATTCGATTGTATTTACAATTAATTTTTATTATACATTATAGTGCAAAATGAATAATAGCACAATGTATCAGATAATGTAATTAAGTAATGTAAAATTAATGAATACATCATGAAGATTAAAATTGCATTTTCTGATATTTTGCTATTTGTGTGATATACATATGCATATGAGAATAATATAGAAGTAGAACATGATCTAAATATTTTCATTATTTGTGCTGTAAGTTCATAATCTTTTATATGCATTTTATTTAAGAAAAAAGTTTTGGCTGATAATGTACGTTTTATTTTGCATCATTTGATTTTATTTTCTCATGTTCTGTGTATATTTTTTCACGTTTCAGATATCCAATGTATGTTTTATAGTTTATACATTAGCACCATTCAAAGTGTTATTCCTGGCACGTGTAATTTAAGTGGCAATTGATGTTCTGTAGCTTATTCTATCAGCGTAAGTAATTCTACGTATGCGCGAGACATAGTTATTCTTGTGTTCTTAGGCGAATGCTTCGATATACTCTTTCTTTTTGTACATACATTCTCAAACTTTTTGCTACGTTTAGGTGTAGAAAAAACAGGTTTCGAGATTGTTGTTTATTTGCATTGTTCCCTTATATTTTCTCCGCAATTACAAATGTGCAGATAATGCGTATGTACATGTGACAAGCTTGTAGAAATTACGTATATCATTGACGTAGAAAGAAAATCTTGAAAATGGATGTTGGACTTTGCTAATTTCGTTCAAACAGTTTGCGTTATTAAGGAATTTACTCTCAGGTACATAAGGGAAACTTAGCGACGCTCAAAGAAAATGAACGAGAAATAAAAGTGGAGCAGAAGCAATCGACCAAACCTACCACCGTCACCACGCCGAAAACTTACGCAAAGACGCAAGAGGTGATCGAGAAAGAGCCAATGCTCGAGAACGATATCGAAAAGTTAGAAGATATGAAGAAAATCGAGGTTGAGGATGACAAAAATAAAGTGCAGAACGGAGGGCAAGTGATTCCACCGAAGCCTCTGCCAAGGTCGTCAAGAACTAATAGCATTTCCGAGGATGAACCGAAGCCAGTTGCACGTCCTCGTACATCGCCAAGCGTGGGTTCAGTAGTTACATCCGTGAACCCTAATGCGATTGGGGGATATAAGGTTGTAATCTGGCTATAAGAGAAAATAATAGTGTTATGAAAAGAATTTCATTTTACAAAATGTTCTACTTCTGTATGCTTGATGATATCGTGTGCCCTTATATACCGTTTCATTTATTTCATTACAGTCATAATCACTATAAGTAGCTTATTACGAATAGATTTTTATTAGAAGAACAAAAAATAATTCTTATTATTTCTTTGTTTTTAGCCCCGACTTGGACCAAAACCATTTCAAGCAAAGTCTGGCAGTCAAGAATTTTCATTCGACAAGATATTTTCGGTCCCTGTTGCACCGAATAGTGATACTAACGGCTACCAAAATGACCTGAACAATCAAATAGAGAATAATACAGAATCAGAGAAATCGCCATCATTTAATAATGAGCGTATGAAAGAAGCGGAAAATGGAAAAAGCGATTCTAGTTCTTTGGAGGAGGATGCTAATTCAAGTGATTCTGGTTATAAACCGAAAACGCCAAGCACTGCGGAAAGACGTAAAGTATTTGAGATAAAAGTCAAAGATGACTCACCTGAAAGCGAGGATCTTGGAAATTTTGAACGGGGCAATGCAAATAGAAATTCTATAGCTGAGAGAAGAAGGCTTTATGAGAGTCGTTCTGTGTCTGTAACTGATGGAAACTTAGCCGAGAAAGCAATGGGGTCGCCAACGATGTTGAGGCGCAGAGATTCGTTTAAAACTAAAAGTGAAGTAATTAAAGAAGACGAAGTTAAGAAAGTTATCTCGATGTTGCGTCAACAGAGCATGGATCCCCGCTTGGAAAAAGTGGATAATTCTGTGACGCCAACGCCTAAGAGAACATCAACTGTGTTTGGTAAGAAAAGTATAAGAAATAAATACTTTTTTTATACAACAAATATATTATTAATGACTTACGTTTATTGTATATAGGTAGGGTATCGAAATTTCGACATCTGAAAGGTACACCTGGTCATAAATCTACGCATATTGAAAATATAAGAAACATTAGTCGTCAGATATCTGGAGAATGCGATGGTTTTCATGGTACTTTGCATTTTGTATAAAATGCTTCATTTCTTATACAAGAAATTTATCTTCAATAATTACTATATCATTACAGCCAACCCTGATCGTGTTGCGGTGCCACTTAGTGGACCAGGTGGTAAAATAGCAGTCCTTGAATTGAAGAAAACCGGAAGGCTACCAGATGGTGTAATGCCAGCGTTAGTACATGGTGCCACTGTAATGGATTTCCAATGGAATCCATTCGATAATCAGCGATTAGCTGTCGGTAAAGGAATCAATATTTTTTTAATTATTGTAATATTTTGTAATGAAAAAATTTGTCAAATGATAGTGATATTATTGTTCCCTAATAGCATGTGATGATGGACTGATCCGATTATGGGAAATACCAGAATCCGGATTAGCAGAGCCAACAAACGAACCAAAACACACCATAAAGGCTCATACCGATAAAATATATTTAATCAAATTTCATCCATTGGCATCAGATATTTTGGCATCGGCATCTTACGATATGACCGTGAAAATTTGGGATCTGACACTTTTATCATCTTGTGAAACGGCTGTTGCGAAGATTACTCTAATGGGACATACAGATCAAATTTTCAGTTTAGCGTGGTCACCATGCGGTCAGTATCTCGCGAGTACGTGCAAAGATGGAAAGTTACGAGTTTACAAACCAAGATCTGGCGATGTGCCAGTTAAAACTGGCAAAGGACCTGTTGGTACCAGAGGCGCACGAGTTGTGTGGGCATTGAAAGGACAATTTCTCGTTGTACTGGGTTTTGACAAGTAAGGATTTATACGATTATTTGAATCATATACTGGGTCTCAAAAAATATGTGAGAGATATTTATAGAATCTATTCTAGACATCAAAACAATGAAGAAAGATTTCTATACAAAAATATTGATTCAAGCTTATTTTTCAGGTTACATAGCTTTATTTTAATTTTTATATTTAAAATCGACTTTATGAATATTCTCCACATATTTTGTGACTCCCTATATAGATTACAATAACTTGTTAATATTTATATTTTTTTCAGAGTTTCAGAAAGACAAATATATGTGTTTAAAACGGACAATCTTAATACTCCATTAACTACAGTTGGATTAGATGTTTCGCCTGCAATTTTGATGCCATATTACGACGAAGACAGTTCAACGCTCTTCTTGACAGGACGTGTAAGTGAATACCAAAAAGTTTAAATACTTTACAAGTGATAATAGAAGATAATAGAAGATAGAGATAATTTAGAAAATATGTTTCATATAAAATATATTTTTAGGGTGATTCTACAATATATGCTTTTGAAGTAACAGAAGAACCACCATATTGCTGTCCACTTAGCCATCATCGATGCAGCAGTTTGCATCAGGGTTTATCGTTTCTTCCTAAGAATAAATGCGATGTTGCTAGTGTAGAATTTGCATCGGCTTTAAGATTAACAAATAACACAATAGAACCTCTAAGTTTCACCGTTCCACGTATAAAGGTAGATTTAATATAACTCGAAAAAATGCAAGGACAATAAGCTAATTTTAATTGTTTCAGAGTGAACTTTTCCAAGATGATTTATTCCCACCAACAAAAGTTACATGGAAGCCAACTATGACTGCTACTGAGTGGTTTAATGGAGCTAACAAACAAGCGTATAGAATAAGTCTAAAACCACCTGGCATGGACAATTGTAAGCAATAACTAATATTTTTATTAAAAGTATTATAATAGTATTTGTATTAAAAATGTTATGAATATTTATGTTTTATATATAGTAACTGAAAATCAAGGCCAAGGTGTAGTTACCGCCCCAGTTGCGGCAAAACAACAATCAGCCACTCCATTTTCTGTATCTGCCCAACCTTTCAACAGACTGGGATGGAATCCCGACGTAAAAGCTAAACAAGAGGAAGTAAGTAAATATTTAAAAACAAATCAGTGAGTATCATCAAATGAGTATAGTATCGTGTCGTGAAATATAAAAATATAAAAATTCCTTATAGAGTGCAATCATTTTTAATTACTTTGGCATGCGTTCTTTTACATGTTTTAATTCTTTTTATAATTATTGCTGCAAATCCTTAAGACATTGCAAGGTATACCATTTCTGTATAAGCTGTATAGAATTTCTTAATATAAACTTAAAGGATTTACGGTTGTATTCCTTACTTGGTCTGAGGGTGTTGTTAATGTATGTGTGCTAGATCCAGAAAACTATGAGCAACTTTGTGGGCGATGTAATACAGTGCTCCTTGGAACAGGATCACATGGAAGGTGTAGAGGAGCACGAATGGGTAGGTATCATTTTTTGTAAGGTTGGAAACAAAATAATTTTTGCATTATAATATTAAAGAATTTCGATCATATTGATATGATCATATCTTTATACATCGAACTTTAATAATACATTTGCAATTTCGTTATTTTAATTACAGGATGAGTAAAGATTGTGCGACATCGGTAGGTCATTAAAATAAAACGGTAAGATAAAATAAATTTATATGTAGCTGTTCGAAACGTAATTTATTTATAAGTTAAAAATCACAGCATGAGGGGAAGTATTTCGATATTAGCATCGTACATGTTGAGAGATATTTATAATTGGAATGATATTTCCAACATAAATTTTTGTTCGGAAAAGTTAACGTGTGCGATTTTCTTCAATTGTGGTAACATTTTAATATAGGTATAATTACCTAGGTTATTGTACGAATTTTATTTAAAAGAAACGGAGGACTGGACATTAAAGTATTTCCAACTTCGCGTTAAAATTCTCGTAACATATTCTATATAGTTCAGTGAAGAAGTCCTTGTAAAAAAATGCGATTGCAGTCCTTGTTATAAATGATTTCTATTAACTGCCATTTGATTCATTTGATATTAAGGATAACTACATAGGATAATTAACAGTAAGAGCTGTATTAGAGATTTAGATTTACAGATATCTACCAGAATTTGACAATAGTTTCGATTATATGTTTATGATTTTGAGATCACGTACTATTTCAAAGTGTGTTTTTAGCACTGAGTGAAAACGAATCTACTGAATAATTTTGTTGTGTTATTTCTAAGATTTGAGAATGCTCTAAATTAAAAATATAGAAGACTTTTTAGTGTATTAATTAGAAATGGGCATTGCTTGAATGGACATGCTTGTAATTGCATTTAAATCGGAAATTAATTAACAATTTCTTTAAAAAATAATTAAATACTTTTTAAAACCAAACTTCGTCTGATCAATATATTATTTTTAAAAAATAATGTTTCTTTTTGTAAACAATTTGTTATTAATCAACAAGCACTGCTCCTTTCTATTGCTAAATAAAACAGTATGTAATGATCCATAAAATAATCAGTCTCAAAAGAATGACATATGATTTATATAATATTGTATACCTATTAGTGCCACGTACCTTTCTTTATTTAACATTATCAATGATACTCTCAGTGTATACATTACTGTAATCATAATCATCATACGTGTGATACTAGCGAACGATACTTTTTTCATGAATGAAGAATAGAAATTTCTACAATACATCACGCACATGAATGAAAAAGTTACATGTACTAAGTTATAAGTCGACAGTTATGTTATACGGCGAAGTATACACACAATAAATAGTTGTACGTTCAGCGTTTTCCTGGATCTTAAACGGTTAACAACCATGTCGAATATAATGAATAAACCAAATTTTATACTCTTTCAATTGCGCCAAAGTATTTGTAAAAAATATCGAAGATCCACCAAAATGTATCATAGCGCGAAATTATTCTTTCAATTCATTGTGCATTTATGATTAGAATGTCGAAGCGTGAATTCCATATTTATTGGTAGTCAGGAAATGAGAATGTTTTTAGATTGCAAGTAGTATAAAGATGCCTATTTTGTCTATGCAATATACACTGAATTCGTACTGTTTAATGGTCTAATAGAAATTAAGAATGATAGAATGATTTACCATTTCTATAAACTGTATTCATTTACAATTTTATACAAATGTATCCTATTCCATTTAGATAGACCATTTTTTATACAATATTAGGTTGTAACATAGGTAAATTCGGCTAAAACCAGTATTTTTCTTTATTTGATTGAACTTACTTATATTACAACCCAATAAAATAGTCTAATCATATGTAACGATAGTTTCTTGTAACTGTTAAGAATGTAATGGCGTTCCTATTCCTGTGATTGAAAGCAGTTTTGTATAAACAAAGATCCCTCCATTTTAGTATATCAATTTTCAAATACGTCTACAAGCAAACATGGAATTTACGCTTCCATGCGAGAATCACGCACATTTTATACTTTTATATTTCAGCATCGGTAACTTAATAATTATATGTAAAAAAGAGATTAATCATGGGTGCTATGCCGTTTCGACAAACCTTAGCTTGTAGTCGCCAGAATAATGAAAGTACGACAAATCATACAATTTGTTTTTTTATGATTGCTTAATTTGCTCAACAATCCAAAATAACACATTCCAGTATTGTATTTTGACATAAAAAAGGCACAGGATCATCAATCGTAAGAAATTAAAAAGGTGCCAAAAGTTTCATGCAACAATTGAAAGAAGAAAAAGTTCATAAATTAAGTTTCTTATACAATGGATTGAACGTCTTAAAGCATTTAAGAAAATTGCATATATTTTTCTCTACATTTCTCACACACATTTTTATACCATTTGTTAGAAACATAAAAGTTCCCTTGATAAATCAAAGATAACAAAACTTTTGTAAGCATCAAAAGCAAGAAAAAAGTAGAACAGAGAGGAACAAGGTAATACTTCGCTATGAAAAGAAAAGAAGTATAACTCCCATTTGCATCGTCCGCGTTGTAGTTCACATTTGTATGTCTAAATAATTATCTGTCAGATATTCTAGAACTGAGAAACATCATTGTTGCATATTCTATTACCCTTACCTTTTTATATTATTGTATTTTTTAGTAGGTTTATATATAAGCAGATCAAAAGCCATATATATAAAAAGCATTATGTAAAAATGATATCTGAAAAAGTTATTATAAGTTGCACAATAATTCCTTTTTATCTCTATTTTTAAATTTTCTTCCATTATGCCCTTGAGTGAAACTATGGATTGTAACAGAATTAAAAGGATGTAAATGGAAAAGATGATTATAAAACAGATAAAAATTGTTTCTAACTTATAATGCTTCTCAAGAATACTATCTCATGTGCAACTCTTTCATGCCGTGAATTTTCTTTTGTTATGAACAGTAGATTTATAATCACTCTCAGTAATTAATGCGATCTTTCGTAAGCCGCGATTTGAAAATCTTGTTCCGAAGAAATTATTTCGATTGCAACAAGAAGTTTCTTAGTACTCAATATTGCGCTATGACTGATCGCTAAGTAATTTTATCATGTAGTGACATACCTTTGTATCGACCTTATACCTCTTACATGTATTTCACTTATAAAATCTTTTTATCAAAAATATATATCTAATGTGTTCTCATAATTTTACCCTCATATTACTTATACTTCAACTTCAATAAAAATATGATGGAAAAAATTCGACTGAATAGTACAATTTATAAAACTTCAGGAATGTTTTATTTAAATTTATGTGAACAACAAATTTTATATGAAAAAGTAGTTCCTTTTTTACACTTATTGGTGAGAAGTGCAACAAAGAAATAATTTATATATAGATGTTTATTTTAAGAAGTAATTATCCAACTCTATCTCTTGGAATTAATCTGAGTTCAGATCCATGTTTAAGAAAAATGTTTCCTGAAATTAATCACATTATAAATATATTGCTTAAAAATTTTCTCATAAGCATTATTTTATAATATGACGGACTTACCTGCTGTTTGTTGTGGATTGATACCTATTCCATCATCTGTGATTATGGCAGATGTTGCTGGAGATACTTTAAATTCTTCAGCAGCAAATTTTAATACAGCAGTGAAAGGTGTATTATCTGGCACACTAAGTCTGCAATTATAATTATACAATATTTAATAATCATTAAAAATTTCTATTTAATTCACAAAATAAATTAGATGCTAACTTAGAATGATGAGAGCTTATACAAATCATTATTGAAACAAAGTAAATAATTAAAAAAGAAATAAATTTAATGAATTTTATATAAACCCTCATTTCCATTCAATGATTATACAAGGATTATGCTATTACCATCCAATATCTTTTTCAATTTTATGCCATATTGTACCATTGGGATGTGTTTTTACTAATTTCATTCTGTTGTACATTATTTCTGAAATTTCTGTAGGACCATTTAATAATACTTCTATTACTTTGACAAGATGCTCATATTTGAATTCACAATTTGATATCCACTGATTTTCAACTTGTTTCATATGACGAGCAAAGTAAAATATGCTATCAAGGAAATTTGTGTAAAACTCTGAATATTTTTGCATCAACTTCCAAAGCAATTTTTGTTTTACCTTTGTAAGAGCTAAACAAACATTTGTATCATTGTGGACAAGTCTGTTTGACAATACCTGAACTATTAACGCCTTACTTTTGCTGTTGTTATATAAATTAGCAGCAAAGTGAACTAATTTCGAATGAAAACCATCATTAACCATTTTATGAATATATTCCAAAACCTCATACTCATTACCATTACTAATTAAAGATTCCCAAGAAATGATTAAAGCTTCATCCTGCATGTCCAAAGCAGAGACACCTAACTTTTCTAAAGACTCTATAACTATATTTGTACAGATTCCATTAACTAATATTCGTCTAAGAAAATCATTGAATCTCTCATTGCCACAATATTGAATGTACAATTTTAAAAATTCATCCACAATATCAGTTGATATGTTAGTGTCTTTCAAATAGACCTCTAGTAATTTATCACAAGCATTTTTCAATTCAGAACATTTATACAAATTTGATCTACTTTCCTTTAACCAATGGCTGTGAAGATTATTATCAAGGACATTTTCTTTGCCTATTTCATATGCTTTAGCAATTGTGACTTCAATAAACTGAGCACATTGAAAAGCTTTGATAACATTCTCAATACTTGTTTCTTGGCTAACTCTCGGATTTTCTATGAGTACAAGAAAAGTGTTAAACATTTTCAATACTTCAAGAAAATCAGCCTCTGACATATTTGTGTTATTTTTATTTACACATAAAGAACATGAATCTTATGATTCAATAAAATGATGTCTCGCACCAGAGTAACTAAACTTACACTTTAAATGGGAGTTTCGGATCAGAGGTAAGAGTTATTTTAAAAGTAACTTTAGACCTGTAACAAATGAACATTCCTATTATTAATTATTAAGTTAAATCATAAACATTAAGAAACCATATGTTTAACAGGACATATATTTTGAAGCTATGTGTTAGTTTATGTATGCATACACACGTAGTACTTCTTTCCGTTATTTTTTAAAAAATGTTATCGATCAGAATACGTACGCCATAATTATCTAATATTGTTTTGTGAAAAATGGACTTTTTATATGTACGATTCACTCCGAAAAGTACCTTAACCTCAATCGAATGTTACTCGCTTGATTCCTACGCAAACATCACGAATCATGAATATCGCAAAACCAGAATGGAACACTATCACCACGTAGCGGTGAAAAGATTGAACTAATCGCTATTGCTGTCTTTGTTTCATACTGTTGCACATTTGCCTGATACAATTACATATTCTTATCGCATAACATTGCGGCCTTTGTCGGAGAATAAGCCATGTGCTATCACCTATTGGATGCGAAAGAAAAACAATAACTTAGAAAATATAAGGATAGATGATAGCTCACTTTGTCTATAGTCAAAGAAAGTAATAGTATGCGATAAAGGCATATATATACACAATATGTGTATTACTCATCACAGAAGTGGTAGGAAATAGTAAGGATAGACATATGTACTCATATTAGACAAAGAGGACGATACTGTATGACAAAGACAGCAATAGTAATTAGTTCCGTCTTTCCACCGCTACGTGGTGATAGTGTTTCAGTATTAATCGTAATGAAAAAAAATCGAATAAATTTTCATTAATAAAAAGAAGACTAATTGAGAGAATTAATTTGTGAACTTTAGCGATTGCATCTTCCAAATTAAACTCGAAATCAACTGTTTCCCTGCATCTCTGTAAGCTCTCTAGCTTACGAAAAGCATATTTAAAAATTTACAAATTCTATTCAATAGATCGAAGCATTAACTGGAATAATATTTAATTTCTGACAAACTATGTTCGATAAGGGCAAAGATTTAGTATTTTAGAGATCGTTAAACAGATCGTTAACTAAACTAAACGGTTGATTAATTTCAATTGAACGTTTATTAAAGCCTTTGTATACTTAAGTTACAAAAGTCTTAAGATGTTACAATATATGTACTCCTTTTTCAGCGTTCTTTTATCGGGCTCTACATTTCATTTTCGTAGTATTAAATCTTTAGAGTTACTTGCAAGTACTGCTAAATGATACGATATTTAGTAAACTCATTAATTAATCAGTATTTAAATACTATAATAAATACATTGATGCGTAAATACTTTTTGTAACAATTCTACGTTACAATAAATTTGATTTTTAACATTAAACAAATAAATAGAACGCATCTTTTAAAATGTTCACCAATAGCTCTTGTAAACTCAGAAACAAATAAATTTATATGTTACAATTAATTTTTTTTTTACATTCTACGTTATTTAAATATACAAAGAAAACGTTGAACTTAAAAGACCAAACTGTGCCATTTAATAATCTGCAGAAAACAGTATACCATTGAAGAGCTACAAATATTGTACTTCAGTACCTAATAACACAATATTTATTACAATTCTAATTAAAATATTAAAATATTTTTATAATTAAAAAAGTTCCTGTTTAATGTATTAAAATCATTACATTACCTCCAGCCTATCTAATTAAAAAATAAAATAAGTAGATACTTTTATTTCACTGCACTTGTTATTTTGAGGAAATGCTTATATATTTATATATTTATACATACATAAGAAGAATAGCAAATCATAGTGGTGTAAATTAGTATACTAATAATTTTTTTAAAAATAGTGTCCTGCATTTATAGTCATAATATTTTTAAGCCATAAAAACATATTATAGCAGATAATAAAGTTATAACTTAATTAACTATGAAATGAAGGGGATGATACATTTAAGAACTAAAATATATTATTGAATTTATAAATTTTCGAAATCTTGGCTTGCACCATTATAATTTCAATCTGTCAAATATCTGAAAATTTCATGCATTTTAATTACTTTAATGATTATATACCATCTTAATGGTACAAGTTATATCTTTGTAAATTCAATTCAATATTATTAACGATACTAAATCCTTGCCTATGTTCACTATGGTAATATATAACTTTGTAATTAATGACGCGTATCGAATAATATAATTTACATATGTATACATACATATGTATATAGTCTTTTACTAATTACTTTTCGATTTATGTATTCGCTGCCCTTACTTTGCACTTATTAAGTTAATATACATACTATCCCTCCCAACCAACATGCCGCATACGCTATAACGAATATAACTTACATTTTTTTAAAATTCTGTTGTAACAGTTATCTCTAAAAGAAAATACAATTCATCAACCTTCACATTTATTATATTTTATTATTCCTATTGTGCATTTCATCAATTAAATAAGAAGTAACACGCGCGGTTAAAATTTGTGAAATCGCCACGTTACGGGCTTATCGCATCGTAGGAACTGTGATTGTGCCGTTAATGTTGCATTAGTGTGTTGCATACCATAGTTTCGGTGCGTTAATTTCTATATACGACACAATGCAATAGATAGTAGTGCGTAAAACGCATTCAGAGAAGTTGCACTTATCCGGAAAAAACTGGCGAAAGTTAAGCCTTTGTACTATTTCGATAATATTTGGACAATTACAAATACATACTTGTAAAGGTTAGATAGAATTCGGAAAGAACGAACTACACAGATCGCAAAGTTCAATGCAGCTCTGATAAAGTAGATCAGGTTTACACGCAGGGAACCCAGAGACGAAAATGGATAATAGTAAAGTGGATGAAGAAAATCAACGTAATATTAATGATGGGGACTGGATTTGTCCCGATTCTCAGTACGTAGCTTTCCTAGAGGCAACGTTGCTGTATGAAATCAGCTTTATGCTTTAATCGCGAATTTACAGTGGCCACAAAAAATATTTGCATATCACTGTATTTATCACATATTAATTACTCATGTCCATGTACATTAAATTTCGTATCATTTAATAGTGCTTTCATGCGACCATAAAAATGTGGATATCATGAAAATGAAATGTAGAACCTGATGAAAATACTTTTTGTATCCACTGTAGTTTCAACTTCGTTCAATACATATTATTTATACTATCGCTGTGTCCCTTTACAATGTTTATTTCAATTGGTAACACTGATTCTGTAATAAATCATATGATATGTAATAATGTTATCTGCTTGAGAAAAATGTTAATTATTAAATGAGTAATTTAGTATATTGTTTTTTATACTTAAAGTTAATTACACTATTATGTATACTATGCTGAAGTTTGTTCGTAGTAATTTATTGTACTAAAGAAATTTTGTATTCACTAAAGTAAAACAATAAGATGTTTAAGACTAACTTAACATAAGTCTTTTGTATTTTAAAATATTAGTATGAACCTGTAAAATGTTGATATTTAAAGATATAAAATTGTCTATATATACATACCTATTGTGTGAGATGGTGTCTTGATACTGTTTAATATTTCAGATGTGCCAATGTAAATTTTGCAAGAAGAAACTCTTGTAATCGATGTGGAAAAGGTATATAAAAGTCAATATGGTAATGTATAGTTTCTATATAATTTTCCTTATGATAATGTTTTGTTCCTTACAACTTTTTTAATGTGTTGCTTTATTAATATTACAATATATAATATTATATATAACAATTAACAAAAGATATTTTTATGCAGACAGAGGAGAGTGTCCTAAGAAAAAAAAATTGGGACAAGAAATTGGTAAAGCAGCTGCAGAGAAAAGTAGAGGATTATTCAGGTAAATAATAGGAACATATATAACAATATAACGCAGAAAGAAATTATTCTCTATTATATGAAATAAGTTTAGAATAAATATCCTAAAAAGCACAACATTCAGGGACAATATCATAATATAATTTGATCAGATTTATTTAAATGATTGGTATTTTCATTTCAATAATATACAGAGTTGTACAATATATCGTATATCTTTCTTTAACTTTCAATATACTTAGATTTTTTGTAAAATATTTACACAATGAGTAAATACTATACATACATGAATAACAGAGCAAATAAATGATTGTATGTTATGATATCTTTATATTTAGTGCTGATGATTGGCAGTGCAGTAAGTGTGGAAACGTAAACTGGGCCCGGCGACAGCAGTGTAACATGTGTAATGCACCGAAATTCGGAGAGATTGAAGAACGTACAGGATATGGAGGAGGATATAATGATCGAGGAGTCGTTGAATATAAAGAAAGAAGAGATGATGATGACGAGTACGACGAGTTCGGGCGTCGTAAAAAGAAACGAAAGATTGAAAACCGCTCAGATGACGATTCCAAAGATTCTAGGTATAGCAGCCCACCGCGTAACAAGTCTAAGGACGAGGATGAAAGAGATGAAGTGGAGAATGAAGAAGATCAAAATGTAATGTAAATGTAATTGATGTTATTTTATCGATAATCAGAAATATCAAACACATTTGAAATTTCAGGATGAAGACGAAGAGGAAGAGGAAGATGATGAAGAAGATGGTGATTTATCGAAATACGATCTTAGTGAATGGGATGACTTTGCAATTAAGAAAAAGTAAATTTTCTCATGATTAACGTTTGTATAGTAGATGCAATACATGTTGTTAATTTTCAGTACAAATGGGAGCACTGCATCTTCAGAAGAACAACAATCAAGGTAATAATAACAATAAAAATGGAGGACCTATATAAGCAACTTTCTCTTACTTTCATTTAGCAATTTTCCTTTGTTATAAACAAGATCAATAATTCATAATATCATCATTAGAGAATTTGAGAAAATAATAATTATATCGATAAAAACAGGTAACAAACGTTTTATATATGGACGTAATATTTTTTTTACAGAGATAAAGATGACTGGCGCGATTCGGGGACATCCAGTCAATGAGAAGATGTGCAGAAGGAAAGGTTTGACTTGGGTTTCGGGTATAAAATTGATTGCGACAATGAATCGCGATATTAATGGATGAAATTGCTAAACGGCACATTTGTTTTAAACCTTTTAGAGATAGCATTATCGTATTCCTTATTAGTTAGATTCATAATGACATGGTTAAAAGGAAGATATAGATTTAACAAGCCTGATGGAGATCATAATACAATACTCGTTAAATAAATGATTTTTTACAGGTGAGAGGAAATCCCATGAGCGAAAAATTGCTCGAGTACTAAGAGATATAACACAACGCAACAAATTTAGTGATTTAGTAAGCACCTTTGGATAAAGTGATGGACGATATACAACTTATTGCAAAGGGAATCGATTAACAAATAAGCTTTACATTTCGTGACTGAACTCATAACTTCGTTTGACTCTATGGATGGAGAATAAAATGTAGGTTACTTATTTGCGCAATATTGACCTAAATATTGCATAGTAATGTGGAAATTCGTAAAATGCTTGACGCAGGTAGAATATTTCGCTAGTAAATGAAAACAAGAAAAAAAAAACAGAAAAACAGAATGACCTGTAATTCTGATATAATTTTATGGATGATGTGTTACACGACTCGTTGTAAAAGCTCTGAATTACGAACATAGATGAAATCTTATTTCTAACTCAAAATATAAAATCTTCGAGAAAGCTCTCTATCATGTCACACTTCTAAAAAAGTTTCTTTATGTACGTTATCACAAAATTCATGACATTCTCATAGTCACTTACTTCACTTTGATTCGCTTAAAATATTGCTCAAGCTGCTTCGAAAAAAATTTTTCTTTTATTTTATCTTTTATAATTTATCTGTTTGCCTCGCTCTTTCTCTCACGTTTTCGCTCACTTTTTCTTTTCTCCTTTTTTCATGCATAACATCTAATGATTAAATAAACATAATGTAGTATTAAAAAATCATTCCCTAATGAATATAGATATGTATTGATATCTTCAGAATGAAGAAAAAGAAAAAGATACATTTTCTTGTTTTGACTATCACAGATCCGAGTAAGTTGGAAGCAGCCCGTTTTTTTCAATCGAAAAAATATGATATGAGGTATGTCATCATGACACCTGGAAACCTCTAAAAACCTGTGTTCGGTTCTCGACGGGCAGAAAAAAATACATATAGAGTAGGAGTGTGCGGATACCCGAAATTACGGATCTCGGAGCCTCAGCTCGGGTCAAGATCCCGAAAGTTTATCAGCGCAAACATATTCGAATACCCGTTATTTGAAACGTGGTTTACGATTACGTGGTACTCGATTCCGAATATAATTTTTCACATGTCATATTGTGCAATATATTCCTTGGTTTAAAATTCTTACATATGATTACAACTGCAAAAGTATAAGTTGAAAGTTTAAGTACAATGTAATAGAAAAATTATGTTCTGAATTGAGCGTCGGATCCCGAATCGAAAATCGGGTTCTGAAGTAACGGGTACCCAATTATGTTTATGTGTCGACAAACCGAGATCCCGACACGAACACGAAAAAGATTCCCGACCCGATTCTAGGCCGCAATTTTGAATACCCGCACAACCCTAATAATGTTATCAAAAAATCTTTGTGACGCCCATTTTCTCGAATAGCTACGAAACTCATTATCGATCAATTCTGATACTGACTTCTTGTAAATATCTTTATTTTTCATTTATAATAAAAATCATTCATCAACAACATAATTGTTCTTAGTCAATTATTCTTTTTTCTTATAATTATTACACTACGTAGGGTCATGATTATGCACAGTGTTGGTCACAAGGAGGAATCGGTGAAGGGAATAAAAGGGACGGGCGATACTGTTTTAAGGAGTATGTTGCAACAGGGATACATATCGTATATATGTACAATTATGAATTTGAGCTTGCTTGACTGCGTTTTTTTTTAATTATTTAGTGATAAAAGGAAGGATGAATTGTTCACCGGCGTATCTTCATGTCGTTCCTTCGAATACTTCATTAATTCTCGCACAATTACTTTATCACGAGCAATTGTTCGAATAAAAAGGAAGAAGGGACGCATTCATATCCATCTTTGTTTTTATGTTCTTTCTTTCATTTCTCGTTCCTCCTGATCCACAAAAGTCTCTAGCAACGATCACCGTATATTCCGATCGACGAAATAACGATTACTACGAAGAAAAATCAGATTTTACATTAGTATTTACATAAATCACGCAACGCCACGTGACATTCGTAATATTTCCAATTTACAGAGAGAGAGAGAAAGAGAGAATTCTGATACGAAAACGATATCCTCTAAGACGATGGAACAGATTTTGGAGTCGCGAGAGACATTAAAATGGCTTTTTAATGTCGTGATTTAAGAATAAAACGCTTATCGATATAATAACACATACATAAACAACACCGTAAATAAAGAATTGGACGAGAAATCTCGTTACCGCCAGTCACGATAAACCATCCCGCGAAAAATGGTGTTACTATTAATTATTCTCCATAATCACATCAACATTAGAACCTTAACAAATTCGACTTCTTTGTCCTTTACAAGATCGCGCGCAATAATTTTTATATAAAGTTTTACATTATCCGAAAAACTCGTGTTCGTTCGTTATGATCGGATTAATTGTCCTCGGATTAATAAACGCAATTGTCGAAAAGGACACAGAAAGGCCACCACAATCATAAATCATCGTCGTCGCGACGTCTATCTTCGATCAGACAGCTTACACGTTAGTTTTATTTCGGCATAAAGAACTGCTGATGCGAATGCGAGTTTGGCGGCGGATGTAAAGTAGGATGTGGTGGACCGCTACCCCTTGTCCCTGTAGCGTAAAGTTGTTGCTGGAAGTTATGGAATTGTTGAGCATAATTTGGATCCGACATACTAGGTCCACTACCGACGAAAGGGCTGTTCTTGAAATTACTAGTAGCACCACCCATGCTCGGAGGTAATGGCTGTGTCGCATCCGGGGGAGGTCCTAATCCCATTGGGCTGCCTTTGCTGCCGGATACGTACATACCAGGATTCGGTTGACTGGGAACTTGTGATACCATGTCAGGTGGGAAGACTTTATCTGGATCCATTGAACCGCCTGGAAAGACGCCACCACCAACCATGTGTTGCATTCGCATTAAATTAGGCTGAGGTCTCATATTGCCGACAGGTCTCATCGAAGGATGTACACCAACTGATGTGTTCATCGATTGTCCGTCCATCCTTGGAGAGCCTCCCATGCCAGGAAGTCCACCGCTCATGGTTGATGGCATACCAGTATGCGGGCCCATACTGTTCGGTACACAACCGTTTGGGAAGTACTGAAGATTTACAGACGGTGTGCCCATCTTTGATTCTAAATTAGACAAGGGATTCGTGAATCGTTGAAGGAAGTCCAAACTTGGTGGTCCTCTTGGCGTATGACCGACGTTGGGCCTTGCTGGTAGATATTGTATCGTGTTTGGAGCACTAGGTTTTACTTGAACATTCGCTCCGTTATAAGGACTAGGGCCAGTCACATGACCTGTCATTAATCTTGGCGGCGGTGCATGAGGATCGCCACCAGGATATGCTCCTGTCGCATTACCTGAATGGCTACTCATCATACCATGGCCCATGATAGGATGACCCATTTTACTAGGTACACCGGGACTTCCTGTGTGTGAAGTTGTCGGGCTATAACTCGTTGGTGGTCCTGCCAAACTCATACACATTCCTCCTACTTCGCCCTGTTCACTGGTCGGACCACCCATATGACAACTTCCATTCATTTCGCCACCCATTTGCATCATGTGCATACTGTGCGGATTCCCGAACTGCATCATCCCGGTGTTCCCGGAATGAATAGGTCCTTCGTTTCCTAATGAATTGCTAGCTGCCGTATTAGTAAGTTGTTGACTCATCTGAGCTAAGGAAGTTATGGGATCAAAGTGATTTGTACTCATTGCGGTTAAACTGCCGAGTCGCCCTCCGATATTGTTGGGATTAAGAGGCACATTGTCTGAAGGTTGACTCACGTTCACAGATGGTCTACCGCAAGGGAAGGAGGCGCTTGGACCTCCCAGAGAAGGTACCACCGTTGCGTTTCCAGAATTACTTGGATTTGTAAGACTTGGATTTGTAGACTGTTGTTGTTGTTGTTGTTGTTGTTGTTGTGGAGGAGGTTGTTGTGGTTGTTGTTGCGATTGTTGCTGTGGTTGCTGTTGCTGTTGCTGCTGTTGGGGCTGAGTTTGTTGTTGCTGAGTATCTTTCGTTGATGGCGGAGATGTGTCGGGTTTCGTAGTAGGTGACGCTGGTACTGTTCTTGGAGGACCCATACTATCTGGTATATTCGTGTTATGCGGTGCTGGACTACTCTGTGCACTTGCACTAGACTTATTTCCGGGTTTTCCAGGATCAACTGGAGTATGCGGAGCACCATTG
The DNA here is from genome assembly GCF_000188095.3 of Bombus impatiens. Classification (NCBI taxonomy): domain Eukaryota; kingdom Metazoa; phylum Arthropoda; class Insecta; order Hymenoptera; family Apidae; genus Bombus; species Bombus impatiens. The sequence continues at coordinate 1,829,312 of NT_176636.1, read as the reverse complement.
CCTGGTGTGTGCGGAGTATGAGGAGTATGTGGACTGTGTAAAGAGCCTGTAAACCCACGATTCATGCTATCCATTTGAACTGGACTTGCACCTTCCGATCTAGCAGGAAACTGATTGCTGTTGTCCAAAGTTCCTGGCAGAATTCTGTTTGGTATCTCTGTATTGCTGGCCGTATTCCTGAAGACATAGAATAAGATAAAATTATAAACCTACGTTAGAAAGGGAATTATACATCTGTAAGGTATTGTTATACAAGTATACTTACGTAGATAAATTGCCATCCTTTAGGCTCGTATTTGGCTGTTTCTGTATAGTCAGTTCCTGTCCCTCGAAGGTATTAAGATACTGAATTTGCTGAGGGCTTGGAACCGGCATCAGATTCGCTTCCTTAACACCCGCTGCGTTCACTGCCCCAGTGTGTTGCTGCTTTTGCTGGGCTAAGGATTGCAGCGTGCGGCAAAACATACCATCCACTATGTTGTAACATATAACACGATCAATTCACCGCGTAATATTTTTAAGTAGTGAACTTTTAAAATATTTTACGTAATAATTATAATAATCGTGGTTACTTAGTTGTTGCATTAAGATCCTTCGAATGCGATTCAATGTCAAATATTATTTAACATATCAAACAATATTTTAAGAGATAATATGATCGACTATTACAATAAAGTAATTATTCCATTATTTGGTCTTACCATTTGGAGGCTGACTGGTGGAGAAATCTAAAGATGAATCTTTTTGAGCAGTTGTTCCACTAGGACTAAGCGTTGAGATGTGCGAATGAGAAACAGGCGTTCCCGGATTACTATGATTAAGTCTCGTTGTTGATACAGCCGTTGCATTTCCAACTGTCGGATTCGGAGAGTCTTGACTCGTCGGACTTTGTCCTGGTAGATGGTTGGTTCTCTGATTACCGATTTGAAATTGTCTATTGCAGTCTGCGGGTGAATTTAGAGCTGAACTTGCGCGAGGTGACGGTAGGGATAAATTGCTGGTTGGATTATTAGGTGAAGAAGGGTTTGGGCTTTGTATCGCAATTGGCACACTCGCAGATCGCGTTGTTTGATGATACGGCGGTGGTGGCCCTTGACTACGCGGGACCCCAACCATATTAGCACCTCGCAATGAGACTCCAGTTCCAGGACTTCCAACACTGGCCTACAATATGAATAAATATTATATTAAAACGTTATACTAACATTTTTTAAGTATACTTTTTGTTTTAATATGATAGTTACCCAATAGTCATTAATCTTTAATTATTTTTCAAATACAATCTTTAATCTTTTATATTATATTTTACCTTATTTTTTCCATCAAGAAACTGATGTTGCAATTTATGCCAATCCATAGTTGGAGGACATTGAGTTGGTACAACTGAAGGAACGTTCGTTGGAGGACACGTCGATACCGCTGTTCCTTGCGTCGTGTCTAGAGTATTAGCGGTTTCTTCCTTGTGCTCAGGAAATAACATCATTTGCATTTTCCTAATGGTTGCTAATTGAACTTCTCGATGTTGCCTTTGTTGCGGAGTTAAATTTTCGTCTGGAACTTTGACACCTTGCAGTGATGGCTGTAAACTGCCTGGGCCTGGGCTGGTTGTACCTCCTAATAAATTGGGACTATGGCCCATCGTAGTACTATTAGGAGGTTGTGGATTTGCTGTAATAAAAGGTATGCTTCTAATGGCATAAAGTGTACACAAAAAGGTACCCGTAAAAAAATTGGAAACATATTTGACTACAATACAAATATAACTACATATTACCTGAGTTACCAGGTGAATTTGGTACAAGACAAGGCACATCTATATTTGCATCGTCCAATGATGGTTCAGAATTACCAAGGGTATTTCCACCATTTAAGTTCCTAAGGTTAGGTTGTTCATTCCAGAATGGAGGAGCATTAGGATCAAGAGCCGGTAGATCAGGAGGTTGCTCATTTTGGAAAGTATTGTTTGTACCTCCTTGATGACCTTTTTGTTTCATCATTGCAAGGTTGTTTAACCATTGTGCAGGATTTTGACGAAATTGGTTTACTTTATTTGGATGTTTCTAAGGTGATAATAATATCATGTTAGTAAATATAAAAATAATGTAGATTTTTCTTTAGGAAACTTTACTACATACCTCTAGATACTTCTTAGTGCCAGGTTGTGCACAATGATAAGCAATAATTGATGGATATTGTCCTTGCATCACTGCATCTGCACCTTTATTTGCTAATGTTGTAGAAAATACAAAAATTTGACTTTGCTGTTGCATATACTGAGCTTCACCGCTTCCTGTGCTAGTTCCCATCTGTTTTCCAAGAACATTACTAACTAATGGTTGAATACCATCTGCGGTAATCACATTACCACTACAATCTACAACAATGAATAAAACAAATAAAATAATTGCACACAATAATTAAACATCAAGAATATAAATAATTAACAAAGGCATAAGAATTAAATTTAGTCCTACCAGGTATATCATCTGTGGGATTGTTATGATCACCTTCTTGCTTCACTGAGTTTAGAATTGGTTGATTTGCACTATTATTTTGATTCTCTCCGGACAATGCACCTTCCCCATTGGAAGGGTCCAAACAAGGATCCCTAGAGCACTCTGTAGTGTCTTCTCCTGTTGTATCATCATTGTTACCTCCGGTGCCTTCTTCTTTGATTTTAACTGGGTCTGCGTCAGGTTCCTCTTTGACAACAGTGGTTGGTACGCAACTTGGTTCGCTGGGCTTCTTTTCTGTTTTCATGTTTGAAGCTATACTGGATGAATTATCCTGTCAGACCTCGGTCAGGTGAGTAAAGATCAAACACATGGCCACTATCGTCCGCAATGTGCGGAGTAACAACGCATTCAAAACCAGTGGTAGAGGTTAACAACGAAAAATATCGTTGACCGGTACCCGTGCCGAACGTGTCCTTAAAAAACGGTGTGCAACAGCACTCCCGAGGAAGGCATGTCTCTGTGGATCTCTATTAATTTTCCCGATGATAATACTTCTGGTGACCGTCGATTCAGCTTGTTTTCAGTCATTTAAATTAGGTAACCGCGGAATCGGATTCCTACGCATGGAGGAATCACGGTTGTCAGCGGGCGACTGATACAGGAATACGAAAGTTAAGACCAATACCACGAAGGTATCGGGACGAAGAAAATATCCTAAATGTCAGCCTCGTATCCGCAGCGAGTGCATAGCGTACCTCCGGCTTCAATGTCGTATGTAACACCACGTTGTAATCGCGTAAGACGTATTCAAAACATAGAACGGGGGCCAATGCACGCTGCACTCAAATTTCCTTGCCATTCGCGAGCATTGTTCTCCAACTTTATTTGTCACTTCATGGTCGCTTTGATTATTTATTTCTTTTACGCACGGCTGCCAACTGCTCGTCGAAAGTTAGACATCGTTTTAACGCGCCTCGAGAAGGAAGCGTTCATACCTTTTCCCCGATAAATAGAAAAAGATGGAAAGAGGCCTACCACCAGGCGTACTTGACTCGTTCCTTACACTTGATCGCCTGCAGGGTTACTATTTTGGTCTTTCTTTCCTTGTATTTTTCACCATTCTTCCGCAGCTTTTAGACGTAAGTATGTATACATATCAGGATACGTGTACCTTCCTTTATTTCATTTGGTTAAGCGGACGTTTTATTTCACGATATCTCCCTAGACAGAGGCTGCATTTATTTAACGCAGAATCAAAACTCTGTAAAATTAAATTTGGAATACGAGAGACCAGGGACGAATCGAGTGATACCGGTGCCTGGGTTCTTTAACTTCAGTTACTTTTTTACTTTATGTATATACATATAACGTACAGTCCCCATATATGGATATACTTTCCAGGCGGTATTTTTAAAATGTACAGTAACATTGGAAAAATATGATAAATTCTATTAAAATGCTAGGGTATATCTAAGCTTTTTCTATGAACGTTTAAGTTGAATAGAAACTGTAGATAACTGTGATACCTCATAGGTGCTGTTTGGAAGAAACCACGAGATAGAAATATTAAGTTCTCATGGTTTCTAATTATACGATCGATTTAGTACAAATGGAACACAAATGCTTTTTATGTACATTCAGGCGCGTAATATTTCATATTATTTATAGATTAAGTACATTAAGCACGTATATCACAATCAGCATTTTTAATATTGGTTGATTTATAAGAACTTTTTACAGGTAATAAATTTCGTTTAATCGCGATATATTAAAAAAATCAAACAATTGAATGCAATTGTAGGAATAATCAGTGAAATAAATATAACCTAGGCTTTTTTCTTTTTATATTTTTTCACTTATGTTCCAACTAATTGTGATTTAAATATTATACCATATGAATAAAAAATATTTAATCTGAAACACAAAAGAATTTACTAGTTTTATATATTACTAAAATATTTTTTATACAGTTATCATTTTTTATATTTTTCAGATTAAAATAATTCATATAAAAATGTCACAATTGGAGCTAGATCCTCAATTTACACAGGGTTTGCACCTACTACATTCTGCTAATAAAGATTCTGCGGAACAGCTGCGAGCACTTTTAGATGAAGCAATCAAACAAAAATATGGGCCATCAAAGATGTTATCGAATGTATTACACAAAAAGGTAATTAGATGATAATTAATTTAAGGACATTATGTTGAGGGTTATCCAGAATAGAATACTTCAATTAAGGTGGTTTATATTAATTAAGTTATTATAATTACAGAGTTAGTTCTGATATCAGGGCACTCGTGAAGCATAGGAGATTTCATTCACGTAAAAAGATATCTAGTATTTGATCCCTCTGATCTAATGTTGTCATTTATTTTTTGAACTTCTATCTCTTAGATTCTCTGTTTTTAGTATATGATGGAGGAACCGGTGCTGAGTGATCATAGTAGCAGCAGTAGTAGTAAAAAAAGCAAAAGCTCCTCTTCTTCTTCCTCCAAACATTCAAGTAAATCGAGCAAAAACAGCTCTCCTGTGAATTTACCAACTCGTGACACACCACCTGATATTATCCAGACTGATAATACTCTGGCATTAGAAATATTAGAGGATGATCTGACATGTGTTATTTGCAAAGGAATGGATGTTGGAGCAAGAAACAGACTTGTTGAGTGTTCAGAGTGCCATTCCTTGTACCATCAGGAGTGTCATATTCCACATATTTTAGATTCTCAAATAGATGTTCCTGGACTGGTGTGGTATTGTTCAAACTGTTCCAAATCTCAGGTGTGTGTATTCACTCACATTATAATTTATTATATTTTTTGTACATGAAATATTTTGATAATTTTTAGCAAAAAATGTTAGAAAACATAAAAGTTATGAAGTAAGAAATCTCCTTTCTTAATTTATAGGTTTCAAAAGAAAGGAGCTCACCAAAAACAGTGATAGAAAATAAATCTAAAGAACAAAAAAAATCTAACTCAGGTAAGTTTCTTATATTTTATAAAAATAGATGTATTTTCTCTTTCAATTAAAAAAGCAGTCATTACCTTGTTTAATAGGTGGTGGAAACAAAATAATACCAACTATTCATATTATAAGTGCAGATAGAAGATTAAAGGATATGATGAAAAAAGCTAAGCAAGATAAACGAAGCACAAATACTACTCAGAGTTCGAAGAATTCTCGGTCCAGCTCACCAGCAATGTCTTCAACGAAATCTCAGGAAAAATCATTACTGTACAAAATCAAGTCAGGTGTAGAATGAAACTCTCGCTCATACGAATATTGTGATAATATTGTATAATATAAAAAAGACCCAAACAAATTTTATAATTTCAACATTACAAGTTGATTAATTAATTAAAAGATAGTCATGATCGATACGTTAATATGTATATTCTGATAGCAAAATTAATATGTTTTGCCAAAGATAGTATAAATAATCTTTAAGTAGATAATATTAATTTTATATACCGCAGCAATTCCCAATTTTATGCTGAGAAAACTAAGGCTTTTACTTTTTATATTATTATGTACTTTCGTTATATGATTTTCTTTGTTTTTAATATAATTCATTACGAGATATAAAGAATAGCAGCGCGATGTAATTTGATATTGTAACGTTTAACTATAAAAATATAATTTTTTGTACAAATGTACATTAATTTAAATATACAAACATAAATGTGTAATTGAATTTCTGTAAAACTTTAAAAACCTCAAATAAAAAATGAAAGAAGCGATTGCGGGTACTCCGAAATAAGCTTTATGAGTGTCGAGTTCATTTATAATATCAATATATTTTTGCAATTTTTCAAATGCTTATTTGTTTGTCCCTACGTCCCATTGAAAATTTGGCAAGAGTCATTTCGTTCTCGAGTGTTACTTAAAATCTACTTATATGCAAGATGGGGGGGTGAATTCTATTTACATTGGGCTTTTGGAGGGTTGCATCTACACGCGTACATCGATAGATACACGCTCATACACACAGCATACACACAAGTAAAGCAGCATCGCATTCACACATTAATTACATTCATCGTTACATGCGCACATACTTTACGTAGAGGCTATACAACGAGAAAAGATACATTCAAAAATTCATAGGAATGAAAACGAGCCCGTTTTACATAACTTTTTTTTTCATACACGGTTCCCGAAGTCGAATATATTTTAAGTTATTCTTACAGGGAACAATCATCCCCCCATCCTTGTTTTCGAAGCTTAACAAAGAATAATCTTAAACTCGACATGACGTTTGGAATCGTCTATACTACGAAGCATGACATTACTAATCGACTCATAAACCGCTGAACATTTCCTCCGTTAATTACAATACAGTACATACGTTGAATGCGGAATTGACAAGCTTTTCAGATGGATGGAGTCAACTGTCGAGCGTACAAATTATCGAGAAATTCTGCTATACCACAAGCAATTCTGAATATTATACTTAAACGTCCCCATATCTTCGTAAAAATAAATATTCTGCAAAAAATTTGGAATTAGTACCAATGAACCATGTATTCATGGATCCTAAGGTTCTCTTAAAAAAACCGAATCTTTTTACGTTAGGAAATTCTTTAATCAAAAATCTATTAGGACAAAAAGACTTGCTATTGATATCTGCAGCATTAGTTAAAAATAATAAAAATATTAGTGATAGTGAATATCGAGCATTTAAATGTTCCAAATTCCAGAATTAGCATCTTCTTTTAAATAGTAAATAATATTCTTTTTATGTTTTGTTATAAATTTTTTATATTATAAGCTTTTTATATCATACTAATGTAATTATGTTGCAAGTATTTAAATCTTGAGTTTTGAACAAATAGACAAATGATTCAAGTAGTAACCAATAGCACTTCTGATATGTTTGAAATTATTTAAATTTGTTTGAAGCTATTTTTTCTTCGAATATTTTCATTTTTTTCCTCCTACAAATATGCAAGCGCTTTATATATTATTTAGATACTTCTTAATGCTTTAAGGAAACAGAATTTCATCGAGATTTTGCATGTGCACAATATACATTAAAAAGTGTAGCATGTTACACGACCTTCCATCGAATTGCGCTCGAACGTATAATGTACTTCACGTACCATATACGATATTTTACATGAACTTCTGAAAATGAGCATTCTAATCGTTCAAGATGTACCACGCACCTGCAGGGATCCTCTAACTTCAGACAATAGAGTCGAGACGTATGTATATACGAATATGTGTGCAAATATATTAGTGTACGTCAATCTGTGCAATGTGAAATAATATAAATTCAAAAGAGTTTCATATATTATAAAAATCATCGACCCTTATATTGTGGACGTTACATAATATTACTCGAATAACGAATAAACATATATAAATATATAAAAAATGCAAGTCAATTTTACAATTCCAACAGTTTCATTAATATATACTGTTTTTTTTCTATCTCTTCCATGTCTCGATGATATAAAAATATTGATATCGATAATAATAGTAATATAATTAACATTTTATGGAGTATATACAATTGGAACCGTACCATCCACAATTGAAGGATTTGTAATATGTTCGTTCAATTGTATCCATGCATATACGCTTAACAATTTGTAAGCTACAACACAAACTATCGCTCTTCATCACCAGACATCTTCGTTACATGTTTTGTATAACAATATATTAATTTAATGTAGAGCAACTAAAAAATTCCACTAATATTATGGAATAGTACTCATACAAGGAAAAATGTTTTCTTATATTTCTACATTATAACAATTTGTTCTATAATTTTCCATCACTTTATTTTAATCATTAAATTAACAAAATTTAACTAACGAAAGCGGTCTCTTTTTTCGAAAATGTTTAATAGAGAAAGAATTTTCAACTACTTCAGTAAATCTTTAATTAATAAACAGTGATTGTACGTACAATCAGAAAAGTCAATTGTAATTATATAATTCATTACTGTTAATGTATGAATATTTATATTTTTGTTTTCAAAATAACTCATAAAAATATTCAAAAACTAACAAGACTAAGATTCCTATTTAAATAATAAAAATAATAATTTTCTGTCTATCATTTTAATTTATTTCATAATAAATATTTCGTTGAATTAAAAATATTTTATAGACGATAAAGTGTAATAGTAACTTAATCGTAAAATTAATATTATTGAAATTGAGTCGAGCGAGCACGTATCTTTATTATGTATAATCTGTATATTTATAAGTTTAATATAAATACTACTGTCAACAAAATGATCTATAAAAATAAATCCATTACTCCAGTCAAAATTAATTAATTTCTTTCTGGAAGACTACATCTAATAGCTTCATATAAACAAAATAAAATACAAACACCATTCAGAAAAATGTTCTATTTCGCACGTTTATTTAAAAAAAGAAATCATTACCTCCACAAAACAAGTCTTTTCTAATTATTAGAAAGACATATATGTGTTTTGAATTTTTTGTGTAATTAATTTTGTGTATTAAATTTTACATACAAAGTAGAGGAAGAAGATCTCATCCCCTAAGGTATTTTATAAATGTTACTATCATTTAATTTTGTCATTCCATCGATAGAACCTTCATAGAATCATTTGGACTAAAAATTTTGCTTCGCATTGTCTCTAACTTCAAAACAAAAATAATCATTATATTCACCACTATAAATTCATTGTACAAATAGAATATGTTCAACAAATAAAAATACTTGACAAAATAATCCTCCTAAACTTACAGTACGTGTTCCTCTTTTTAATTCAATATACAAGAAAGCTGACCTTAATTTCACAGGAGATAGTGATTTAAATACATATAAAATAACGCGACTAAAACATTACAAGAGATATGATAACAGAATGAATGTATAAATAATAAAAGCTCATTTAAATCCCATTCTCCATTCTGTTATCATTTGTTCATGTATGTGTGTTACATATTATATGTAAAATATCGTGTGAAATATACATTGAGAAAATATGATATACATGGAATTAAATTATTATAGAATTTCGATTCGCATCTACATCATTTCCAAATGTTGTATCGTCGTTTCACGTACACCAAAAGTTCAGTAAAACGACTTTATGTTTCAGAAAAATTACAGCACGTATGTTGACGTGTATCAAAGAAAAAGTAATACATTAAATCACATAGGACAGATTGACGTATCATTTCCTGTATAGATAATCCGGTCATCAGTATATAAATAAATACAATACATATAATAGAGAGATACACAGGTTGATGGTAATCGACAGGGAAGCTGAGGGCCTGTAGAGCAGATAAAATACACGAAAGTGTTAATTAAGTACAAGAGTGAGCTTGAACCTCAGCTTTCCCAAACCTACCATTCACAAAATTATCAAATAATTGGTTACGCGATTCAATCGAACGTTTAAGTAGGTCTGTTCTGGTGTAACAGTTCCTAAAAAAGCGCATGGAGAAAAATTGGCAGTGCGCAATGGGCAGTGAATCGAACTGTTATTAAATACCTATACACTGGAATAATGAATAGTATCAGGGACACTTAAATGCTTCCTTTAAAAAATGCAATTTTTCAAACTGAGGCAGTCTTAGGTAAAGTAAAATGGCGATGTAATCCCAAGAAAAATACTGTTCATCGTTGTGTCTTGTTAAACCTTCCTTTTTTTCCCGATACGTTTAACCGCGATATTATTGACCAACTGGCGAAAAATTCTGAAACTCTAATAACCGGCGAAAATACAACCAGACATGTATAAAATTTTCCCTTCTACTGTGTTTTCTTTTTTGTCATTTTTTTCATTTTTTTTTTAATTCGCGTTCATTAAGAGTCTAGAAACTTCCTCGCCGGTATACAATATAAAAGATCTTTCTCGTTTTTTGCATCTATTATGTGCTTTCTTTATGCTTAACAATATACCATAATAACTATTGTTGAATGGGCAATTAGTCGATAATTATATCTATATAGATAATAATACAACTTAATGGTAGTAAGAGCAATAATAGATATAATATAGCTCCTATAGTGGTTGTAAAATCATTATATGATCCACATAGTGGCCTTCCAGATCGTAGCAACAGTCATATATATATAAATGTAATCGTATAAAGTAAATAAAAACAGACTGAAAAATGAACAGAAAATGTAATAGAAAAGAATTCTTTTTTTACGTACTAAATATACGCAGATAGGCCTAGAGTAGTCTGAACTGCTCTCACAACTTTTAATTGAGAAGCCAATTCTTTTTCCTTTCATTTAACATTACTTTAATTGCCTTAATTTAGTGTCGTTCCTTGCTCTCTCACGCTCTCTTTCTCTCTCCCACTCACGTTTTTTCTCGTTCGTTCTCTCTTTTTTCTGAAAAAGGGTTCTTTACCCTCAACTTATAATACATATATAGACCCTCTCTAACTAGCTCACTACAATCCGTGGAGGTGTATGTTGCGTGACCTTTGCTTTATATATTTTTTATGTATATATATATAATATATAACATATTAATAATATATATATCGTAATGAAGATAGTAGGCATAGCCACTCGTGCTCGGATCACAGACTACTTGCTGCCGTACTCCCTTTGTACAGACAGTCTGGTGGACACTATGGCTTTTTCTCTTATTTAACGTTCCCATACGTTATTTTTCTTCGTGTTATATATACTACGTATACACGTATAGACATTCGGCCAACAATGAAATCATTAATTTCCATTTGTTTTTTTTTTACTTTTTTTTAATAAGTATTTTTTGCACGAATTTTGCATCTCAAATCCTTAAAACGCGTAGGCGGACCAATATTCAGCTACGTCACCGGAGATATAGTTTTTCGATCATAAGATAAATTATATCCCTTACTAACGAAGATTCCACCGATTGCATTGAGATTCCCTTCGTCGTTTTCTTATAATTTGTTACAAATATACTATATATATATATGTATAGTAAAATAAATGAAATATACAATATTAATAAAAACAGATCAGGTTTAAAGGTTAGAGTTCATCATTTTCTCTTTTGTTACCATTTTGCTAACATCTGTACGTGTGTACGAGCGTATTTCGATACGGCCATGACATATAGACGTAAATACTACAGCCAGGATTAATTTATCCTAAGAAAAACTATCGCCTGACTAGCCTTAACGAAATCGCACGTATTTTTTACGGCATTGTTATTCACATGGTGTGTAGATTTGTACATATGTAACGAGGTGTATCTGATGCATGAAATGGAGGCACTAGTCAGTGTTTCTGGAGAGATTGACGGGTCCTGGGATAGCAATGAGGAGGTTGTGTCAGCAGGCACTGGTTTCCTCTCCTTCGAGTGTGCACGCGACATTCTCTAGCCTGTGGGCTAGATGTAATTTACGACAGCCTGCGTCTGTCTCCAAGGCCTCTAGGATCTATGCAATATTCCATTAATTAAATTACCAATCAACAAACTAAACATTTTAATAAAAAAGAGTCAAGCTTTGCTTTCAAGATACTTACTTGTTCATAATACTTGCTGACATAGATGTAAAGTTCTTTTAGTGCTGCGATCACATCAAACTCATTTGCATGTGACGCACTCAGCTGTTGCATGGCACTAGACATTTCTTGATCAGTGATTTGTGGCAGTCTTTGTACATCTGTGTAAAAACGACCCACTTTCTCTCGGTAATGCGGTATGTCCTTGGCAAAGAGTAACTTATTCGACGGTGAATCTTTCCCCAGCCTGTGTTCCGTCATCGAACAAGAGTCCATAAATGTTTGCGCTATCACGGAGAGGCTCGAGTCAACCGTCGTGGACTTATTTATATCGAACATGAAGTCTGGATTCTTAATAAAATTCACCCAAAATCTAAGCGGCAAACTATTCGATTTCCATGCGTGCGGTACCTCCGGGTCAACGATCCCGTGTTGCTTCGCAGCATCGTCCAGGAGATCGAACAGCCATTTTACAGCACTGGGTAATGCTTCGTTCGCTGTTAGAATCGTATTCAAAAAATCATCGACGAACTTTTGAACGGTACCCTTCGTCGATAGTAATCTCGTTAAAAATATTTCAGGGATGGCTTTGTGTGTTCGTTCTGGATGATGATGCTTGCTACCGGTGAAACCCATACCTGGCGGATAGTGACTTTCTTCTATAGGCCTTACCAAATGATATAATCGTTGATTACCTCCATGACCGCTTTCTACGTCGCCGTTTGCTGTTATGATCGGCGGTGAATGTTGAGATTCGAAGTATAAACCGCTAACGGGATGATTGTACATTACAGGACTAATTAGATTGTGATTAGGTGTGGATGGAAGATGCGTGGACGAACAGTGATTCGCGTGACGATGTAGGTGATGGTGATGTGCATGGTGATGAATAGACTGCTGCTGATGATGATAGTGCGATGGTTTACAATTGTGACACGGTGGTTTACAGGCGACGGAAAAGCCATCGTTCTGTCTAGGAATCAACGACATCACTGCTGACTCTTTCACACCATAATGCGCCAACGTGTTTATCTTTTTCCATTCGCCGCTGCACTTTGACGTGAGATCCTCATCCTGAAGAGTTAAATGTCCGCCTCTACCGTGTCTCCATTCCAAATCTACGTCATGAACGGACGGCCTCAGTGAGAAAGGAGTATTCTTGTAGAGAGCATCTAGGATCTTGGACTTCACTTGATTTATAGTATCACAATCTAACACCTTGCACTGGATTTTCTCATCGAGATCATCTTGGACGACATGCAGAGTGACCACGCTGTGCTCAATCTGTTCACGGAGTAGCCTTTCTTCAGATAACGAGTATCTAGCGTCGTACGTAATCACGTCCACAGGACCCTTTTCTATCTGGTGCTTTATTGCCTTGAACAATAAAAATAGAGAGGAACCTGCATAGTCTTTAAGGTAATTGTACATACAAAGAGCCATCCAGTTAGTTAGCATCTTTTCTACCACGGATTCGGTCCTTCTAAGCATCAACTGAGGATGCTTTGTGTTCACTGCCTTTTCAATAAGTCTTAGTAAAAGATTCATGAGAATATCAGTCGCATACTCCATCTTACCCATCAGGACGACCATAAGTAATGATGCAACATTCACTTTATCTCTAATATTAAAGTCTTTCTGAGCCTCTAAGGTTTCGATGAACGTTAATACGAAGTATTTATTATTGATCAGTTGCTCGAACTGGATCATGGCAGCATCGTAGTTTGTACGAGACACATTACTACGTGATCTAGGATCATTTAATATAGGATGATGCGTAACACCGGGAAAAAATACTTTCATAATGTAATTCTTGTGGTCTAAAGTCGGAATACCGGACGACTCCAGATCAGCGGTTAAATCAGTCATATCGGTTTGTAGTTCAGCAAATGCTTGCTTACATTCCATCCTAACATTGCTTTCCAGAGTATCCATCTGTATCTGTATCCTTTTATATTCTCTCTCTGCTTGTGTACTCTTCCTTCTATATATTATTAACACTAAAACAAACAGAAACACAAGACCAAAAGTGCCAGCAGCTATTCCAGCAATTGCCTCTGGTGGGATCGGATAAGATTTAATCACTTCGTAGCGCAGATAACCAATGGGGAACCTTAGGCTACGACCCACACGTACTACCACCAAGGGTAAACCATTTTCAGTTTTAATTCCAAGTTCATCCGTATCAGCTGGTTGTTGATCAGGAGGAATGCAAACCAATTGAGTTAGAGCAAGCGAAGTCACGTTACATGGCATTGTACCGACAGTAACGTTCACATCAGACTCATCACTGGCAAAAATCAAATTTTCCCCCTCGATAACTAGTGTATCACCTTTATATAATTTAATGTTACGCGGAAAGGCAAGAAATTTCGGGTCTTCCACATAAAGTAAGCGATTTCTAAGACTCTTAAAATGCTTTTCCAAATCTCGTACACTTTCCACATTGTCCATAATAAATGCTATTTTCAAGGATAATTGAGATTCCTTTAACTTTAATGATTGAGGTGGTGTGCTTTGGCTATTAGCAGTAGCACGCCCGTTACGTCGAAGAGTCATGAACCGCTTAGCAACACTAGGACTTGGGCATTCCATCTGCGTCGGGTTTAATACTGTACAAACAGTCCTATTTACTGGCAGTAGTTCATTGTCGAAGTATACCTCCATTTCGGGCTTCTGGATAGTATCTAGATTGGTGCCGTGAACGGTGATCATACGGCCACCAGAAGCAAAACTTGTTAGTGGCTTAATCTCCATAATAGTAGGATCATGAGTGTAGTTATAGGGATTACCAATTAAAGTGCGATTCGCACCATCTATGCTAAGAGTCAGTCTGTCGATTCTTCTTACTCTATCGGATTTACTTGTTACACAAGTTAATCTGGTACTACTCGCTTGCGTGGCGTTAACATGACATGCTAACTCGTCTAGGTAGGCTGATATAGTACTACCAATATTTAAATACATTCCAGTAATGGCAAGTTGCGTACCACCACTTTGTGGACCAACTGATGGGTAAACACCAGACAATCGTATATCCTTGTAATTAAATAACACTGCGCTTTCAGTGTAACCAGCGTCATTACCAACCACTACAGAGGCAGTGTCCGTTGCTTCGTGTCTTCCTGTACGACAAACGATGCGTACGGACACTTCATAGTCGACTAAAGTACATGGTGTGTTACCAATATGTATTTTTCCATCCACGTCGCTTTCTTTCAGCCCCAAATTACTACCTTCGATAGTGACCAATGTTCCACCTTCGATCGGTCCACTGAGAGGTTTAATCATGTCTATCCTCGGTTTCGGACACTCGGTAAATGGCGAGTGCAAGCAAGAATGCCGGTACACGCAACTATTACCGCACCAAGTACATTCGAAACGCGCATCTCTGGTCACGCAAAGGGAACAATCTGCGTGTTCGCGATGCGAACCCAACACTTCACACTTATAAAGGATGATAGTAGTTTTGTCCACGTGATGATTAATGTTCCAGACAACCGTTACCTCTGCTTCGTATTCGCCAGTGACCGCCTCATACGAGTAAACTGTTTTATCACATACTATAAAACGGCTGCTATCGACACGAGCTTGTACTTTTAAATTAGCACCCTCGATTGAGACGATGCATTGGAAACCACTGTGTCCTACTTGAGGATGCGGTAAATTCTCAACCTCGAGCACTATCTCTTTGGGTACACTGTTAGGTAACATCAATGGTTCCTGGCGTTGAACGAACTTTGGACAGTATTGTGCTCCATGCGCAGCTAAATTTGCTTGATTCTGTGAGCAGAAAGTTATCTTTTTCATAACAATACTAAATTTTATCTAAACATTAATACACTTACGTTTTCTCCCGAAATGATACCCTGACAGCTTGTGTTATGTGTACATTTATTATCATAGACACACCAACTACAGGCCCATTGAGATTTTACACACTCTGTACACACGGTATGCCTAGAGCAATCGAAGAAAGCGAAATTTCGTGAGACAAAATCTTTATTTGTTTCACTAGAGCGCACAGATAAAGGTACCAGAACATGATCGGCCCCGTCTGGTATATTCGGTCTTTCAAGTACGGGTGGTGTAGGACAAGATAATCCAAATCCGGTCATTAGTGCATCTATAGGTTCGGCGTTACCAAAAACACATTTGTAATTTGCGCCTGCTGGTAATTCGGGTAAAGTTCTGATTGTTAAGTGAACGGTGGTCATTTGATTGATAGGCATACGATCTGGAAGAACTTGCTCGAAATCAATGCATTGTTGTCCTGTACCTAAAGATAACCATCGTGGACTACTATGACTTGCTTTCTGACAATCTCCTCTAACTGTGCATCTAGAAATATACATTAATATTATTAAACAAAAGAAATAATGAAGAAAAAAATTAGATATTCACCTTTTTTCTAATGAACACCATCCACAATAAGGATCTTTCGCGTCTAGACAACTGCTGCAATTAGTATAACTACTGCAATGTTCAACTTGCACCTTAGAAATTTTAGAAGTCGATAAAACGTAAATATGTTCTCCATCTGGAGAAATCAAAGTATCAGGCATCAATCTGTTTCCTTTATCGATTACAATATTTTCGTAGACGAATGCTTCATTTCCAGAAAGTAAAACTTTTTTCAGAGAACCGTCGTTAGTACCTAAGAATGCAACGGTATGACTTTCTGTATTAGCTATTGTTACAGAGGTAATGAATTCGTCAGGAAAATGTAAAATTGCTTGTCCCACAATTGGTGACATTCCGGAGATTTTCAAACCCACTTCACAGAAGTGCAAAATGTTGCCCGCTGTCTGGATAGAAAAATAAAGACACAACTCAATAAAAATATGCAATATTTTCAAATGGTAATATTTCAGTTCTTTAAATTTTATACTTACTCCTGCCGCAGGACATTTTCCATCTTGTATAGGACCACTGACATATCCCATGTTTCTATATTTAGTACTACCATTGAGACACATATGGATATTTTCAGTAAATCTTGTTTCAATCTCTTGCAAACTGTACACGCAAAGTGCTGACCGAGACAGCGGTTCGTTCGTGATTCCTCTACTTGGAGAAAATACGGAGACAAAAATGGGATCACCAACGGAAATACCCAATTGCATGGCTATATCACTACCGGCTGGTGCCACTTTCGCGTCTTGCACTAAATTATAAGATTGCGATTTTCCATCTCCTAAATTAACAGTACACTGTAGCGTCACTTCTGTATAACTATCATAATTTGGGTCATTGATACAGCTTCGAGCCAATCTAGAGATGTAACCCTTTTCCTCTTCTTCAGGAAGATGAGACTGTTTTTGTACCAATACAAAATATGCATAGTTGTTGGCATTGAACCCATACACATATTTAACCAGAAAATGGTCTCGATATTTCACGTCGATGTATACGATTGACTGTTTATTGAACGTATACTCCGCGAATTCTAAATTGTGAAGATTTCTGCTAGAAATAGCAGGCACGTCATGCCTGTAATCTCCTCTATTAGTGAATGTAGTACCAACATAGAGTATATTCGTTTGTCCCCAAGCATTGTATTTTTCGGGCCCAATAAAAGCGTATGTAGAAGAGCTTTCATCGTTTGCTGCTACACTATGGGGAATGAATTCCGGCTTAATAGATATGTTTGACATTTTGTACTTTTCACAAGCACCTTGAAGAAGGGAACCGCATGCAATCAGTGTTTGTGATTCAAGATCAGCGATTAATAGTTTGTTTACATTGTCCATTAAAGATGTAGTTATGTCTCTGGAAGGACAGCCTGTTGCATGGCACTGAGGATTATCCAATCTTGGTCCTGAAAACAATAATGGATAACAATAACTTTTTTAATAATGTTTCCATAGTACAAATATATATATATATATATATATATATCTTTTATAAAATAGACAATTCTCATAAAAAGAATGAATAGCTAACCTGTGGAAACATATTCCTCCAGTCTGAGATTAGAATCTAACTGTAAAAGTCTGTTGATGGCACCTGCATATAATCTTCCTGTTGCAGGATCTATAGTAAGGTGATTAAATCGAAGGGCACCTTCCCTCGTTGTATTTGGATCTAGAGGATAAAATCCATATCTTTGACCATCTCCCATAGGAAACTGTGTTACAATGTGTAACGATCTATTTTCTTGCACAGGTGGAGTAGTACTAGCAGGTGTATCTATGGCTGCAGTTACCAGTACCACCAGGAACCAGGTAGCAACAGACATGGATGAAAAGGATAATCGATGAAATGGTAGTAGCAGTTTAGGAGATAACACAGTAGGCGAAATGGGAAATGATACAAATCCCAAGAATCTCATGATGTGTAGGCAATAGTTGACAAAGCACATGCGCACACGCTATGCGTGTGCGTTTGTGCATGTACAAGTCTAGGGTAGGAAGCTTAGAAAATATAATAAGGGTATTTGTCCCACTGGTAGAAGGCCAGTATCAATATAGTACTACCAATTACACATGTATCCAGGCACCGACATGATGCACATTGCCTGGCACCTCTGGAACATTTCAAAACCACAATTACAATTAGTTATTTATTCTTAAAAAAATTTCACACATCACATACATTTTTCACCAATATCTACCAATTAACCAAATAAAAAATTGTTCATAAAATAACATTGACAATATATTAAATTTTAAGAAAAAGTCTAATTTACATGAAAAAAATTAAATAATTTTAACAAAATAAAACATTATAAGAGACAAAACGAAAATGTCGAAGAAACATCAGGATATATCATTAAGACATTTCGAACATTCATATTTTGTCAGGTTTACGTTACGTATCTAAATACACGAACATCCACGATCAAGCCATACAATGATTAAATATAATAATCCAAAAGTGAATTGTCAAAATGTAAATAATGTATCACTGACCGATTTCGATACTAAAACATTTCGACGACGATGTCAGGCTAGGGCAGATGGCTCCTCCACACTTTTTGAGTAACACCGATGCACGCACCGCCCTTCATTAGTACGAGCAGCATAGCTGCACTTGACAGTTAAGGCCAGTGTCTTTGCACAAAGGCAAGGATATTCTACTCCTTGTCAATAATCGTCTAACAAAACACAAACGTACTAAATTACTCAATACTCAACAATAAAATATTCTAGAAACTCATAAACATTCCCAGGAACACTCATAAAACACGAGAATATCCACGGGTAATTACTGAAAAAGAAAAAGGAATTACCTCCAGCATGAAAAAAGCTCGCAGCTTCGATTCGCTCGATCTGATATGATCATCAGTCAGCTCGTGTTAACTTTCCTTCTTTTTCTCTTGATTCACGAAAATTTCATATATACAACGAATTAAAATAAAAGGAAACAAGTTCGATTTATCACGTAGAGTCAACCCTTTTCATGAAAAAGCCAAAGTGTATAACACGACTACACGATGGAATGTTCGTACGCCAGAGTCGCTACGACACATCGCGGATATGCACTCACTATGTCCTTGATACAGGTCTCTGATATAGTATCCGAACGATGAAACAACGAAACGCACGGTTTAGACTTAATGGAACTCCTTATTATCTCTTGTAGTAACGCGTAAAGAGTATAAATACCGTTTCGTTACTTGATAATAACACTAAACAGAGAATCGGAATGAGCCGCCATTAAAATTCGACCGACAGCGACAGGCTGCACGAGTTTAGAGCAAGTTGGGGGCCGTGGCTACGGCATGCGCCGCCGCTTGTTCATTATCTTTCTCTCTCTGTTCCTCTCGTCAAGCTTTTCCCACGGTTCAGTGTCTTTCCTTGACTAGTTCTATCACTCTCTTCTTCCCAACTTTCCTTTTCTTTCTTACGGTTGTGTGTGGGATACTCTATCGGACTTACAGATGCCGCGTCCTCCCGTGGCTGAAACCCTGTACTGTTTACTTTAATAGTAAAAGCTGGTAAAACTAGTGATATGCTTTCGAACCATCAACCTAGCGATGAACATTCGAATCTCAATCTCGAAACGATTCCAAGCTTTACGAGACTATGGAAATATGAATCATTTTTAACATCATTGTAACTCTTAAAAGTCTTCCACTACATCCAACTTTTATCTTGAGTCTTTAAAGATTTCAGCACGTTTTGAAAGTCTTGGCAGGTTTAAACACTAATTACTACTATTATATTACACTATACACCACTTATAATTTATAATAATGGTTTGAAAACATGAATTTGCTTAATTCTAACTAGACAGGAATAGACAAGGAGATAATTCTACATGCGGAAATAAGTCGAAAATGTAGAATAAGATGTTTTTTTAAGGCCTCGTTTTTGAGACAATCAAATTTGAAAATTTGCCAACACTCTCAATATATACAAAAAGATAAATAACGTAAATGAACGTGTTTATGGCTTCCGTTAAAAATTTATGTCCATATACCGTTTAGACAAAAAAATATTTATATATTAAAACTGTTCGTAAAATATCAAATACTTACCAAGCCCTTAAAATTTACCAAAATTCTCAAAACTTTCAAACCTATTTTTCCGAGCATTCAACGTTTTCAAGACTTCCAAGCTCTAAAACGTATTAACAGAGATTCGAAACAATTCGAAGTGTTTCAAATCCCATCACTACATGGACTTGCGAATCAGTTCGAATATGTACATATTTAATAAAATTCAAATTACTTCAAACATGATTCGATATTTGAAGCATTTAGAAGTTTTGGAGAATCCTGAATCCTTAAAGCTTCGATAATTTTTGGTAGTTTTAATAGATCCTGAAAGTTCTGATAAATTTCAAAATTGATAAGTATTCAATGTCTTATATTTTGTATTATATTTTACCTTCAGTGGCTTGTATGTATAATATATTAACAAGATAGTTAGTATCTTATAAAAGATGTATAATTATTATGATTATTATTTAAGATATTAATGGTCTCATTAATATATAATAGCTGTAAAAATAGCTTAAATTTTCAGTCAGTTTTGAAACCTTGAAATCTTTTAAATCATTCAATATTTATCGAAACTTATCGAAACAATATTTATCGAATATTTATCGATTCAAGATTTATACAATATTTCAAATGTTTTAATTATCAAATCATATTCGAAGCAATTAGTACTGAAAAACTTCGAATTGTTTTCAAATTGAGATTGATTACTACATTCCTATTGTATTAGCTCAAGAAGGCGTTCAATTCAAGACGAACCGATAGTGTTTCCTAGGCGACATACGTAAAGAACGAGAAGAACAAGGTGCTTACAATGGAATTTGACTTATAACTTTATTGGGTGGGTATAGCACTTCTCGTATTTTCTCTCTTTCCTTCGCATAGCTTTTGGTGACACCCAATTTTCCATTATACCTTGTAGCGAAAATCTTCGATGTAAGATGTTTTTACGCACTTTTTTTGTTTTTGTTTTTAATCTCCTTTGTACTCACATTCTTTACATACTGCACAAATAAAAACCCTTTGTAGAATATCTCTTCATAAGTCGACTGGTTTAAGTAGTCAAGTCTAAAGTGACTCATGTGTCACAATTTATTATTGTAAATATGTTATTTACACATATAACTAAGCTTCAAACAGCTTAATAACGCTCTTCTTACTTTTCTTTTCGCATTTATGGAGAGGGTTTGGATTTTTTGGCTGTGGTATTTCTTCATTTTACATGTAACAAATACAATAGATGATAACTAATATAGCAGGTCATAATTAAGAACATGATAATCGACGTATAACGTAACTATATAAGACTGGATTCATCCTATCTGTCCCTCTGAATGTATGTATCGACCATTTTCTTAAACTCGTTATACAATATATATGTAAAGCTGTGTATATCTGTATTTTATGTCTGTATGTGTCTCTCTAATATTTACTTAAATGTTAACTTCTTACAGACCGATTACATCTTTGAAAGGAAAAATCTCTATACTTCTATATAAGCCAAACTTAGTATATACCTAAATAGACACTTTTAATATCATAGATGTTTTCTTAGATACAAATACACACTTTTTTTTAAAGTCTCATATGTTTTATGCACGAAGGCTTCCTCAAACACCATATAAAAATTATAAAACAGAAAGAATGTTTAAAATTTACCGCCTAACAAGTTATTATACATGAGTTTATAAGAGTCGGTGCTATGGCCAGCCTCCTTAGGCCTTTTATATACGACAACGTCAAAATTAAAATCTAGGCTAAACTGTCTCACCTCCTGGCATACAGGTGGATTTTTTTTTTATTTCTATTCGGAACTGTGTGTTTCACTCAGATTTAAGCAGCGTCGAACTACATTGTGTAAAATGTTTTTGATATTTATACTCCTGCTGGTCCGCTTAGTCTTTCAGCCATATTCTTTATCTAGTATTCAAGTTTTATAATTATTCAACAAGTCCATGAATATCCAGCCTCGTTCTTAATACCGCTCATCCGTAAACTAGAATTTAAGAACTAGTTACGGATGAACTGAGTTATTACAAGTACAAAAAAGGATCGTGATCTACATTGTTTCATATCATGCGACTTCTTATATGTATGTTTAATGTGCCAATATGTAAGAGCGCGTTCAAAGCGCTACGATTTATTTAGGTAAATTACGTATCTGCTTGCAAGGGTGTACTGTATTATGCATTAATAACCTTTTCACTGACGCAAAAATGTTGATAGTAATAGTTTTAGTATTAGTGGTAATTTTATCTGTGGTAGTAGTACTGATGCTGGTGATAATGGTGGGATATTGTATCGTAGACGACAAGTGAAACCACCTATCCCAATGAGGGGAAATCATTTTCATCATCTACTTTGGGTGCATTTTGACGTCCTCGGGGCGACCTCTGTTCGGATTGTGAAGCCTAGAAGTAAGAAATATATATAATTTGCATTACATCTACACACACTAAGTTTCAATCGAAAACGAATACAAATACTTACAGGACCACGTGAATCTCCATCTCTAGGAGCTCCACGATTACCAAATCCACGACCATTTGCACGTTCTCCACGACCTCGTCCTCGACCACGTCCACCAGAACCACGTCGAGAATCACTGAATTGTATGTCAATGCCCAAAAGACGCTTTTGTCTCCCTACACGTTGTGGATATTCCGCAGCAGCATCATATTCTTCTTCTTCTTCTTCTTCCTCATCTACTCCCTCCTTCTTCCTTTCCAATGCATACATCTTCTTCCAGCGAGTCAAATCTTCACCTTCTCCAGCTTTACGTAAATTGTATTGAGGTTTCACTCTGTTATTACGTAAAGCTTTCCATTCATCCAAAGTCAATTCGCGCGATTCTTCCTCGGCAGGCTTTTCTTCCACCGTGTCTGCAGTTATCTCTCCTTCTTTTGTTTCTGTGGTCGTTTGGTTGGCATCTCCATCAGGTTTTTCATTAGCCCAATCTTGATTATCTTGATTTAAACTTTCTCTGAAAATAGAATAAGGAACACAAATTATTAAAACGTGAATTTTTGTTAAATCAATTTTGTTAGAATCAATACTTACTCAATCTCATCATTGTGGGTACCCCAGTTATGGCTACCAGCACCATCTTTTTTGTCTACTGGTTTAACTCCACTGCTTAAACATGCAAACAATGGATTTATTAATGTTAAATACCTATCGGGATATAATTCAACAAGAATAAATGAAAAATTATGTATACGTTTTATCGGAACCAGATTGACGATCAAATTCACGTTTTCCACGATAATCATATCCTCCACGACCGCGTGGTCCACCACGTCCACGCACCATTCCGCGCATTCCACCACGACCCCTACGCTCCCCGTATTCACCACGTTGATTATCAGTGGAGTTTCGGAACTCTCGAGTTTCACGTCCCTCACTGAAGAATTAAAAAATAAAAGATTACAAAAAGAAATAAAAATATTGTCAACACTTCTTTCTTTTTCTATATTTGTATACTAACCCGGGAGGTCCTCGTCTTAGTTCTCCCTGACCACGAGGCGTTCTTTCACCATCCTCACGATTACGCCTATTGTTCCGTTCTTCTCTACTTTCTCCAGAGAATTTGACATTACGATTTCCACCACCAGTTCTTGATTGCGGTGGCTTTTTATCGCCAACTATATAAAAAGAATCATAATGTTAATAAGTAAAATGGAATTGTTACAAATAGTAAATTTATTAAAAATTAGTAATTTATATATATGCTTCATATATCTACATAATAGCTTAATATAAAACAGAAGTACAACAAAATTTATATTTGTAAATAATGCATAATTACAGTTACTAATGATTTAGAATACATAAAAACTTTTATATTATCAAAGTAATTTCTCATAATATTAATTTTATATTTTGACATATGAGCCTCTTGCTACATGCCAAACCAAACAACTCTTGTCCATCTCTCAATTTCATTATCTAAGTAAATAATTAATGTTTAATTCTTTAAAAAGAATATAGTAAAATAATAAGATAGTATAAATAGTAATAAATTCCAGGGTAAATTTTAAAAAGTAATATAGAATATATATATTATTAGTTTTCTCATTTATGGAATTGATCAATGTAGCTTCTGGATAACTTACACAGTCAAAGCAAAAACACATACATATACATATTAATATAATTTTAATATAGTATATCGATTATTTGCAGCAAAAATAATAAGAGCCTTTTATAAATCATCAAACAATAAAATATAATACAATCTCCAATCACCTAACGCAGAAATCATTTTTCATTAAATTATATTAATATCCTGCACATATTTAACGATTGTGTAAAAATTTCGAGATAAATCACAGCAGCTTATCGTAATTATTTGTTAAATGACACGTGGGGTCACCATTGGTAAATTCTATTTTTACGATACGAGAACCTCACACTATGCGGTATAAAAAATTCTCAAAAAGTTACAAGAAACATGAACATTGGTACAATAAAATCCATACAAATTGTTCGAACTTAAAGAATAGCATTGATTGAAAGAATTAATAGAAAGAAATGATTAGCAACAGAACGAGAAAATCGTTAAGTGTGCGGCAAAATATCAAAAGCACATGGACCCACGAGGGACTAGGAGCGACGGCCATAATACCGCGCACGAGGCAAGAACGCAATGAAAAATGACTAACCTTGATCTTTCTTCAAATCTTGGACCTTGGAAGGTTGTTGTTGGGAATCCTTGATCACGCGATTTTTTTGAGTTTTATTACCGGTTCCTTTCTGTGCGTCCGGCTGCTTACTCTTATTCTCCTTCTCCGAAAGCTTCTCCTTTTTCCTAGCTTCCTTCTTTAGTTCCTCTTCTCGGAGCTTTTCGTGCGGATCTTCGTCATCACCCAACGCTAACGAGAACTTGTTGGTAACGGCAATGCTGTACATATTTTCCATGATGTCTCTTATCCTCTATTCGTCGAGGATCACGCGAAAATTTCACGGCTACTCTTGAGCCCTTGTGTAACAGAGACATCCAATATTTCAATATGGCTGAGTCGGAGAATAGTTCACCACGAGGTCTGTGCTCAGGGAGGGACCGCATAATTGTCTTGCACCCAGCGCGCCACCTCCCCACCAATATTATTTATATCGTCAATTTTATATCGTTTCAGACAGTAAATCACCCTCTAAAATTAAATTTTTAATTTTAATCCTATTGTATTGTCAAAATAACTAATATTCATCGATAAAGCAAGATAGTTTTTCGTACTGCCGTTCTCAAAGAAACCGGCATTATTTCCATGAATTACTTAACGCCAACTGAATAGATTTTCTTATCTTTTATACTACTTTATCTTATTGTCGTATAATAATATTTATACACGCTATTTTTTATCGTATATCATATTTCATAGCGTTTAAATAAAAAATATCAACCAGTTGTATTAATGATGTTCGATACCTGATGGCTACGATTTATTTAATAATTAAAAATCTCGTATGACCGCATATTATGCAATGATATTGTTTAAAAGTTTCTCTCGAAGATCGTTTCCCCGGAGTTATTTTTCGTCCGCCGAATTACACCTTTTATGTTACCTGATTAAATTTTGTATTATTTATATACTTAACATATACGTACATATTTACGTTGTATGAGAGTCTATTATCTCTCTGCAATGTAAAAATAAACGTACTTTATTATATCTGAGGATATGTACCTTTTTGCAATTTGCTAATTAGATGAAGTATGTATATAGACATAATTTTAAATACATATAGTAAATATAAAGTATATATAATGTTATTATTATTTATGTTTTGTCTTCTTTTTGTTTAAAACATATAGGATATGAATGTAATTGATAGAATTTCAACCTTAATTTAGGTGAAACATTATTATTTTGAGTATAAAATTTATTAAATCTGGAAAAACGTTAAATAAAAGAACACGATATTAAAACTATAGGTAAATCAATAGTAAGATAATTTACGATTTTCTACATGTAAGGTGGAAAATGGTATCAATAGTGTTAAGTATGTATTTCTTTTAACAACATATGACATGTTTTTTTCAATTTACATTTCATGTATAAGTACATCATAAAGTATAAACCATTTATGAAATCCTTATGCCGCATTCTTATGTAAAATAGAAGTTGTGAACATGAAAAAGTTTTAAAATCAAAGTTTCTTCAATTCAAAATACAATATTAATATATAATAATATTTTACAAATAAAAAAATTGTTTTCAATAATATTTTACTATACATAAATATATAATATATACATGTGTTCAACAAATCTTCATATAAGCAATATGTAACTATTATTTTATAACAATAAGTTTCAAATGTACAGGCGTTTAATTACAATAATATTCTTTACACACCGCCTAGAATATTATAATTTTTCTTTCATTTGTTAAATTAGCGTAAAATACTTTGTGAGATACATATTACATATTTTCTACTTCTGAAAACATTTACAATTTATTTATTTATACAAATATTTAGTACCCAAATATGTAATTTAAGTATATGTAAAAAATAACAACAAATAATTTACCAAGATTAATCAATCCCTTATACAAGTAACAATAATAGGCTAACTTTGTATTACGCGTTTCTTCCTTCGCCACGCCTCTGATTGGTCGGCGCGTTGCTCGGAAAAGAATGCGCGCGCACGAGAATGAAGCCGCGTGTAGAAAACAGTCTGTAAGACGATGCCAACAATACAAGACGTAGTAGAAATTGCTATCCTGTTTCCCGAGCTAATCGTCAGTTTAGAAAAAGAAATTTAATTGTCTAATCGATTATAAATTAACTTTATCTTATTATTATAAACCCACTTCATACATATTTACTTATATACATATACACAAGTCGAACCGGGTATATACTACATTTTGGCGGTTCACTAGTTGCACGCGGTATACGAAAGGGTGGCAGAAAGAAAGAGAGAGAAAGAGAGTAGGTGGTTGTACTAACACGAACTTTTTAAGGTGGCGGGCGAGAGTGAGGTGAAAAACGTGAAATGGAATTGCACACGCCGAAGCGTGAGACGCGTCTATTGACAGAAGCGTTGCCGTGCAGTCCGCCAATGTGCGATAGCATGCTTTATCCGTGGAACTGGGGCGACGAGGCGAGAAACGTGAATCTTAGTCCGGGTAGCTCGTGCTCGTCGCCGGAATACAGGGAGCATAGTGTGGTGGCCACGCGAAACGGGCCTCGGTCACGTTCAGGAGGCTCGGAAAGTCATCGTCGTGGTCGACCAAGAGCCGATGCTCTTTCCAATCTTATGATGCAAGGAAGCACCTCACCGAGCAGTATAAAATGTAGTTATTGTAACCGTGTATTCCCTAGAGAAAAAAGCCTCCAAGCACATTTGCGTACTCACACAGGTATCCATTATTTGTTATTTTTAGCGTTAATCTGATCGTTTTTCCATGTTTTATAGAGAATAGAAGCGATTTCGATTGAAGTTTCTGTGAAAAAAAGTTATCACACGGCCCGTTAATAGATTGTACAGCCATATGATTTTAACGGTTTGGCCAACTCGGTGCGGTCACGCGTCCCGCCAATCGCCATCATACGTACTTTAAATAATTAAATGACTTATTTGTAGAAACAGCCTGGCGTGAATGAATCGATTTCGTTGAATATGAAATTTTTGTAGTATTTCTTGCATCGAACAATAAAAAATTATTTATAATAGAGGGAAAAAAATATCTTTTTATAAATTTCGAAATATTCTTTGTTTAAAGGA
Organism: Bombus impatiens; assembly: GCF_000188095.3. NCBI lineage: Eukaryota > Metazoa > Arthropoda > Insecta > Hymenoptera > Apidae > Bombus > Bombus impatiens. Next base: position 1,801,212 of record NT_176636.1, on the reverse strand, counting down.
AAGAAAAATGATTTGTGGCTTTCCTACCTAAATTGCTTTACTGCATGGAAAGTTATTTAAATTCTTTCTTTATTTATTTATTTAATTTATTTTATAAAAATAGTTCATTAGAGAGCATATGTATTTCTTTTAGGAACTTTAATTTGCACTTTTTTAATCAATCTTTTTATTAATCATTATTTATAAATTGTCATTAAAAAAGACGTTAATATTTTATATATTAAAAATTTAATTTAGTGATTTTTTTATGCACCCACACATTTGTAGATATTCTTTTATTTTCGAGGATGAATTTTTGTTACAAATGAATAATTATTATTTTAGGGGAACGTCCATATCCATGTGATTATCCTGGATGTACAAAAGCCTTTACGCAATCAGGGCAATTAAAGACCCACCAACGACTGCACACAGGAGAGAAACCTTTTTTATGTACAGAACCTGGCTGTGAAATGAGATTTACGCATGCCAATAGGCATTGTCCAGATCATCCATATGCTACTCTCACACGATCTGATGATTTTGTATTAAAACCAGTATCAGAGAATACTGAATTACCTCATGATGTTACTAGATGGCTAGAACGTTACAAAATGTCCAGGGAAAGGGAGGATAGAACACCTACAGGAAAGAATGAACGTAAGAAAAAGACATGGAAGAGTAGTTCAGAAAATCACAAAAGGGTTAAGTCTAGAAAAGGTCTGATGATGGATGCAACAGGAGAGCAAGAAAATCTAGATTGCAAGCAATCTAATCAAAGATTGTATTGTGGAGAGAGTCAAGACAGTCAAGAAGAAAGTCAAGATGAAGATCCAGCAGTATTACAAACATCTGAAGATGAAGAAATATCAACAAAGTTAGCAATTACTCCCTTAAGAAGACCATTAGATAGACTGCAGCCAAAGAAAAGATGGTTACGTGAAGCTTGTTTGGAACAGCAACTAGCAAAACCTTTAAATTGGGACACTAAACCTATCAATGTACCTATAACTACTTCGTTTAAAATTAATGGTAACCAAATGCAGTGGAGCTCACCTGTCGATAATTCGTCTGCCCTGTTAGATAATTCATGTTTAAATGCATGTAAGGAAATTGAACTTGCAAAGTCAGAAGTAGATTCTCCTTATACATCTACACAAATATCTTGGGATAGAGCTACTGAAAATGAATCTCTAGAACCATCTGTAAAAGAAGAACCAAAATATGTATTTGAAACATCAAATACATTATCTCAAAACATTTGGAATTCTTCACAGCATCATATGAACAATTTTTCGAATAACACGAACCAAATGAAAACCAATATTAACCACTCTATTTCTAAGTTTGAACCTCTCAAAAGTCCGAATCATACGTATTGGGACAGTAATTTAAGAAACGAAACGACTGAATCTCCAATAAATCAGTCTAACGTGAAAATTCGGGATTTTGCTCAAAAAGATATTTCCAGACAAAATACGTTTATGAACTCTCATATTAGCGAAAATGTGACGAGACCAACTGTGTTAATGTTGGCTGGAAGTTTCAATAATAATAACAACAATAATAACAATAACAATAATAAAGATGCAATTTCAAAAGTACCGCCAATTGAATCTGAAACAGGATTAAAAGTAGTTGTTCTTAAACAGGAGGATAATATTATCAAGTTACCAATTCCAGAAGATAGCCAGAAATGGCTAGGAGCTTTAGCTTTGATGGAATTAGCTAAAAATCAAGAAGAGATAGGGAGAGGTGTGAGTTTTAAACAGAACAGAAATGAATTCTCTGAGTTGAATTATACCCATTTATAGACTGTGATTATTGGCTATTGTAGTTTCATATTATTTTTGTATGGCAGAAAAAAATAAAAATGCATTTATTGCCATAATGTTGCATTTTTGAACGTGTTAATAAGAAATTCTAATCTGTCTTTCTTGTTACACAATCAAGTAGCATCTTTTACAATTTTCTTTTGATATTTTTCTAATTACGTTATAATGTTACAGTTTATGTTGGCCATTTATTTGCATTTTACTTTAAAACTATATGTTATGACTTTGCCATTATTAATATTCCAAATAGTTAAAATATTTGAGGTTTTTCTCTTTCTGTTTTTCCCGTTTTCTTGAAAAAAATAAATTAATGTGTACAAAAAATATATTATGTTTGTAACTTTGTTAAGATTTAAATGTGTATTCACATGAAATTTAAAAATTTGCAACATATCTTTATTTTGAGGAAATAAAGCCATAACAGTTTTCTTTTATAAAGGTACTCATTATCAGTTTCATGTATCTGTATACACTGTTATAAAAGTAAACACTTTTTGCAAATGATTTTCTCGCAACATATGCAAGCAATGAGAGTATATTACTGTAACATTAAATCATATAAAAGTATTCTTTCTTTTAAAACTTTTGTTGCTCCAGTGAAAGAAAGAAACAAAATTGTTATATTTTGCGAAAAGTTAAACATACTGTGCATATGCAATGTAACTTATAAATTTTATCTGTGCTTTGTGATTATATAGTGATATGAATATATTCTTATATACTTTTGATTTCAAACGTATATAAAACAGAACATAAAAAGATTTGTAAATGAAAAAATTTATTAACTTAATTATTCACTCGATTTGACAAAAATTTTAAGTGTTATTTTCTTTTCATTGATTATACTTGCATATCCATTCTAAAAAATGTATGTAATAACTGTTAACTTTGCCGCTGTTTGATCGTTTTTATTCATACTTTATATCACTTAAAACAGTAACTCATGTGAATAGTTTTCAATGTTTGACTTATTATTTTATAAAATTATAAAATGTTACGTTTTCCTTTTAGGTAATAATGCAACAATTTATTTATTATTATCGGCCATACCATATAACGATACAAAAATTTGTGTGATACTTAGAATATTAAAAAAATTTGCAGAGGAAAATTTTTTGTCGAAAATATTGGATGAAGTTTGTAAAGTATTTAATTGGAATAAATATAATTATTATTTATAAGATGTTATAAAGGAAAAGTAATGGGTAGTGATAAGGTAAACAAATCTTTCATTTGTAATATCATTAAGTAATTTTAACTCCTACTATTTTTTACTAGATGTGTACATATGTGAAATATTTTAATAAATATTTTTAAAAATTTTACGAAATATATTTAATTACTTCATAACACCAGTACATAAAATACATATAATGTGATTAAGAAAAACTTTTTAATTATATCTGGTATTTTTTTCATTATAAATTAACTTTAATACTTAATAAGAAATACATACATAATACCAGTCTCTTAATGATTCAACTTTTTAATATTTAATATGCAATATTGGTAGTGTTGTATCAGATTATTATAATATCATCATTTTTCTTTTGATTTTTTAGTTCTTACATTATGTGATTCTTTATTTAGAACATTGTGTTCCATACATCTTCTTGTAATTTTTAATCTAGTATTTTCACTTCCACGTGTGAGTGTTTTTTTCAAATTATCTAAATTATTTTGGTCCAAGTTTTCTGTATTTTCTTCGTTAATTCTATCCTGTTTTTGATACAATAAAGTATCTCTTTTCATAAAAGATATAGATCCTTCATGAAATTCAGACGTTGCACTCTCTTTGTTCATTGGATTCAAATTATCTTCTGTTTTGTTGATAGAAAAATCCTTAAATAGTGCGATCACTTCATTAATCTTACTACAGTCATTCGAAGTTGCTTTCTTTGAATTTCGTGTTTTTCTAGAATTTTTTTGCAAAATTGTATTCGCTTTAAAGTTTTCAACTGTTTCAATTAATTTCTGAACATTTTCGCTTGTTGCAAGCTCGTCTACATTATCTATTATTTCATTCAAATGTTCTGATATTTCTGGTGCTAATAGTTCGATCTTTTTAATTACATCTTTTATTGAAACGTTCGAATTGTGTTGCTTTGTGTCAATCAATTTCTGCAACGACAAACTCCTTTTGAATTGATTTGTTTCCTGTTCGGATTGATTAACAGTTTCAGAGTATTCTTCATCGAAAATTTTTCGTCTCGTTAATCTACTATGCGATCTTGTCTTTTTGTATCTGGATGGTGGTGAAGAAGTATCTTCATCGTCACTGAAGTTCATACTAACTTTGGTTAACTTTAAAAGAGGAGGAGTTCGATTACGCCGAAGAGTAATAGGTTTCTTCACTCGAGTATTATTAATAATTGGTGTTATACAAATACTTCCTTCAATGCTCGACTTTTGCACGTATTTACTTATGTCGATATCAGAAGCATCTGGAACTGTGAATTCTGTAAAAAATTAAATATAGTTTTATGTTTCAACTTACATTGTATTTATACATACATAAATACTTACTAGAGTAATCAGAAGGATTAAATATATTTTGAAAACGATAATCAAGCATCAGTTCTTCAACAATCATGTATATTGGATGTCCTTTCAATTTGCACACATTGCATATTCGAATCAGTAAAGAGATGATATTCATTATTTTCTCTTGTTTTGTATTCGAAAAATTTCTCAGGAAATAAGAGAAGTTTATTAATAATAATACATAATCTATACTGTAAAAACGTTCTTGCCAAGGAAGACATTCATTACTACATGATAATATGTATCTTTTTGTTTTTATCAAGTTTTCCTTTATTTTAAATGCACCATGGAAATGTTGTAACGAAGCTGTGGTATTTTTCTGTAATGCATATAATTGTGCTCTAATATGAGTACTTGTAAATACCAAATAATGATATGATGTATTTTGGCAAACATAACAATTACAATCTTTATGACACATAAATTCAGGTAAATCAAACACTTTATTTCGGAGAACTGGTGAGGTACTATTCTCAGGAAGATCTCTAATAGGATCTATAGTTCGAGTTGGCGTTATTAAAACATTTCCTCTATTCATTTTCACAAGATTACTGTTCATGGATAATTTAAATGTTTCAATATTTAGAATATGTTCCAATCCTTGAAGTTTTACTTCACAATCGTTTAATTGTGTACGTGATAAGTCGATGTAACAGAGGGATTTTAAAATTTCCGCAACTCTTATGGTTGCCCCCAATATTTGTGCTGTTTTTAATCGCCTTACTAAATGAGCGCTAATTTCTTGGAAAGATAATAAACAGTTCATTCGTAAGGACAAATTAACAGTGGCAGAGAATAGTATGTCGAATCCAAACAGATACTTATGTTGAGGTTTCCCTAAAAAAAGTATTGGAATATAATATTACAAGTTACGAAGATAGAAAGTGCGTTTATACACAAAAATTTTACATTTTCTTTCAGAAAGTTCCTCGTTTAAGTTAACCAGAGAATACAAAGTTTCAACAATATATCGAGTGTACTCTTCGTGTTTGATATTTTCTTTGTATAAATAGCAATTGTATAAAATTCTATCGAGGCTGTATAAGTATACAGCTATATTTTTGAAGAAAGAAATCCCTGGTAGCTTTCTGGACTCATCAAGTAATTTTCTAGCTTCATCATGCTAAGAATAAAATATATGAAATAGTTATAATGTTTTCAATAATTCATAGATAATAAACTTACCATGTTACATTCAAAGTAAAAATCTGATAAGCTTATCCAAAAAATAGCGATCGCGTAAATTATATCTTCATCATTATTATCTTTTAATTTGATGACAAGCTCTTTAGCAGTATTAATCCATTCGTAATTAATATACCTCAAAGATATGCAACGTCCAATAACTAAGAAGTTAATAATATTCTAATTAATATTATAATTTCCATATGTTTTAAAAAAAGAAAGTTTAATATTTATGTACCATAAATAATTGTAGAATTATCTTGTAATTCAAATGCTAATGCATATGCAAGTTTCCATATATTAATTTCACATTCTTCGTACCTGTATAAATGAGCATATTCACCTGCTATGACTAATGTACGTAAAGTTATCAATGGTTCGTATCCCTTTGCAACTTCCTTCTATTAATATAAATATACATAAATATTTAAGAATTAATTTTAAGTAAAAATATAATGGAAGATGCAACGATAATCGAACTTACGAGATTTTGTTTTAAACATCTCTCCCACTTTTTTATTGGTACCTGTAAGTATGTCATAAGTCTAGAGTCTTCCTTGATATTTATCAAGCTATAAGCTGGTATTACGTTACGAGATTCATTTTCTCCAATTTCGTTTATTTTTGGAGCATACAATGTGAATTTCGTATTTTCGATTTCGATCTGAGTCCTTTTGCTCACAGCATGCAATTGTGTTACAAAGATGTAAAATTCTAAATTGGCTTGTAAACACAAAACAGAGTAATCCACCTGAATTTCTTTTAAGTTTGAGATAGCTTGCTTAATACATTCTAACATATCTTCATTGTCATCGAAATTTAATGAATGACATACTAACATTTGGACCATGTAAGCGTATTGTATTGGGTTTACTTTTAAAGTTTCCACTTCGCTAAGAACTTTCTGAATTGCAACAGATAGATTAACTTTTGCTTCTTGTAAACCTTTCACCTCCTTTAAACATAATTCTACAAGATCGTATTTTGATAATTCGACAGTTAATCCTAATTCTTCTATCTTTGATTTATCCTTCTTCAAACAAGCTAGCATGGTCATTTCCATAATTTTCTTGGAAGTTACAGACTTAAGTTTTATATTTGTCCACATGCGAAATGCTTTTGAATCTGGATCATTGTAGTTCAATAGCGCATTTAATGCAGTTGCAGTCATTGCTTCTCTGTACATGCCATGATTGTAATGAAGACTACTTATTTTATGTAATATGAAAGCAATGGGCTTCTGAAGATTGATATGCTGCGATTTTGATTCAATTCCATCAAACCGTATAATAGAAGTAAATAACAAAGAAAATAAAAATATGCTTTCTTCATAAAAGCAACCAGATATTATGCCTAAGTTATAAATCAAGGCGCTGGAGATGGACCATAAATGTGTCCACAATTTGCATTTACATTCTTTCATTTCATAGATAAATGCTATATTTTGCTCCAAAAACCTTCTAGCTATTACACAAATATCTTTTGATAAATCGTTTGTAGAAAATTTGCTAATTAAATTGATACATCTGGTCTTTATAGCTACTGCATTATATATATCTTTTCTGACCATACAATTTTCACTTTGGCAAGATTTACATTTGTCTGATGTCTGTTTGATAAAACATATACTCATAGATCCAACTAGATTCATTATTTCCAATAATAAGTCATTTTTTATATACACTTTCTTCTCACTTTTTATACATGTTTCCCAATATATAAACAATGGTTCTAAAATATGGACAATATTGAATGTAGCCCATTTAATAGATCCTGTATATCCATAGCTTTTTGTAAGTCTTTCATAACTATTGCCCAACTTTTGAATCGTTTTAACATCATTTTCTATTAAATATTCAACTGGCTTTAAAAGTATAAGGCATATAGACTCAAACAATAGGAAACATTGGTAACATTCTTCATCCTCAACTAAAATTTTCTTAAAATAATTGCTCATAGTATTTAAAGTTTTGGTTGGTGACTTAAGGCATTTTTCATTAATATTTTCACACATAATTCTACTTGTTATATGAAGCATATGACGACATATGACATGCTTTTCTTCAATGTTAAATAGTAATTTCGTCTGGATTAAGTAATCAGTGGTAAATGTAGAGAAATCAGATAAACATTTATTTGTTTCTGAATTCATGACTATAATTTTATCCAAATATGAACTAATCTTTGAAAGTAATTGCTTTGTGGAATTTTGATATGCAATCTGTATCATTTCTAATTCATATTTTATAATATCTTTTAATTGTAGATTATCTTTGGAACCTGATGGATCTTTTTGTAGAATAAGAAATTTATTATTAACTGCATTATGCCACAAATAAGCTATTTTTACTAACATATCACTCACATTGTCGTTAGAACAATTAGAACATAACTTCTCTGCTTTTAAATAAACACATACATTGTGTGCTTCATCAAACATATACATTGCTAACAAGCAACGAATGATATGAAATAAACTACAAACAAATTTATTATTATTTAATACATTGGTTAAAACTGAACACAGAGCACAAGTTAATTTATAGATCTCTTTTCCCATGGCATAATTTTCTCTATTGCATTTATCTGCAGTGTGCGAAAGATACAATAACAGTTTAAAAATATACCTGTTAATGTCTTCATTTTGTTTGGGTATGATTGTCTAAAAATATAAATATTAAATTTAATACGAAAATAGACGCAAAAAGGTACAATTATTATTTTATTTTATTATTATTTATTATTATTGTATATACTATATATAATTTATTATCATTACAAAAATTACAAACCTGAATATCTTCTATTATACCGTTTAATTCTCCCGTTTGAATTAACTCAATCCATCTTTTCATTTTTCCATCCATGTTATTTATTTTTGTAATAAATATCTGATATTTCAACGAATTGTATACTCTATATTTATAAACCGGTCATGAATTCACAAAGGTTGCAGATCATTTCACATTTACGCGGTGCAAATGTAACATGAAATAAATATGTATCAGTACGTATAATCTACATTCAAATAGTGTATCAAGATTTCTAATGCATATTATGATCATGATTGCTATTTGATTTGTTTAGTTTTACATTTTCCCTCTGTCTCTACTAACTCGACTTGTTAGAGGACCATGATACATAGAATAAGTATAGTTCCGTATCTATGTTATGTTTGTTCTCCTATACTCTGCTTCTTCAAGCATAAGAGATACACTTTAACCTAACCTTAATTGATAGGAAAGTGTCTGAAAGCATATTGTTTAAAAGATTACGTTAGTATTAATTTTCAATTAAAAATGAATTCAAGAACTCAAACTAGAAGAATTCCCGAGGTAGAGCCTCGAATAGATTATGTGCAATGCGACGGGTTAGTAGTCATGAAAATGGTAAAGCATTGTCACGAAGAATCGATGAGTAACATGGATGTAGCTCAAGGTGCTCTGCTTGGTTTAGTTGTTCAAAATCGTCTCGAGATTACCAATTGTTTCCCTTTCCCCAAAAACGATGAGATTATGGACGAAGAAGAATATCAACTTGCTATGATGCGTCGTCTTCGATGGTAAATAATATTTATTACTAACGAGTTTATTAGTGTATAACAGTATAAATAAGCAAAAATCTCCTTTTTTTCAGGGTAAATGTTGATCATTTCCATGTTGGATGGTATCAGAGCGCAGACGTTGGCAATTTCTTAAACGTATCTCTATTAGAATCACAATATCATTATCAAACATCCATCGAAGAATCGGTGGTGCTTATATATGATACAGCCAAGTCAGCCAGAGGTTTTTTAACTTTAAAAGCATACAGGCTTACTCCCCAAGCTATACAAATGTACAAGGAAGGTGAATTTACACCAGAAGCATTACGTACTTTGAAGATTGGTTACGAAAATTTATTCATTGAGATCCCAGTTGTGATAAAGAACAGTAATTTGACTAATATAATGATGTCTGAACTAGAGGAAATGATTCCTGAGGAAGAAGGTACTAAGTATTTAGATCTCGGAACAGCCACAGTCTTGGAAAATCAGTTACGTTGTTTGATGGATCGTGTGGATGAATTAAATCAAGAAGCTATGAAGTTCAATAGATATCAGCAGCTAGTTGTTCGTCAACAGCAAGAGAAGAACAGACTTTTGGCTAAGAGAGCTCAAGAGAATGCTGCTAGAGCTGCTAAAGATGAGCCTCCATTACCAGATGATGATATCAACAAATTAATGAGACCTTTACCTGTTCCTCCTAGACTGAATCCAATGATCGTTGCTGGACAGATTAATACATATAGTGAACACATTTCTCAGTTCTGTGCTCAAAGTTTAGCAAAATTATACATTACTCAAAGTCTACAGAATGCCAAGGAATCGAAATCCTCCCATTAAGATAATCTTAAATGTAACTACAAAATTTCGAACATTAAACATAAAGAAATAATATTCAAAATAATAAAATTTTCTAAGAAAGTGTATGCATTTATATTTTATTTTTGTTGTTCTATCTTTTTATTAATCATATGTATTTGAAAACTTCAAGTTCAAGGAAAACTTTCAAAGTTCAAGGAAAGCAAAGGAGGAAAAAATTGGAAGAATTCATATTTTTATTCATATAATGATCATTTTAAACATTATCTTCATTGGCCATTTATTAGATATTTAATATATAAAAAACTCATATAAGAAATTGATAATTAAAATTTACGTTGATGTAAAGAATTTTATTTTCTTTGTGCGTTACATAAGATGCGTAATTTCTCTTTTTAATTCTTCATTCGCAACTGTATAAATGGTTCGTTCAAGTGTACACACCCAGACAAAAGTTCAATAAGCGACATAAGAGTTACTTGTTACTTCATAGAGGCGGATCCGAAATCAGTAGCGGCTCGTAATTTTATACGCCCCGTGTTTCACGGTTTCTAACCTCTAATCACAAAATACTTTCTTCCGTTTTTTTTTCTATTCATCAAATTACATTTCATCGGCCTGTCTATTCCTATCATCTAGAATTTCCTTCCGATTTTCGATATGGATGTGATTTACATATAAGAAATACACCATTCTCCGAAGTCATGAAAGCGTATTATGTTTCGCGGACAGTAGTGGTGTACAGTCGTTTAAATTTTCCATTTATGTGGCACAGAATCGCACACACATTAAAGCACAAATACGTAAATGTCAGTCATACGGGTAAGCAGATCGGTGTAGGTATGTGACCGGGTGCAATCAAACAATTTGAAATAAGGAGACGAAAAGTTGCCGCACCAGTTGTTGCAATTCGAAATTACTATTAGTACATGTACTTACAATGGAGGGCCACCAGGTGTGTAAAACCTGTTAAGAATACAAAAGCGATTGATATATCACTATTTAGAGTTAGATCAGTTTTATGCATTATGACTCATTCTTTTATGCGAACTTTTCAAGATAACTTTCTTCACTTTCGAATATATTTTCATTGTATTAACGTTAAATGTTTGTTTTTCCAGGTAAGGGCATTATATGACTTCACTGGAGAGCCAGGAACAGCAGAGTTGTCTATCACAGCAGGAGAAATGTTGACTGTTATGAGGGATAATGTAGGTGATGGATGGTGTGAAGGTTTTAATCAGAGTGGAAAGTCTGGATTGTTTCCAGCGGCATATGTTCAAATTGTTGACACTTCAGCATCTGCTCCAAGTATACTTAAATTGTTTCATTACATATGAACAAATTTTTAAAATTGCAGAAGTACTAATTTGAAAGATTGTTATATTCAAATTTTCTTGTGCATTAGATGCAATGACATCATCCCAACAAAGTTCAGGGGATTATTGGGATGATGAATGGGATGACGATTCAGAAGTTGGACAAACGCAAGCGTATGTTCCTCAGCAGCAACAACAACATATGATGCAATTGCAACAGCACAATAGTGTTGATTATGGAGATTCAGTTTCTATGCAAACTATTCATTCTGTGATACCTGAAAGGCCTATACCCAACATACCAAAGAAAAATAATAAATTTTCTACATTAATAAAGTCTGGAGAAGATAGTTATTTATTAGGGATGAGAGTAGCAAATGTTCCTGAAAATGAGAAAATATATATTGAGGAAATTGAAGGTGGACGTTTTAGGTGGAGTTCAAGAGGGGAATCCTACAACTGTGTAGTTACATCTCCTAAGAAAGAATCTAAACTGAAGGGTCTTAAAAGTTTCATAGTTTATCAACTTACACCAACGGTATTTAATTTTTGTATCCTTATATCCTTGTAACAATAAATCACAGAATTATCATTGATTCTTTGTTATAGTTCAACAATATTCAAGTTTCAAGAAGATACAAACACTTTGATTGGCTACACGAACGTTTGGAAGAAAAATATTGTTTTATTCCCATTCCACCATTGCCAGATAAACAAATATCAGGGAGATATGAAGAACAATTTATCGAACATCGACGCACACAATTACAAGAATTCGTTGATTACGTTTGTAGACATCCTGTACTAGCACGTAGTCGCGTATGGGAACATTTTATAACTTGTACAGATGAGAAAAGGTGGAAGGCCGGCAAGAGACAGGCTGAGAAAGATGAATTATTAGGCGTAAATTACTTTAATGCTGTGCAATGTCCTGAAACAACTTTGGATGTTATAAAAGTGGAAATTCAAACGGATGCTTTCAGTAGATTTATAAGCGGATTGGATCCGGTTGTTAAAAATTTTATGGCTATGGCTGTTGATCAAACAAAGAAAAGCCTTCTTTATAAGAGAGAATTTCAAAAAATTGGTCAAAGTTTTAGTGCATTAAGTCATGCTTTAGAAGGCGACGATAGTAGTCGAGGAAGATTGACCTACGCGTTAAAAATAACGGGAGATGCTTATAACGATATCGGCAAGTTATACGAAGAACAGCCTAAGTTTGATTGGGAACCTTTGTCTGATAAATTTCATATTTATAGAGGAATCATCAGTAGTTTCCCAGATGTAATTAGCATACACAAGGTAACTGATAAGAAAGATTTTATTCTTTAAGGTATAGTCTTATGAAGAAATTTTGGTATTATTAATTTGCTTTATTCTTTTCCTTTAACTTGTTTAGACTGCTGTACAAAAACGTAAAGATTACGAAAGGTTAGTAAGTGAACATAAAATGGAGCCGCAACAATTGCGAGATTTATCTCATCGAACCGATGTAATAGCACGAGCTCTTCTCGCCGAAGAAACGCATTTTCAAACAGAACAAGAAATACATTTAACTCAAGCAATGAAAACGCATCTCACGGAGCAAATTAAGTTTTATCAAAAGATTGTAGATAAATTACGGGAAGCGTTAAATGCATACGAAGGCTAAAATATGTGTATTTAATATAATGTAAGGTTGCTTCGTTTATAATATCATTTGGTATAATACATAACATTAAAAGTGTTCATTTAGTTCAAAATGTATGAACTATATGAAATTCCAAACACTTTATGTTGAATTATTGATAAGCGTTGATTACAGAAAAGTTATACAAATTACACATAAGGGGCCAACGGTTTATTTTCAGATGTTACTACCAAAAACTTAACGTATATAGGAATGTGCAAGTATATTTTCTATTTATAGTATTTTTTCACACTTATTTCAGTTGTATAACTAAGTTGATCGAAATAATCAATTAAACAGAAATCATATTAATCTATATTAAAGTAGAAATAAAATGCGATTTCCAGGAAGAAAGAAGCATCAACTAAACGGTATTATTAACGATGCCTAGTAATATATTGAATGTCAATATTAATGTTAATCTCTCGTGGCTGCTACTTCGGAAATTTATAGAATCATTCATTGTGTAATTTATTATTCTTTACGTATTTCAACTATGAATATTAATTTAATTTTCAATTTTTTTACTAAGTACAGTTATATAGCTATATATATATCATTTGTATGTTTCATTACATAGTATTAACAACTACTTGGAATTTAAGCCAAACTTTAAACATATTATATCGAAATCAATGTGTAGTAGGAACATCATAGCAAACTACAGTCTAACACAAAAGTTTACATTACATTTTATAATAAATGTAAAGTTTATTATTTTTTATCACCACAGTTAACAAATATTAATATTATTTGTTAATTATATAATTGTATATTACTGTATAATAAATAAACTTTACAAACACATTGCCATGAATTTAAGGAATAGTAAAGATTTATACTATTATAAATAAAAATTAAGTAAGATGTAAGTAGTTGTAAAAAGATCAATTTATATGGTGTAATGTAAACTTCTTTTGTCAAGTTATTGAATGCATTTATTTATTACACTATTCTTGTACTCGAACTAATTAATTTTTTCATATTCCATAAAAAAAACATCGTTTTACATGATTCATGGATTATCAGTCCACAACTTTGTATTTCATGAAGGCAGCCACTGTATGTCGATAAATCATTAATATAAAATGTAATAATCATGTAAATTTCTTATTTTGTCTATATAATATGCAAACTGAAACTGCTACACATTTATCAGTTAACAAATTATAAAATAAAGCATATCATTGTTAATGTATTTAAAATAATTTGTATAAAAAAATAGCCTAATTTTAAACACAAACACACGCAATTCTGTAAATGTTATTATATGGTTATTATTATTGTTATCATTTGCATCGTCCATATTTTTATTATATTTGCATTCGTTTTCATATCCGAAAGGAAAACTTTTATTAAATGTGCATTAAATTAAAGTGCGATTAATTTACTTATTTTGTAGTTTATAAGCGTTCCGATATTTCTGTTTTATTTTTAATTAACAATCTTACAACTCAGGATGACTATAGAAAAGAATGATTACATTAATGCGATACTCAAACAAGCTAAGACAGCTAAATATATATATATATATCAGTATGTGTATATATATACATATTTTTTTATTCATCAACATTCCATGAAATAGTAGTATCGAACATCCGTTTTGTAGCACCACAATTAAGATCTTATTAATTTCGAAATACTTATTATCCGCTTTCTATAGTCCTCGAACTTATAAACCAGTTTTTTCTATTTTTGAACAAAAAAAATTAGTCTGTCTGATGAAGCAATATATTATTAAAAATTTAATCGATCTTATTTTCGAAAATATCGGCTATTCGAATATAATATGTAATTTACAAAAATTTAATATTTTACATGCCTCAAAAAATTAGCGATTTCAACAGCTCTTTTTGTATGTGTGGAATACATTGGCACTGTAAATTAGTTTAATAGATTCTGATTTGCTAAAATTTTCTGCGTAGAGTTGATAAATTTGTATCATTAAATTTTTTTCTAACGGCTCTGATCCTCTGTATCAAGTACAATTAACAATGAAACGTCTGATAATAATCATTCTCACATGCACAAATTGTAAGCATAACAATTGCAAGGCTTGTGCAATGAGAAAAAGTTACAATAGGAAGAAGTTATTCTTGTAATCGGTCGGTACATATAGGAGCTCAATTACGCTTAATTTATAGGCAACAGTTAAAACATTTTAGACAACATTTCTCCCTCCCTCTCGCTCTCTTTCTTTCTTTCACTCTCTTCCTCGTTCGCTCCATACACACTCTTATCAGTCTGACGTTATTTTTTTTCTCATCGAATAAAACTGCAGTAACAAGTTGTTGTTTTCATTGCTATTTAAAATCAGCTTATTTTTATAATCACATTTTGCAATATTCCTGCCGATATGTTTATTCATGTGGCACGGTTTTATCGTTTTCTTCTCTTTTTTTATAATTCGTTTCTAAATACAAGCTAAGCTCCTTTTCTTTTATTTCCTTCTAGAATTTTTAAGTTACAAGCTCATATGCACAATATATTTAGCGTAAAAAAATGTTTATTAACGAACCTTTCTTATTAGATGACACGATGCTGGTTATAAAAAAATTACAATAAAATTACGTAATTTTATTAAATATCTGAATTCAAATATTTTTTTGTGAGATATTATAATGCAAATAAATATTTAGATTAGGATATAGAAATAGAAACCTATTTTCTAAATAAAAGATAAATGATATCTGATTCTAATCATCGAGTAACATATTTTTGAATTTATTTATCTGACATTCCATCATCGTGTCATCCAAGGCACTTTAGAATGGTGCGTTATTTTTTGCGCAATGAAAGACCTGTTTATCAATTGAAATTTTTGATACTACAATGTTTCGACAAGAAACAAAATGATGATCATTGTATGTATCTTAACTTCCATCATATACGTCGTGTTCTAAATCAATTTATATGTAGTTTGTTTAATTTTATTAGAACAATGTCTATCTTATAATTAATATAATTATTATCGATTTCAAAATTATTATGTAGCGTTAACACGAATCCCTTTTTTATATAGTTATGAATTACACGAATAGTGCCCGGTACACGGACGGATGTCTAATATGAGAGTTCAGAGTGATTATTATATTTATTGTTTAAAGATAAAGAGATAGCAATTTATGACAAAAGGAGTGCCCGCTCGATAAACAGCAATAATTTTCTCTATCATAGTATGTATGTAATATATATATGATCTTTCTAGATTTCATTGAGTACAATTTAGATTTATTTCAAAAGGACACTGAAAAAACATAGAATTTTGTTGATACAATTTTCCGCATATTAATACATAATGTATTTTTCCCATCTATATAATAAAACGTGGAATTTGATCATCATCATCGTGAAAAATTAATATTTGATACATTTCCAATTGAGAGAAATTTTATATCCTATTTCAATGAAAATTCTCAATATTTATTAGTATTAATATCTTTATATCGATATACCATTGAGTAAGAGACCACAGTAACATCATTATCACAAGATTACGATATATACGGTATTGCACTTATCTGCAATTATTTGTAAAAAAATAAAGAAATACCACCAAATACTAAAAGTATTTCCGAACATTTCGTTGAAGTACCTGTTGTAATTCAAATACTGAGTACTGTATATGATTCACTGATTCTTCACATTATAAAAAGATACAAATATAAATAGCTAGATTATATTTCAATTCTTTCTTTTGGAACTTATGCAATGATATATAATCGCTGTAATCTACAACAAAATATTAAATACAAAAATATTTGTATTGAACTATTCATAGCACATTGAAAGTACTTACACATTTACATCAAGGAACGTAACATATAAAAATAATATGTACATTCTTTTATAACACAGCAAAATATATAAATCGTTAGCTCTTATCTAATTAGATTTGTGCTTTCTACTTTCTCCGAAGATGAGCCAATTTGATTCTATGCATTATTTGAAGGACAATAATGATTAATGCTTTTTTAATAGAATAAAAATACAATAAAAACAAGTAGATCAGAAGAAATTGCAAAGCGTATAAAAATATAATTGTCTTTAAAAAATATTATAAAAAAGTGAAAAATTCGACATTATATAATATGCTTTTTATATTTGCATCTTGCAAAGAGATAATTGGGGAATCGTGTATGAATTATGTACATTTTCCATTAAATTTCAGTGCAACATATCGATAAAAATATCAGTAGAGCAATATACACGTATGTATATACATATTAAATCTAATTAGTAGATCTCTGTTTTGCAGTTCTTAAAATGTACTAATATCACTATGTAACAGAACAAGTATCTGTGTACACAATGTACATATCTTGCAATACAGTGTACTGTACATGACTCGTATATAAATGTTTGCATTTGTCATAAAATAAAACATGTATAGTAATCATTGAGGGAAATATAAAAACAAATATTGATAAAAATCAGATCTCATACAGTCTCACAACACGATTCCATATGGCAAGAATTCTTTTCTTCTCCTCATTCGGAGTGATCTGTCTTACAAAAACTTACTTAATTTGTCTTTTGTTTCGTGCTTCTTGAAAAAACGCTGTTTCAAAAGATATATTCGGCCATATCATTCATTCGAATAAGTACCGGGTAAAAAGCTGCGTATCGGTTTTTATGGAATTTAAAACATATTTAGCCAGAATATAGTAAGATGTTCACATAGCAAAAAATCATCTAAACAACTACTATTCATTACACCAAACCTTATAAAAGATAAAAACTTGTCGTTGTACTGTTCACATAGTTTCTTTTTTTTTCTTTCTTTATACATTTAGCAGATTTGATCGAGCAAGATCTTTCTTGCGTTACAAGATTTCACAATTAGCATTAAGTTTATCTAAATACATTAACTACATCTTTACTTGATCAAATCAATGCTGTTGACATATCGTCATTTAAAATCACTATTGATGGCTACGGGATTTAATTCTACTGTGAAATATATACTAACAAAGTGAGAAGATCTATTTAGAAATTGTCGAAACAAAGCCAACAAAACTGAGAGGGACGATAAAACGAGAAACATTCGGAAAATCGCCTTATATCGCGCGGGCTGTTTATACGTGCATTTAAGTGTGTGTATGTGCGCGCACTCGCGAGCGTGTGTAATTTTGTAATATACACGATCGGTGGCAACCATGTCACAGGAGACCACAATAAAGCGAATTAGCTGGAATCTATACAAACTCTTACCAGTATTTAAATAATAACTCGGTAAGAGAATAAACGGCCACCTGACGGCTTTGATATTTTTCATTAGAAGAATCTTAGCATGACTCAGCTTTTCTTATACTTTCTTTGCTTTCTAAGATACGATACATTCGTTTGAAATAGAGTAGACAGAGCAGTGCGTGTGCTACCCCACAGCTTGAAGCGTTTGTTGCGTAAGTATAATGGTGAATTTGGAGTGATCGGAATGGGAATAGGACTCGAGACCACCAAGCTTGACACCGGCAATGGTGACTCGCGTATTTCCTTCAATTGAGGTTGGTCGGAGGCTCCACTGATCTGGGTTGGTAACTGGGGTTGGATTGCGATTGATCGGGGTATGGCGTGGGGTTGCCGCTGGAGGGGCCTGTTGATCCTGGGCCCTGCTGCTGTTGGCCGCTGTTGAGTGCCAGCCGTTGCATTTGACGTATGACCGTGGCTGCGTGGTAGGCTTGCTGCAACCATGAGAGAAGAGGAAGACATTCCTACGGAGCCTGGCGAGCAAACACATACAATCAGCAACATGATAATCATCTAATTATACTAACCTTCCACCTTGATTTGGCGAAATTCTTTTTAAGTTGTTCAGATACAGTACCATGGATATTTTTATTGCTAGCAGCATTGCCGGATATCCTGAAAAAAATTAATTGCACGATACTGCATTACACATAAAACATGACTGATTAAACAAATATATTTATTAATATAAAATATATTTGTTAAAAATGATATGTTAAGCAAAATATATATTGACTGATTTGTTAAAATATGTTAAGATATTTGTTTATGAGAATTACTGAAAATTTTGATATGTGGGTACATATACATTTCATATTTTAATTTAAAATGAGTTATCAACTATTACACACATTGGGAAATTTATACACATACTTCAATAATTAATCTTGTAGGATTAATTAATGTATAACGAAATTAATGTAATCCTTCTACTTACTTAATCCATATTTATCTTATTATTAAGAACAATTCAGTTCCTGTAATATTTTTATTGCTTGAATCTTAAAACACGACTCTTCAAAAATTACAAACATCAAATCTAGAAGACGTTCAAAATATTGCGAATTGCGAATTTTTTAATATGACTTCATTACTGAATATAAATTTATGCAAAAATATAATAATTTCAAATAACATAAATTATATACAATATCTAAGTGCAATAATGATCTTACCAAGGATGTGCAAGGGCTTGTTTGCAACTAAAGCGCTCCTCGACATTGACGCACATCAATTTGTGAATGAAATCCTTTGCAGACTCACTGATATCGTCCCAGTACGGCGAATCAAATTCAAATTCACCTATAACAGTCTGGTTAGCTTCTTGCTATAGAGTAGACGATTTTATTATGACTTATTTAATTTTTAAATCAATTATTTTATTTGGAAGAAGTACTGTTAGGTTCTCACACTGTATGACATAAATTTGTTTCTTATACTTCACTATAAAAAATCCCATTTAATCATCTCTTTTACTCAGACAATACGGATATTGTAATAGAATTTTTAATGTTAAGTTTTGGACATCAACAACAATAACTTTCATAAAAAACGCGGACACACACAAAAGATCATTTACTTACTACACTAGCATGTATATAGCAGCATACAAAAACTAGAATAATACCTTAAAAATTAAAATTTCAAGTTAATGTGCAGCTGCATGTGTTTGTGAATCCTAAAAGTAGTACCTAAATTGAAGTGATAGTATAATCCTCCCAAATACTAAAAAAAATTTGTATCCCAAAATAGCTTTATTACCTTTTAAAATTTGTGCAAACAGGTTCGCATCGTTTTCGTCATAAAATGGAGGATAACCACATAATAAGATGTAAGAAATGACTCCTATACTCCACACATCTACAGCTTTTCCATACGGCTTTTGTGCTAAGACTTCTGGAGCTGTAAATAAAAAAAAGATGTTAAAATATTGTAAAAAAATAAATCATATATACATATATCCAACTAAATGACAATGGTCATACCAACATATCCTGGAGTACCACAAGCAGTTGCCATAATACCAGAGTCTTCCATTTTTGACAGTCCAAAGTCACTAATCATGATCTTGCTATCTTCATCTGGATTATAATATAAAAGGTTTTCAGGTTTAAGGTCCCTATGCACAACACCTTGATCATGCATATAATCCACAGCTTCTAAAACTTGTCTTATTAAACCTGATGCATCTTTCTCTGTATAGGAACCTTTTTCGACAATTCTATCAAATAGTTCTCCACCGGTAACCCTAATATAGGAAGAAAAACAGAAATCAAATATAAGCTTATAATATGTATACTAATTTATAGACAAATGAAAACACTCACAATTCCATAACTAAATAAACTTTGTGTTTATCCTCAAATGTTTCCAGTAATTGAACAATATTTGGATGTGTTAACCTGGAAAAATACAATATAAGTTACAATACAATAAGTACAATATAATATAATTAAACACTTAAGAGAAATTCAAATAAATTTATTTACAGAAGCTAAATATTACCTTCGCAACACTCTAATTTCATTTTCTAAAGAATCCTCTTTTCCTTTCAATGCTTTTTTATCAATGATTTTCACAGCAAACATTTGACCAGGCTTTTCTTTACTTTCTGCCAAACGTACTTCAGAGAAAGCACCCCTACACAAATAAATATAAAATAAATAAATATAATAATGGAAATCATAAAAATTGGCATATTATATTACAATACATTAAAAAAGTGCATGAATGTAACATGACTTATGCACTTATATTCAGTTACTAATTATTGCGCCAGAACATTTGATACCCAGACTACTGATATAATAATAGACTGTATGCAATTAACATTGACATATTTAATACAAGTGTTCTAATATGACAATAGAATTTTTAATTATATGCTATAGTACTACATATTGATCATTGTTCTAAACGAAAAAGTACTTGAGGTAATTTGAATAGCAATATAACTACCAAGTGTGTCAAAAAATTATGATAGTTATACAATATTTATTGCTAATGGGAAGTACTTTCTCTTTCCCAATCTGTTACAAAATATCTTGCAACATTACTAATGGAACTTAATATAGTTAAATCAAATATTGTTCACAAATATAAAAAACAAAATCTTTTTGTAAATGTAAATAAATTTATAGTATCTATTTTATTTAATAACAATTTATTTTCTTTCTATAAGTTCCATAGTTTATTTGACATAATTTTCATTTGTCTTTAATTGAATAAATAGCAAACATAACCGTCAACTAAAAGATTCGAAAGCGCCACTTTATCATACGTAATACAAATTCTAATTTGAACATTTTAATAAACAGATAAACTAAATGTAAAACTAAAATATTTACATGTAAATAGTTAAATTTGTGCCAATAAGTGGTAGTAATTTTTAGATACTACAAAACGAAAGTATCTTTTATGAAAGATAAGACATTAAAGATGAACCGCTTAGAAATATTTTATATACATACACCGATAATATTAATTTTTTCATAAATCATCACATGATTTGTTAACTTTAAAAATTAATATTTTTAACTTTTCGTTCCTATAAACATTATATGATGAAAAATTTCTTAAAGTATATGATGTCTTTTTGTTTGTTTCAACAAGAACGAAATTGAGACATAAAAATTCAAAGATCGTAACAGGGTTAAGGAAAGTGACTGACAATCATTCACGTAAATTTCGATCATAAGTAATAATAATGTTTAGCATCAAATTCATGACTAGAATCAATCATTTTATTAACTCTTTAAGAACATATCCCAAGTTAATATTATTTCGATTATATGCAAATCTTCCTTTTTTTCTTATTTATAGATATTCTTATGAACACTACTAAATATTATGAGTATAATACAGTACAATATTTTAAATACTATAAATGTTATACTATATCCTTATAAATATTGTACTATATTCTAAGTATTTTATGTGGATTCTATGCATTTCTGCATCATCAAATTTCCCATGAATGCATTGAAATCCGCAGTCTAGATAATTCTTAAGTGGTTAATCGAGCAATATCAAATTAATGACAATATGAAAGACACGAATACAAAATTTTTGTACAATTGGTTCTATTACTTTCCGATACATAGTCCGTAGCGATGTATAGTACATACGTTCCAAGCAACTCCTTTAGGATGTATTTGTCCTCGACAGACGGCGATTTATCGTCTTTCCCATCTTTCTTGATCTTTTTATTCGAATCCTTTTTACCGAAGAGCGGCATCTTCGGATCGTGTTATCACTATACAATAATCACTCTCCGATTCACAAAATTCTCTTTTTCAAAGAAATCTTTCTGAACGATGTAACGTAGAAACGTTCGATCTTAACAGGTTATAACACTGGTCAACGAGATATCCACTTAAGAAGCGAGAGAGCAGGGAGAAAAAATTCGTCGTTTTGCCTACTAATAGTTTTTGATCGTTCAGGCAGTGATAAATAAAGAAAAAAAATGATCGTCGTCAAACGACGAGTCGAATCATCGTTTCGAGTCACTGAATGATCATGAACTCTCGACCTTTTCGCGAGCAAATGATAGCAGATAGCACCGCGTACGCTACGATGCTCCACTTTGCGCTTATCCGTGGACCGATGTTTGACACGTATTCGTTGCGCGCACTATTCCGCTATCGAAACGTCCTATTCCGCGTATCGGGCTCAGGGTCGCGGCCTCGCGCCCTGGCGATACAACTTGTACTATGCAGCAGAGATAGCTCTCAATGTCTATGTACTAGATCGCCTCCACACTCTTTTCTAGTCCCTCTTCCTCACTTTAGCGCACGGCGATATTTCCTGTTGTCGTTTCTTCCGATATTAGAAAATTAATACATATTCGAATGGATCATGATGCTCACTTGAGTCAACACATCTCTCACTCGATGCTTTTCTCTCATGATACTGTAGCGCTCAAACTCAAACTGACCGTATACTCGTTGCACCCATCGATGATAATACAGTAAAGTTGCGGCAGTAACAGTGATTCTCACAATCAAGTATTTTAACGTTACTGGTATGCTTTGCTAGCTGACCGTACATCGAGCCTTATCGTGATTGGTTATCGAGGCAGGTGTATTTCTAGAAAATTCCTAAAGTAGTTCTACTTCATTGAATGTGAGATATAAATGTCTGAAACATTTGTTTTTGTATAACTATATATCTGTATAAATTTATTTAAAATTTCTATGTTAGGAATAATAATAATTTATGCATCACAATTATAAAGTAAAGCAGTAAGAAACAATATCCATTGATATAGCCGCACTAGGGACTGTATTTGTTTTGGGCTGCAAAATTTATTTGTAGATTGATATCCTGCTTACAATTTTTCATTAGAAGTACATAATATTAAGCCTCTTCTATTTCTTGTTTAATAATAATTGCCATATTATGAAGAATTAATTTGTATTTGTGAAATATAAGAATAAGAAAAGATTGACTGCGTAGGTATCAATCTGAAAGAAGTTTGAATCATTTCGAATATACATACGTATGCAAGGGCGAATTTGAATGCAAATATGATTCAGTACTAAAAACTTTTAAGTTTTTATAAATTTTTAGTTGTGAATCTTAATCTATCGCTTACGTGAATCTTAATATAGGCTTTACGTATTTAAGGTTTCATATCTACATTCTTTCATATTATACCCTATCTTCAATATCTTATATAAGATATCAAGACTTATTGAAGCTTTAAAAACTCAAGAATTATCAAGATTTTCCAAAGTTGTAGTACTGAATCATATTCGGTGATTCGAATTTTCATAGTATGAAAAACTTAGGAATCCCTTCAAAATTGAAATTCAAACACTTTTCATTAGGTTCGACATACTTGTTTTCTCAAAGATGTATCGAATTTCAAGTTATACTAGCCTAAAGCGTTTCTTAATACGTTCACTTAATATAAAAAAGAAGGCTTAGTCCACAAAATCACTTTTAAGATTCGGTAGGGATAGTGATGGTCAGTTAATAAAACAGAATCTCGATCAATTAACGTAGCACTTGTGTAGTATAAAACAATGAAATTTATTGTTTCAACTATGTATAATTCTGTTGTCTGATCTTTTATATAATAGAATAGATGTTTGGTAGATGGAAGAAATTTATAAAAATTATTTGTTATGCTTCTTAATTACTTTATGATTGTGTTTCTCCTGAAAGGATTTACGTTTCTTTAATGTAACTTGAGAAACACTGTGAGATATGTTTCAAAACTATTTGTAAATTTTATTGGTTATATTTTATATACATATTTGCTCATTAGTTGCTCAGTTTTTTTAAGGAAATGTAGTATTTCGGATATTACCAACGAAAAAGGATATTACGAAATTGCATAAATAAAAAACTTCTTTATATAATATCATTATATGAAAATTTATCTTTTCCATTTATATACATAATTGCGGGTTGCATTGCATAGTTTTGTATATATATGTGTATTTATTTAATTAGTCAAAACATTTTATAGAAGTTACGCTGGCTAATTCAGAAATAATTTCTGATTCACTTATAAAACTTTAGTACTTTGACATTACAGATTGATAACATTAATAATCTGAAATAAAAACATAATACTTGTGTCTGTTACAGAAATAAAACATGGCTTATAGCAATAAGCACAAAATAGTTCTACAAGCAATTGTACATGAAGGTCTTTTAATTGAAAATAAAATACAGGACTTAATTATTAAATTATTTGGTAAGTAAATTCTTATGTAATGTAAAATCCAATTCATATTTTTATGTACCTATTTTATTGTATCTGTATAAACAAAACTGTATATTTTAGGTGATAATAGAGTATCAGTAATAATAAATCAAATAAATGAACAATTGCAGCCCTTAAACATGTTAATCAAAAAGGCACAGTGTGAAATTACAGGCAAATTATATTGGGTTCTAATAAGTACTACGCTTAATGATGTAACCAGGTATATGTTTTAGTAATTGTTAATATATCAAAATTCAGTTTTGCATAATTATTTTATGAATATTTATAATCATTTAGAATGTTTAACTTATTTTTTTTTCTTAAATTGGCCTATATACTGTTAAGTCAAATTGAATGGATTTACAAATAAATTATGATGTCTTTATTTTACTTTCATAATTTGTTAAGTAACAGTATCTGTAGAAATTTTGTATGAAGTTTATTGATATTCATGATATCTTCTAGGTACCAAACTGAATTTTCAAAAGAGCAATTGGCCTTGTTAAGGACTATGTTTTCTGAAATTATAACATCACGCAATGGATGCATACAAAGTACAATATGTTTAAATTTATGCTCTTCATTAGATATAAAAATGTCAAAGGCAGGTGCTGAAAAATTTCTGGAGGATATAGTTAATAGAAAATGGTTGATTTATAAGGTATTGATAAAAATTCAAAATACATTACAGTAATATTTGATTAATTTTATATTTTTATGACATTTACAGGATGGTTATTACTATATGGGTGTAAGAAGTATAACAGAATTAATGCCATACTTTAGAGCTACATATGAAAGCAATTTAAATACCTGTTGCCTTTGCAAACAAGTTATTTTTCACGTATGCTATTCCTATCTAATATGCTTTTTTCATGTGAGAAATTTCAACCTAATATTAATAATTTTTATTAAGTAGGGCGAAAAGTGTACTAACTGTGATACCTTCTTTCATTTATATTGTTTGAAGAAATTCACCATGGTCCATACTCATGTGAACTGTCCCAATTGCAGCACAGTTGTTTCAGACATTGATCTATCTGGTAATATTATTTTCTTTTTTACCACTTATAAAAATGAAATTAACGAAAATAAAAATGAAATTAATGAATATGTAGGTATACAAGATGACTTAGCAGTACCAGAAGAAGGATATGAGTGAAATAAAAATACAATAGGAAGGTTTAAAAAACAAAAACTAGAAAATGTGAAACGTTATTTTTGTAAATAAATTTTTTATCACAAATATTCTTAGTATTCTATACAATACACGTGTATATACAATACATTATATTTACAAGTATGTATAGTAAAATAGTATAAATCAGTTTGTAAATGCTTTAAGCACTCTGACTTTTTTCAAATTTTTCTCTCAAGTATTTGAGACCAGCTGCTATACTCGCTTCATCTATACTCCTATTTTGTTTCATCTGATTTTGCACTGTATTACTAGAGTTGTATTGTTTAGAATCAACTGACTGAACACAATTACTCTGATTTATTGTTTCAGTCAAATTATTATGCTCAGTATTGTAATCATTTGTATTTAAGCTAGGGGGGAGTGGTATATCATAAGAATCTATATTTATTTCATTACTGTTTTCTGTATCATTCATTTCATATGAATGAGATTTGTCATTATTATGAATACTTGAAACTGTATCAGCATTTTGAGGA
This sequence comes from Bombus impatiens, assembly GCF_000188095.3. NCBI lineage: Eukaryota > Metazoa > Arthropoda > Insecta > Hymenoptera > Apidae > Bombus > Bombus impatiens. The sequence continues at coordinate 1,774,667 of NT_176636.1, read as the reverse complement.
TTCAAATAACCAGCACTTCTAAAATTTTCATATACTGGTCCAAATTCAGTGACTCTTATTTTCCTACATTTATGAACCCATTCTTCCTGAGACATCTCATACCAATGAGTTCTCTTGCCTAGAAGTTCTCCTAAAGCTTTTATTTTATTTTCTTTTTCTATTTCTTTATCTCTTTCTATAATCTGGCTTTCACTATTTTCTTTTTCTTCAGTTTCGATTAAATTCTCTTCCGTATTATGTACATTTCCTGATTCATTTTCATTAGATACATTATCATTCTTTTCTCTAAACTCCTCTTCTACTACATCTATAGGTAATCCTGCTCTAATACGTTGTCTAATTTTAGCCGCTTTCAATCTATTATGTTCCATTTTCTCCCTCAATTCTTTCAATTCTTTTATCTCCCTCTGTTTCTTCTCTGTTTCCTTTCTTAAATTGAACAAATTCTCCTGTTGCTTGATTCTTTCTTCTTCATCTTGTGAAAATGCATAGTAACCAACACCATGAGTTCTAGCTTCATCAAATAAAATATCTTGGTAGTGTATGTTTACTTTATCTGCTAGTTTCTGTGTTTGTTCCTCCCACTTTCTTCTCATAATTTCTATTTCAGGTTCTTTCTCTCCCTCAACATAGTTTTGGTCAATAATATCATTGGTTTTTGGATCAATTCCTTTTTTGGTTATAATTTGTTGTTTGATCAATTGATCCTTTTCCTGCATCAAGGACAAATCTTCGCGTAAACATTTTCTCGTACGTCCAAAACAATCCTCATATTCTACCCAGTCATCCTCATTTTCTAATATTGGGTCAGTTTCATCTTTTGGCAATGGTTCTTCCTCAGATTCATCTGATTTATTTGTAAAGTCAACAAGGAAATTCTCATTAGTAGTTCTGGATTTTTTTAATCGGTCATATAATCTTGCTTTTGCCTCCAACATTAATTTCGATTTTTTATGAGTATCAACATCCTCAATGTACTCCGGCATTTTTGAATTTTCTTTCCTAGACTCCTTTTCAATTTTCTTGGATTTTTTCTTTTGTAACTTTGATACTGTGTGATCTATTTCTGATTTCAATTTTGCCTCATTTACTTCATGTTGCTTTTTTAAAAGTTCCGCTTTTAAACCCACGAGGGATGAAAAATTTACATTGATCTTTTTCGTGTTATTCATCATGAAATAATTTTGTTGAAATAGTTCGCGATGATTTTAAGTATTTCGGTAACTTGATATAAGTTTTCTCTGATTTGTGACTTTATTTCAGAGCACCTAGTGAAATAAATTAAATATTTTATTATGAATTGTTTTATCAAACGTCAAAGTGAAACAACAATTATAGGTTATGATATTACTAACATTACCTTTGGGGTGTATTTAAATTATAAATTTTAATTTGTATAATTTAAAAAAGATATATATATATATAAAATAAGAAAATTTAATCTTATTTTAAAGAATCCCAATTTCAAGTAACATATTCAATAGTTCCTAAATTTTGTTGATATGAAAACTAACACGAATGACTCTTCCGAAGATCTTCATGCCAATATGTGAAATCGGTAACTACTGTTAGGAATACTACATATGTATATCATTGTTAGAATAAAAGAAATCGAAATTTGTATTAAGAATATTATAAAACATAATTAACATTAAGTAATTATTATTAAAAAGAATATTTACATACAATGTAGGCACATATAAATATTTAATATTATTTTAAGAATTCAAAAAATAAAAACACAAAAATAGAGCAATAAGGATTATTTCTCCTGGTTAAGAAAGTATAAACAAAAATAACTACGTATAACTAATGTTAATGCTTGTAACTTTATATAAACAAAAAAATAATGTAAATTCTCAAGTTATATATCAATAAATTTTGTATATTTAAAATATGTATTACATGTAATTTTATAATGTAAATTCTTCTGTTCAATATTTTTTTATCTTTTATTCTCATGAATATTTAATATGGCAAAGTAATAAACATAAAATATATTTTGGAAAATATCCTAATGAAAATTGTTTTTAAAAATTACCAAAATCATCTTTCTCGATGTTTTATCTCATTGAAAATTCCATTAAAATATAATTGCATTTTACAGGCATAAATTTTCATTCTATTAAATTTCATCTTAGTAACATTATTTGTTAAATACGATATGAATATACATACTCGTTATGTTTAGATTAATCTCTTTTACTATTAACAAGAATTTTGATAATTAAATATTTTACTTTACTAAAAAATGTAAATAACAGAGTAGCATTGAACGAGATTAAGGATGACTCCGCGATATATTCATTCCCTTATATATTACTTAAAATTCGGATCATTTTATGATACAATTTCATAGAATACAATTTTATTAGAATAAACCCTAAACAGTAACAAATTAAATGCTTACGCCATAAATATAAAATTAACGAAAAATTTAAAATAACAGTAAATAAAAAATAAATTGGAAATCCTTTTTTGTAACACTCTAAGACATCAAGTGGTTATCTCAACGTATTAATGAATCATATAAAAACAGTCCTCAAAAGTTATGATATTTATAGGTATAAAGAAAAGCTTAAAATTATTATAATTTAATAAAGGATTAGGTAAATGTTAAATGAATGAATATTAAGATAAAATTATTTGGAGGGGTGCAAAACATTGGGCCTTAGGCTCCATTCTTAAGAGCTGTAAATATTTCATAAAAAAGTTGGTTTACTTAGTTGCAAAGTAAGCGTAGCATGTTGCTGCGTGTATTTAGGGGAATTACGGTTGTTAGAAGGATTTGATCCGTTGATATCTTGTCGCCACTCGTCAATCCGAAAATCGATTGTCGATTATCAAACTCATTCGAAACCTGAAGCTGCCGATCTGCTACTATGTTAGTTTAGTCGTGTAACTTGCAGACTTGCGGACACCAGTTAATGCAACGAACACGTTATTGCACGTTGGGCACCGGTAAGTGGTAAGTAATCACGCGGCGTTCTGTAGTATTTAGTTATTTATGTTTAACGAGTGGTTTGTGGTATTTAGTCATATATATATATCACTTTTTATATGTAAATTATAACAATAATAGTATAAAAATTAGTTTCTAAATATATCTTAGATACTCGTGAGACGAAATGGCACCCCGTAAGCCTGCGAAACATTCGGAGGCAGAGGTTGTAGAGAGAGCTGCAGAAGCCGGCGATGTGTCGCCCCCGAAAAAGAAAAAAACTGTAGCGAAGGCTGCGAGTAAAAGTGACGAGGAAAAGCAAATTAGGTTTCCGAGAGCTGCAAAATCAACTAAAATCGAGCAGACAGAAGGTACAGAAACGGCCACGGCGGTAACTAGGAACGCGAAAATAAAACCCAAGACATCAGCTAAAACCGCCTCAGTGACTGAAAAACCAAACTCTAAAATCAAGTCCGCGCCGAAGAGGAACAAAGAGGCTGCGGAAAAAGCTGATACGAATCCAGTAAACGAGAAGGTGAAAAATGCCGAGGAAACTGAAACGAAAAAGACACGCGCTAAAGCCACAGCGAAAAAGGCGGGAATCAATGTAGACGAAGAATGTACGTATCCGAAATCTTTCTATAAGTTTGTAATATCATTGTTAATATGTGTTCTTTGAATGAGAATTTTCATATACGAAAAACTTGTTTGTCTTGTTTGTTAATTTTTACTGCTTATTTGATTTATAAGGTAACGTGGTGGTTACGCGGTAATTTTCGGACGCGCATTGGGAATGTGTACAATCACGAGGAAAGATATTAAAGCTTTTTAGTTTAAAATATATACAGTGGCTACGAAAAATATTTATACTCCATATTTATTATAGCATTTATATATTAATTAATTAGATCCAAGTATGTTAAATTTTATGTCTTATAGTAGTGTTTCCACATGACTAAAAAAATTGATATTGTGAAAATGAAATATAGAACCTGTTAAAAAAATATTTCATTAGAAAATAAGTGAATCTACAAGTATTTTGTACAGCCACTATAATTTTAGGATAAATATTCTTAACATGGCATTTTATGAATATTTTAATAATGCATTGGGAATGTTCATTTAGTGGTTTATACATACGTAAAAACATTAAACATTGTATATGAAGACTGCAGGAGAAAGACGATAAATCAGATTGTTTTGTTTATATGGGATATGTGATACACACATATCACCAAAACTGTCTTTTTATTTAATTTAATTATGTGGTTTTTTTCAAAAACATTTACATTAAAAGTAATGGTTATCATATTTTAGGTATTAGCTACATCATTAGTTCTTTTTTACGTAACCTTATGGATTTATCATTTAGAAGGCTTGTATCAATTAGTTGTTTCTCTATTTAATTCTTTGTGGAATGGGGTATCTGACTTTTGGGTGTACGAGATGAGAGGTTTTGGAATATTCTATAAGTGAAAGATACATGCCTCAAGGTCACATTTTAAAAGTTATAAACTTTATTTTATGTTCATGAAATTTGTATTTCATTATAAGGAAAGGTTATGTAGGTAACTTAAAGATAAAAATATAACTTAATTTCTTTAGAACACAAATTGTTTGTTTGAGACATACAGCGAAAGTCTAATATTGTGAGACAGAAATGTGATATGGGGAGGACTAAGATCTAACATTTACGGAAGTTAATTCTAACAAGAAATAAGATTTATACAATGAAAATAGTTCAGTTTATTTCGAAAAAGTGCTATAGGAATCATATAGCAAGTCGCTATGTGTCTATAAGTACTAACATACCTCAGAGATTCAGACTGTATGCCTAAACGTGTCTGTAAGGTAAAAGGGCTTTGGGTGGCTATTTAACATCAGTCTGCAGAGGATTTACTGTGCTGTACTAAAATACATCCTTTTAATCACTAAATAACATCAAAATCAGGAAATCAACAGGATTGTATTTATTACTGTACATATCTAAAATTTATTATACATGTATTAACATGATGATCATATATTCATTTCAGCTAAGGGAAAGTCAAAGGGAAAAGCCAAAAGAGAACCTGTTAATGAAAATGCTGAAAATTTAGAAGCACCAGCTACAAAAAAGAGAAAGCAAACAAATGCTGAGCCAACATCAAAGGAAAGTAAACCAAAGGCAAAAACAACAAAAAAGAAGGTCGATGTACATGATGATACAAAAAATAAAATTTCTAGCAGAGCTAACAACAAGACTAAAGCAACTAGCAACAATGAGACTGAAAACGATGTTAAAACAGAAGATGATAAATCCAGAAAAGTAACAGCATCAAGGAAAGCAAGGGGTCGTAAAAATGAACCTAATTCAGATGATATTACAAAAGATGATGAGGAAGTGAAAGCAACAGAAAAATTTCCTTCAGACTCAATACCTGTTACCTTCAGAACAGATACTAATAATGAAAGTGAAACTACTGAAAATAATGAGTCAGAATCAGCTCAAACTGCTAAAAAAGGACGGAATGTAAAGAAAAAAGAAACACCACAGAAGAAACCTACGAAAATGCGTGGTAAAGCTGCTTTTAGTGAAGATGATATTGATGCAACGAAAATAGTGAAAGAAACACAAAAGAAAACAAATAAAGAATCAGTAGCTACTACAAAAAGAGGACGGGGGAAGAATGCGGATAATACAACTGCAGAGGAGAAGAAAATATTGAATTCATCAGAAACGTTAAATAGTAATAATATGCAGAACTCAACAGAGGATAACGGTAAAAAAGAAGATTCAGAAAAAGAAGAGGCAAAATACACCAAAATGTTGGGGTCGCCCAAAAAACTAGATGAAGTACATATAAAGGATGAAATGGGTGAAAATAATGTAATAAGTACATCAGTACACGAAGAAGAAAATTAACAATATATGTTCTATTTTTACTTGATACGTTTCTTCAAAAAAAATATATCATTAATATTTTAATATATTTGATGAAGATACAAATGCTATGAGTATTTCTATGTTTGGAAATTCTAAAGAAATACATACATTGTAAAATTTGAATAATACATTTTGGTTATACATTGTTTCAAAAATGGTTATTTGTACTTTCTATAAAATATTTTATATATTATAGTTCCAGGAACTTCTTGTTAATATAATATTTTACGATTAAGAAAATGTTATTATAAAAAGTACATATAAACACTTCTTAGTATATTTAATAGTTCTACAATATTTAAAGCAGTTAATTTGTTTTTAATAGCAGAATTACTAGTGTAGAATGGAGAACAACATTGAACATTCCATCAGTACTTTAATAATTACTCATTTGTAACACTAGAATGCCAGTGTTATCTAATGATATGTTAAATAACGTTTCTTAATTTTTTTACATTTCATTTAAAGATGAAAAAAGGAAGAAAGCGTGTTTCTTGTTACAAACCATTTACATATAAGAAAATATATTTTGTAATACTTTATAATATTCTATGGTGTATTAAACAAACACACATTGTCATTCTAAAAAATACAATAGTGTTCCTTTTATAGTTTTATTATGTTTTATAATTATTAAGTAAGTACTTTCTGAAATGCATTGAAGAATGACAAACAAAAAAATGTGAGCAACCCATTTTACATTGCATTATTTTGAGTTCAATAAATATTTACATTTAGATTAATATGATTTGATTATATATTGTTTGTAACATTGACTTTTTTATATCTTTGCATTTCCTTCTTTTATGGTAAAGTTATTCTTAATGTTTGACAAAAATATATCATTACTGATACAATATATTTTGTTTATATGCATTTTTTTGCAAATATGAATATAACTTATTAAAAAAATTTTTGAAATTTTCAATCATAAAGATCACGTGTATATGTGTTTATATATGCGGAGATTATGGACAAAGTAATGTGAATATATTCATAAAATAATTATCAATTATCATTATCAAGAAATAATGTGAAATATTTCTACTTTAATAATGAATAGTTAAGAGTTCCTACGATAAATGAGAATTTACCATTTACTATATTTTCACTTTCTATTTTAGTCAAATAAAGATTATTTTGCATTACTTTTAAGACTCAGTAATTATTGTAACTGTAACTGCGTAGATTAACGTAACCTATAATAATGTGTTTCGAATAATAATTTACACGTGAATACTTCCCCAATTACAATTTTATTTCTTGATTTTTATTCTTTTTTGTTTTGACAAATGTAAATATGAAAATAGACGTGAATATATACCAAAATATATATGTATGTTTATCTTTATTATTAATATTTGTATTAATATACTTTTTAATAAGCATAGCAATATGCAAAACTTTGTAATAATGTACATTTCAAAAAATAAAAAGGGTATAAAAGGTTATCAATTTGTCAAATTCGGGCTTAATTCTAAACTAAAAAAGATTGAGCTCTAGAATTATTTCAATGTTCGCGCCGAAGTGTTAATTTCAGTTTTATTCCATGTTCCTAGTAAAGTTACTATAATTTATTTACTGGAAAACTGATCGATTCATTATAAATATGTATTGTTCCTCAATTCCCAGATTTTTTTAGAAAGAAAAGAGCTTGATTTAGTTTATTGTTTTTCTTTTGATAGCAAACTTTTACAATGATTTTTGTAATGAAAAGCAGAGATTTCAGAAGCCATTTTGCTTCTATTTCGTCATGCAGTTCTTAATGTTTGTCTCGCGCCAAATTCAAATTATAGATTGTTACATTGCATGTTCTCATTGCATTCTTTTCGCACAACGCCTTCGACACTCTTTTCCTCTTTCTTTTACTTACTACTTTACATACATATCCCAACATAAAAGTATGAAATTACAAAACTCAATTTAATCACAAAAAGAAAATACAATTATAGAAAATTAAAAACTGCCATAATGTCTATCAAGAAGTTAGTGATTTTACCTAATACTTCTTATATTTTTCCACCATCCATGTTCACTGAAACATCATCGATTTTACATAAAAAATAATGTATTTTTTTATTAATGAAGAAGAAAAGAATTGGCAATTTTACCTTTAAAAAATAAGTAGCTTTGTGGATGCTCCTTAGTGATAAATTCTCGGAAAGATGGCGCTCGATTAATGGAATGCTCGCGCGTAAAGATGACGTAGTGCTATCTATAAGATTGTAGTAACTTAAAACGCTCTCCGTTGTGGATCAAGGAAGCAGTGAGAAACAACGGCGGAAGTGGGGATCGTGCGCCATTTTCTATTTTTGTATAGCAGTGAACTAGTGTTGTATGTGTACATTTTGTGTGATAAATCGATGGATTATTAAATAATTGACGGAGGACGTGCCGATGTAATGAAATGATATTCAGTAACACGTGCTTCGAATCTCACGCGATCAATTATTATTTTGCGTTCATCTTCTGCATAACCCGTGCGTAAAACCGTAGCCCTCGTTCAGCACGTAAACACTTTTTCTTCATTTCTCTTTTGAACGAAGTGAGAGTGGCCACCGAGAGCCATCGATATTAGAACTGTTACCTGGTTGAGTCGACGTTTAAAACTGTATCGTTTGACCCCCCCCCCCCC